>NC_142042.1:7790042-8097542 GCF_982192425.1 Myodes glareolus | reverse complement strand
TTTCGGATACTTGAATAAACAAGTCTAACGAAAAAAAAAATTAAATCACAAACTACGCTACTTCTCCTATACACAAATGGCAGATAGTCTGGGAAAGCAATCAGGGAAACAACCCCTTTCACAATAGTCTCAAATAATATAAAATATCTTTCTAACTCTAAAAAAAAAGAAAATAGTAAGTTTAGTTGGAGTCTATGACCTTCTCAACCACGGGTTTGATCCTGATTCACACTATCAACTGTGCATTTAATTTGAAAGTGTTCATTGGTGGTGTGCTTTAAGGGAAGACAGTTAGTATAATATCTACTATTGGTGAAAGTAAAAAGTACAAATACTAAGAGTGGGGATAGTCAAGACAAGATGGGAGTAGAAGGATGGAGAGATGAAAAGAGAGTGTGAGGTTAGCCGAATGGAAATATTGAAAAGTCAATATGAAAAACTGTCTATTTATAAGGCAATTAAAATACACTAGTTATAAAAATCATTTGAACGAAGATATTATATTGCCTGATAATAAAGCTTCTAACATTTCAGATTGTTGCTGTTTTCTTTTTTTGGAAGAGGAATCTTCAGGTAAGAAAATGCCTCCTTGTGATTTCCCTGTGATGTATTTTCTCCCAATTACTTATCTATCTATCTATCTATCTATCTATCTATCTATCTATCTATCTATCTATCTATCTATCTATTATCTATCTATCTATCTATCTATCTATCTATCTATCATCTATCTATCTATCATCTATCTATCTATCATCTATCTATCTATCTATCTATCTATCTATCTATCTATCTATCTTGACTATGCAGTTCTTCAAACAATAATGTATTCTGATGATCCTAATCCCACACTCTTTTTTTAAAATGCTTTAATGAAAATAGATTCTTCTCTCATCAATATATCCTCACCAGTTTCCCCTCTTTCCTTTCCTTCCTACTCCCCCCCCACCTCCATTCTCCTGAAGATATACTCCTTCTCTGCTTCCTCTTCTGAAAGAGCAGGATATGCTATAGAGGTGGATACTTTGCATTGGTATAGATCTTGCTTTATTGATACAAATTTAAGGTCAATTCTATTATATGTATATGTATTTCTGATCTTGATTAAGGTATTGTGTTTGCTACAATGTACTTCTTCTTTACTTAGGTAACATTATATCCATCTGGAGTCTTTGATGGAGTTGAAGAATAGATATATAGTTATAGTTTTCCTTAGTTATGATAAAAGATAAAACAAAAGAAATATTGTAACTGCAATTGTTGCTTGATTCCTATTTTGTTATATGTAATTTTACTATGTTAAAGTTAAAGCCTTCTTTTTTATTAAAACAGAAAAGGGTAGGTGATGTGGGAGTCTCCTATATGTGCTGTAATTACCATAAATGAACAGAGAAACCGCCTTAGCCTGTTGATAGGGTAGAGCTTAGGTAGGCAGTGAAGATGGAACTGAATGCTGGGAGAAAGAAGGGTGAAGTCATATAGATACTGTGGAGCAGTAGGAGACAGACATGCTGAAACTTTAGCCTGTAAGCCACGGTCACGTGGAATTACACAGATTACAAGAATTGGGTAAATTAAGATGTAAGAGTTAGCCAATAAGAAGTTAGAGCTAATGGGCCAAGCACTGTTTTAATTAATATAGTTTCTGTATGATTATTTCAAGTCTAAACTAGCCATGTGGTTGATATGAGCAAGATGGCTCTCCTCCTACACAGTTTGGCTGTCATCTCTTGGTGGACTGCTCTTTTTTGAAGAGGAAATGGAGGAGGGTTGTATCTAGGGTAAAGAGAGGTTGTGGGGACAGAAGTTGGGAGAAATGTATGTGGTATTACCAAGATGAAAACACTCTGATCTGTGATTCCAGACCACAAGAAGTACCCATGGGTAAGAAATAAGACCAACTCTTATTTTTGTTGCAAGCATTCAGTTACTGCTTGGAGGGAGTTAAGGTGGTCTTTCTCTATAGCAGTCTATTCGGACATAATTGCTAATCATTCAGATTTTTAACTACACCCACTCATTTTTCTTGAGATGGTACTTAGGAAAGAATCAGGAAGGTGGAATACCCTCAGGGCTATTCTGTGAATTAAAAGGCTTGATTCATTTTCTATCTCTGTCTGCACAAAGATCTCACTCTCGTGCTGCGAGGTAAGGCCTCTGCTACAACTGCCGCCTCTGTTTTTTTCATTCCCCATTTTACACGCTTCTTTGAGAAATCTCTATCCAGGACAAAAGAAGGCAATCTCCACTTTTATGTTCTCAATTTTAAAGAAAAAAAATTCAGGCAAGAAACTTCTGGAAAGTTATTTACATTTGGGCTAATAGCATAGACTGAGTGGTATTATTTTGTACATTTTATGGAAGAAAATAATGGCTCTATGAAGCCGGCAGAAATCACATATTCATGGAGATGCAAGTAATTTTTTAATATCTACTGACAGGTGGCTCTGTGGATTCTGTATTTGCCATCTCTGTGTCTCTCCCACTAATCTTCCTCATTCCATAGAACCCTCATGTTTACCTGGGGCTATATCAATAGTTTATGAATTTGATTTTTAAATAAGAATCCCTGCACTGCAGCTTGGTAAGTTCTCTTTCCCCGTTTTCAAAATGCAATCAGCACCCAAAATCAATATCAGTATTCTTTTTTAGATTTGGTTCCTTGTTCAGAAAAACATTGTGCTTTATTACTTCAGGAGGGAAAGCATTTTCATTTTGAAATATACAACAGCTACATGGGAAGCTCACAAACATCTTAAATATGCAGAGAAATGGTAACAATGAAGAGAGATCCATTGCTATACATTTTCCATGCTATAACCTCTTGTCACTTTTTGATATTGAACTTAATTTTTCAATTTCAAGAATTTAAAAGAAAAAACAGCTGAGTGCTTACATTAAGTTGAATAGTGCTCTGTGAGTTGGCATAAAATAGGGTAACATTTTAACTTTGAAATATGAATGCATTTTTTTTAGACTTTAAGGCATTGAAATGCGTTTTCTTACTTGAGAACTTGCATTTCAGCCAAACAGCTGTTTCTCTAAACTTCAGAGCCATTCTTCACACTCATAGGTCATTTCACTGCTGCTGCTTACATAAAAATCCCTCCTAGAGACATATTTTAAAATGACTAGAGTTGGGATAATTGTGTTATTCTCTAAGTACACAATATAAAGAGAAAAAAATCTGTCAAATTATCACCATATCCTATTTGTTTCTTTTACATTTGGCTCAAAGCACACAATTCAATTAATTTTACTAATAAGTTATTTCAGATGGCATTTACACCATGTTTTAATTGATTTCTTAGTATTTCCACTAATTATATATTTTTATGATCTTAATAGCCCCAAACTCAAACAAGCAGCAAAAGCAACAAGAAGAGAAAGACATTTATTTTCTTCGTTGATCTTTGTGTTTAAAATTCAACTTTATGAATACATTCAAAAAATATAGTATAGACAAGTAGTGAGAAGGATTACAGCTCATCCCGATTGGTGCTCAGCACTGGGAAAATGACCTCCATTGTTGTAATTGTTATGTCTATTCAGTGTCTGCAACAGGCTGAATTCAAGTGTTCCCCAATGGCCTAAGTGATAAAGGCTGCTCTTTGAAATGGAAACATTCCAATGGTAACATATGGAACAGGACTTTGGGACATCCAGTTATTCTCTTTGAAGGAGAAATTTAGACCTCAGTTTCCTCCCTTTTCAGCCTTTCTCTCCATAGGTCTCTACAAGTAGGCATGTTACACCCCACTACTCTAAGCCATGATGCAGTTTTATGATAGGCCCCGAAGTATTGAGGCCAACCCTCATGGACCAAAGCTCTGAAAGCTGTTATAAGCCAAGGTTCTCATAAACTGACTCTACAACACACTTACATTGGCAGAAAGATGGCAGCCACAACATCCAAATGTCTCTCTTTCTTTTCCACCACTCCCCTTCGTATGTGAGAGTGATGGAGAGATCGAACACAGTGAGTCTCCTTGTCTTGAAAGATAGCACATGTTTGCTTAAAATGATTCTCCCTAATATGAATCAGACTTTAGACGACATCTTTATAAAATTAAAACTCAAAAGTGTAAAACTTCTTCTGTCCCATTATCAGTTTTGGAGGACAGGAAACTAATTTCACGGTAGTAACTTTCTTCCTTTCAAGCTTCCTACCAATCACATTGCATATTGCACAG
This sequence comes from Myodes glareolus, assembly GCF_982192425.1. Taxonomy (NCBI): domain Eukaryota; kingdom Metazoa; phylum Chordata; class Mammalia; order Rodentia; family Cricetidae; genus Myodes; species Myodes glareolus. The sequence goes on along the minus strand of NC_142042.1, from coordinate 8,093,349 downwards.
AAACGTATTAGCCTAGATTAGGAGTCACTCATAGGATGCTAACCCCAGTAAAACAAGTGTGTGTTCTTTTCTTTTAAAACAAGACTCAACTCTTACCTGTCTGCCAGGTAAAACTTTCTCTGTGACAACCTGAAGTCGTAGACAACTGGGAAATTGGCAAGGTGTGCATTTCCAGTGATAAGAGTTTACTGTATTTGGGTTTGTTCAAATAATTCCATGTATCTAGTAGAATTTGTATCTTCTGTGATGATTTAATCTAACGCAGCTGCGGCAATATAAATTACACTTAAGACTCTGCTGATTGATGGTAATCAGCAGTAATCATGTCTTCTAATTGCATTGCATTCTAGAAGCAGAGGCTGTTTAAGCCGACTCAGCATCACACTATATAAAGAAGATTATTTGTTACTTCTGACGGCCTCAGTCAACATTTAAAATTGACCGCAAACAATGAGGGTTTGGTTTTTAATTTACTGTCCAAGCACAAAGTTTTTTGATTTGTCCTAAGAATCAGGATTTCAAGCCAATGTACAGTAATTAACTTTTAGATCACAGACATTGTCTTAAGAATATTCGTGATCCTGAGTATGGGTCCTGTGAATCTCTAAGTCTTTAAAACATGCTTATTTCAATTTATGAAGAATAATGAAGTGATATTCTGGAATATAGAAAAGTATACATAAAATAAATTTGGTAAAATGCTGAACATGCATTAAACTAGGCTATAGGTCAGTAGAAGCACATAACATTTTGTTTAACAGGTATAGGCAAGAGCATATTGAAAAGTTTCCCAAGCTAATAACTGTACAAATGTACTCAAATTTAATAAAGATGAAAAGTACAATGTATAAGTCTCTTAATTCACTTGTAATAATAATAAATGTTTTTATAGTAAGTATGTAAGTTACTTTATTAATTTATTTGGGGGCTCTGGGGATTCAACCCAGTTGCTCTTATCTCCTAGGCAAGTCTCTTCCACTGATGTATACCCCAGCTTCTGTTTCTTGCCTTTAACTTTAATGGATGGATTAGGGAGGGGTTATCTTCAGCTTATTTAACTAATAGGGAAAGCCTCCATATCCTATTTATCATAAACTGTTCCTCCTCCTATCACTATGTTCACTTTTCTATACGTTCTCTGCAGGCTACAGTCAGCAATTACCTAGAAAACAGGTCATTCAGCAGTGGAGTATTGTTGAATATGACCACCCTTCACACAATCGCAACTCCCATTTGAAGCTTCTTTACATTCTGAGTGGGATACACAAGCCTGATTCTAAACATGCCACCTGACTCATGATGATTACAAATGTACCCATACTGTAATAAGAAATAGGTAAAGGTTCCCACCTTAAAATTATAAAATTGCTGTTGAGCGTATACTGTGAGTCCTATAACCATTATCTCTTCCTAGTAGCTTTGATGACTTTTAAGAGATTCTCTTTATTATTGATTTTTTATCGATCTCTACATTTTTCTCTGCTCCTGTCCCTGCCTCTCCCCTCCCCTTCAACCCTCGCACAAGGTCCCCATGCTCCTAATTTACTCAGGAGATCTTCTCAGTATAGGAACCATTGAACAGTGCCGCTCCCTTCAAGAAAAAGGGGAGGAATATTCTCACCTGGAATTTCAGTTGTTCTCTCCTATGCTTTCTAGCCAGTAATATGTGACTCTGTCCTAACCTCGGAGCCTTGTTGTCTTGGGAACTTCACAAGCATACTGAGTGTGGAAAATTAACCTGGGAGGGGCTAATCTACACAACTATAAATAAGGTGTCATCCAGCTTGGAGTTAGACGTTTTGGTAAGGTGATTGGCTTGGGACTTCTGTAAATGACCCACAACAATGTACCAGTTCTTTATAAGCAATCCAAATATATTCATTGGTTTCCAAGTTAAACATTAATAGCCGTTCCCTTTAGTCTCTCCTTGTGCTCTATACTGATAGAGTAGATACCTCTTCATATGATGCATAGAATGACTTCTCAGGAAAAGAGTGAATATATTTCATTAGGTGTATCAACTTAATCTTAAGAGAGAGTATTTTTATCTTCATCTGGGTATATACGGTTACTAAAAACTCATCTGGAAAATAGTTGACCTATCAAAACTTGATTAGATTTTTTTTATCACAGAATTTTTCAACCATGCTTACTACTCAGCCTTGTATACACTCAGTTTTATAACAAGTAGCAGAGGCAGATAAAGCTATAAAGAGAAAATTTTGTTTCTTCTCAACTAATAAGGTTTTAGTTCATGATTGACTAGTCTGGTTGTTCTGTTCCAATGGAAAGAGGCATGGAAGAAGACATTTCAACCCCCCAAAAAATACCACTTTGGTTATAACCCAGGAAGCAAAGCAAGGGAAAAAGTAGGGGACCCAGTCTTATAATCCCATTTTGGATATATGACCCTAAGAACATAATACCTACATTGAGGAAACACTTCTCCTTTTTTATTACCATTAACAATATATAAAGAGGATGCATTTTTATTCTTTACTAAAAGGTATTCTTTTATAGAACTTGTCTTTTGTTTTCTAGGAAATTTCTGAGTTTGATTTTTTTAACACTTCTTAATACTGCTCTGACCACTCCCACCCCCAGTGAGGCCAAACCTTTAACCCAAATACCTGGGGAGTATGGGACTTTGTATTCCACCTGGCTCTAAGGCTTCTGAACTCTGTCTGCATTTAACCATAATCTTTTCTGTCTTTAGAGCTTCTTGATGACTTGTTGAAGAATTATGCAGCATCAATAATCACGTGATCATATTCCCTTCACACAGACACACACACATGCATGCACATATTAAAGTATGCACATACATATGTACACACACATGCATACACACACACACACAGAGAGAGAGAGAGAGAGAGAGAGAGAGAGAGAGAGAGAGAGAGAGAGAGAGAGATTTCTAAGGTGGTCCTTGACTATTTCATGGATTTCCTACCTTATGATATTGAAAAAAATGATACAATTTCTATAGAAACTGTACTTTCAAGTAGGAGTTTCGCTATTTTCCTTGGCTATCAATATTATCATGATTTTATTTTGTCAGTAATTAATAAATAGAGTGCTGTGTGAGGTTTATTAAGAGATAAGAACTTGTTTCAGGAAGTAGGTTGCTCAAGAAACACCTTGAAAAGGGTATCCTGTCTCTGAACCCTACTTTCTACCTTTCTGCTTCCTCTCGACCACAAACACCAGAACCTCTGCCCCTCCACGCTCGCTTCATGTCCACCACAAATGTTAGAGCCGCTGCTCCGCTCTTCCCTCTTCCTCTCCACCACAAACACTTGAGCCTCTACCCCTTTACACACTCTTTATCATGGAGTTCTGAATCCCCACAAGCCCAAAAATAAAGCCAAGACGCCATTGGATGAAACTTTAAATTGAGAGTCAAATTAAAGTTTCCATCATAAAAGTTGGTATAATCAGGTATTTTGTGCCAATGATAAATCATGAATATATAATCCAAGAATTATTCATATCAGAATCTCTATAAACAGTTGCTTTGTCACAGCTTGGAATTCTCAAACCACAATGTAGGTAGGCATGGAAGAAGAAATTGTTAATGCCTCCTCCACAGTTGATTCTCACAGCCTGAATGGCCCTTACTTAAACTGTAGAGAAACATCCTGAGAAAGGTCTGGGATAGGATGAAAAAAGAATCTGAGCCTAAAAGGAGACCAAGTGCTGCTCTCTCAGAGAACTAGGGTTCAGTTCTCAACTCCCACTCTGAGGTGTCATTCAACCACCTGTAGCTCCAGTCCTGCAGGATTAAATATCTTCTTCTGGCCTCTATTGTAAACTGCACACAAGTTCACATACCCACTCACAGGCACACATATACACACAAATAAAAATAGCAACATATTTTAAAAAGTTCATTTGTGAATTACATTTCATAAAAAAGTAAAAAAAAGTGAATACCAGGTTCAAAGGATAAATTGAAGTTTCAGTCAAGCTACTTACTAATCAGTGTTTATTAGACATAAGCTCTTCACGTTCCACCCACAGCTGTTCTGTCTTCTAGTTGTGGGACCTCAGATACACAATTCTCTTCTCTCATCAAATCGCTTGGCTGTAAATTATAGATGTTAATCTCCTATAAAGCTACATACTGCTTAAATACTTACTAGATCTAGAGTGTTTATACTGACTGCCTGGCATGCAGTGAAATTTTATTGGGGTTGACTATTATCATGAGGTGAAAAATCTATGCTAAAAGAATTACACATAACTGCACAAGAAATGTGAATACGTATATACCTGTTAATGAGGTAAATAATTCACCTAATATTGTACATATATAAACTATGTTCACATCTCAAACTACAAACTATTTCTGGATTTATAAATCTTTACAACATATACATATATACATTATATATTATATATACCTCTTTACAACATACAATATATATAATATATAGTATATATATTATATATGTGTTCTAAGATTTATATATATTAAATATGCTCAAACTTAAGTTGGCCTCTTGCTATCATATATAAAAGAAATATCAGAACATTGTTTGGCGCATTTGTATGAATGATATTTGAGGGAAGAGCCATGGGAATTTGGACATTGTTGATGGTGGCTTTGGTTGAGTCACCCATGTAGAGTTAAAGAAGAAAACAAAAATGTTACGTTTTGGTGTTATTTCCATATCAATTTTGTCATATAATTTAATAATGAAATTATTCAACACATTCTAGGCATTGTTATATTGTTATTATTTGTGCTGTCTTGCCACTACATGAGTGACTAGTAACTGATAATGGCTCTCCTAGGCTATCAACAAAGTAGAAAGAACTCCTCTAATTAAGAAGATCAGGCCACCCTCCTACATGGAAAGAGTGACCTTGCTGAACTTCAGTATTCAGTCAGTGGCAGTAAAGTGGCCGGCATCTAAAGGACCTCATTACTTGCAACCCTTTAACACTCATTCTGAAAGCAGTCCTGAGAGCCTGAACCTGGCACTGGAGGGTCAGCAATTAGAATCCAGCACTGTGGATGGCCTTTTCCCATCCTCAGAGTTTGAAGCCCTGAATCCATGCAGAAACCTTTACATTCTCTGATTTTCTAGTTGTTATCAGGAACTAAGTATAGATATTTCCCCAAATAACAACTCCCTTGCTTTATCCTCCCAGTTCTGTGACGGTGTCTTTGGCTAAGTAGACAATGCAACTTATTCAAATGGGCTCAGCCCACTTCACTTAGACTTTTGTGGGGGGGGGGGTGAAGCAATTTTAGTAATTCAAGCAGAGAAAACACTTGGTCTGAACTATTTAAATATTTCAGTCAAAAGGTTTTCTTGGGCTTGAATTAAAAGTGGATGCCCTGTGTTCTGTTTTCCCTCACATGGGTAAGCAGAGTTCAGTGTGTTGCAGCAGATTTAATGGCCTCAGTCAAGCTCAAATCCTAATAAAATGGTTACAGGAGAAAAGCCAACAGAATTTGAATACCCAGCCAGTACAATCTAGGGAGAAAGACCATGAGGACAATAAGATGAATGGACAAAGATTTATAACTGCTTACAATCAGTTAAAATATACTTAAATACTGGAGAAGTTACTGTACAGGTGTGGGATTCCATTGACATTTGTTTCAGACTTTATATCTGACATTTATATAATTTCCAATTAAAACAACGTAATGATAATTAGATAAGAAAGTATCTCGTGGCTTAAGCTCTCAAATTTTACTACATTTTACACACAATAAAACTCCACTGCTTTGACATTTAACTTTTTTTTTCATAGAGCTTCTGTCTCTATGAAAGAGGCTCAAGAGAAACTAATAAAATGTATAACATTCCTGCGATGTTTCAAAAATAATAGTCTAGTTATATATCCTGGTTTTGTTCCTGTTGTTGTGACTCAATATTCTGATGAAAACTATCAAGGAAAATGGGGTTTACTGTAACTCACAGGTCCAAACCAAAGTCCATAGCGTTCCAGAGATTGTATAGACCTTAGTAACACTGGCAGAAGCCAGAGTAGCTAGGGAGATCTAGTCACAAAACGACCCACAGCTCAGAGCAAAAAAAATGAACGCATGTTTGCTTGCTACTCAGCTCCTGTTTTCTTCCTGCATTTACTCCAAGACCACCCTAAGGTATGCTATCAGCTTTTAAGTGTGTGTCTTACCACATCATTTAACATAATCAGGACAGTTCCCCAAGACACTCCCATCATCCCACCCATTCAAGACAGTTCTTCATGGTCAAGCACTTCCCACGTTGTTCTAGATTGTGTTAAATGGATAGAACTATGAAAGAAAAGGATAACTGCATATACTGATACTCCTCTCTGGTAGGTCTATGTGCAGGACTGAGGTGCAGACACTGTTGAAGCATGTGGCTGTAATGATATTTCTATATCAGTGTCCAGGCTCAATGGCACCTTCTCGTTGGTCATCTTTCCTATGTTGCCACTCAGAATCTTGGATGAGAGGACTGTGTGAGGACTTAAGAATTATCCCTAAGGTTGTGATAAGCAAAAGAAGATGTAATAAATACTATTTTAATGACAAAATTATTTCAAGGGTGCCCTTCAGTTAAGCCTGTTCTGTTGTAGTCCCAGGACTGCACATTCATTTTAGCCATTCCAGATTTTGATGGTTATATATAAAATAACTCCCTTTTCTCCAACAGAGGATTCCACCAGCACTTTGATTTGCCTCTCCTCTGTCACATCACAGAATTCTGTTATAACATGAGTTACCATGTGTTCAAATCTGACCTTATACATGTGCTCAGTGCCACATGCTCTCTTCCTGAAAACATGGTGAGTTTAACATAAATATGTTCATTTTGTAAATAAAAAGCTTTTATAACAATCTATTCAATCAGTTATCAAGTCAATAAGAGATGAGGAACACTAATGGTTCTTCTAAGTCTGAAACTTTGCTGTTAAAATAAATGTTTATGGACAATATCAGAAATTATTTAGAATAATTATTTCTTTCAAGTACAATGTTTTAATTAATTCTTAGAATCTTCCATATATATATGTCCACTCATCTCTCAACTACTCACAGTCCACTCCTCTTCTCCCGTCACTTCTTAATCAAAGGGGTATGAATTGCAGTATATGTAGAACATGCTAGAATATTCTAAGTTTGACAAGGAAGAGACAACTACAAGATATACCAGATATGTGAATTATTTCCAGCATCTTTGGTTCTGGTCTCTATTCCTAGAGGGATTTATCCTCCCTGCAGAATCCCTTCTTGCCACAATTAACCCTAGAGCCACCTACAAGCAGCAAGCATTATGATTAAAATAGGTCAGAGATCAAACATTCCTCCAGGAGACTCAGATCTCATCTATTTTATGATTTAAAATTCACTTTGCCCTGCCTGACTTTCCCCACTGTGTCTGACTTCTTGATACTGCAACCAATTTTGGGATTCATTCTGCCTAGGGCAATAGTGCTTGCTCACCTTTGAGCATCACACCTACCTAAGAACTGGCTTTTCTTCAGCAGGATTCCTGTCCCCCCCCCAAAAAAAAACAGTTTCCCACAAGGACCAGCTCCAGACTAAGATGCTCAATAGTTACTGTTACTAATCAAAAGCATCCACTTACGTTTCTAGGAAGTATGGTTTGCATGTTTCGCTTTTATTTTCTCACTAGGGTGCACAACTGAACCTGCACGGTATAGAACGGAGCCTGAAGTAGCACTCTCAGCATCCAGCTCTGCCGTAGACTCACACCATCATCTTTACAGCTAGCCAATCATGTGAGAATCCAAACTGGACTAGATAGTTTTCGTCAACTTGACACAAGCTAAAGACATCGGGGAACAGGAAACCTCAACTGAGAAAATGCAGCCATCAGATTGTCCTGTAAGCAAAATCTATGGGGCATGTTCTTAATTAATGATTAATATGGTACACCCTAGACCATTGCAGATGGGGCCAGCCCTGGGCCTATTTTCTTGGGTTGCATTAGGAGACATACTGAATAAGTCATGGAGAGTGTCTTAGGGTTATCAGGGCTTGTGATGAAACATCACAACCAAAAACTAATTGAGGAGGAAAGGCTTTATTTAGTTTACATTTCCCGCATTGTAGTCCATCATTGACATTGAAGGAAGCCAGAATAGGAACTCAAACAGGACAGGAAACTGGAGGCAGAAGCTGGTGCAGAAGCCATGGATGGGTGTTGCTTACTGGCTTGTTCCCCAAGGCTTGCTTAGTCTGCTTTCTTATAGAACCCAGAAGTACCAGGCCATGGATGGCACCACTCATAATGCACTGGGCCTCTCCCATCAATCACTAATTAAGAAAATGCACTACAGGCTTGCATATATCTGCATCTTATGGAGGCATTCTCTTAATTGAGGTTCCCTGCTATCAGAGGACTTCAGTTGTATCAAGTTGACATAAAATTAGCCAGCACAGAGATCAAACCAATAAACCTTTATCCTTGGCCTCTAGATTCCTGAATTGAGTTCCTTCCTGACCTGGCTTCTCTTCATGATAAACTTTGATCCAGATGTGTGAGCTAGTGAATTATTTCCTCCCCAACTTGTTTGGAGTAAGTGTTTTATCACAGTAATAGGAAGTAAACTAGGGTAAAGTCCAAACTTAGGCTTACCATGACTATATAGCCTCATCTGTAACCCTCATAAATCTTGCATCCAGAACAGAAGGGAAAAAACCCTCTTTTCTAATGTAAAGTTATCCTCACAAAATGGCTGATGTACAGCAGGTGTCTCAGTTCCTGTGGCAGGAAAACCACTCCATAACTCAAGCAAGGTCTTGCTTGGTGCTTGAGTTTGTCTCTTTGGCCCCAAGCTTAGGGGTTTAATATAGTATAAATGAATAAAAGAAGCAATCTTAGCGGCACCTGCTTGAATGAACTGCTAATTAGCAACACCTGGCTCAGGTGTGAATCTGGGTGTAGCCGAACCCTTCCTACAAACAGTGCTGTGGCTGCCAGATCGCCTTTCCAGTTCTGCTGCCCTATTTCCCTGACAGTATTTTGCTCTGAATTTCATTTTTAAATGTATCTAAGACTCCTGCAAGAGGAGAAATCTCACTTGGTAATATTCCTGACTGAAGAGTTGGCAACTAAACAAAAAATTCCGTGTTCCATTTTTCTTTATCCTGATTGTAGTTAGCACACCACTGCTTCATCTTCTTGGACCTGGAAGCTGTGCTTGTTCATACCTGTGGTTTGGGAGTGAAGTGACTCATCTGTACTTTCAGAGACCACTCTGAAGAGGAAAATTGTTGCCTTACTGTCACATAAAGTATTTGAAGCTGAAGAATTTAGTTGATGTACAATCCTATAATAGGTATTAATCAGGCAAAAGGACCCAGGTAAAGGAAATTAAGTGGGGTCGTTATAAATAATTCAGACCTTTACAGATAAAGCAACATCATATTTTGATTTCTATGGAAACTGTAATTGTGTCGGAGTATAATTACATTGAGAAACAGTCTTTGCTTGGTGGAGACATTGCTACTCAACTGTCAACAAGAAAAACCCCCAAATGATTAAAGTAAGAAAATCTGAAGATGATGAATGTCTTCCCATTTAAGCTACGGGACATTCAAAGAAGAAAGAAACAAAAGGAGTGACCTTCCACTAGCCTCGTAGGTTGAGTGAGGAGCTCTTAAGTCTGAAAATAATCCCTGCATCATCTTCCAAATGCTTTCTTATTGAGAATGAGGAGACTGAGTGGGAGAGAGTTTAAAGTCTCAGGTTGCTGATGGCTAAGGCTTTCCCCCATCTTGAGAGCTTAACCCTAGGAGCAATGTGCTGTAACCCTGTGCCTTACAAAACACAAGTATTAATGTAGTGAGGACTAGGTTTGGGCATTCTCAGATCCCTCCCCATCCAAGGATTTAGTTTAAAATGGAATCCAAATTATATCTGTAGCAATTGTAGGAAATGGAGGGGAGGAAGGCTATCTTACCTGATCCTTCGAGTGAGATAGAAACAAATCTCTTCTTTGAAACCGCATTAACTCGTATCAAGTACCCAGAATCCATTTAATAAATTGCTCTTTGCCAGTGACCAGAAAGAGTTAAGATACCTCCTAAATGGCAAGCAGTTCTCAACCTTCAGGGAAGTCTGAGGTGAGTATGAGTTACAGCAGTTAAGGTGTCTGGGTGCTTGTACCCAGCACATTTCAATGATTGGCTAGACTGAGAAAACGTATTTATGTGCCTAATTGACATGGTATAAAAGATGCTGGCAACGCAGATGAAGCAAGGCTTTTGGTGAGAGAGTGAACTGAGAAAGGAAATCTACAAGTGATTTTCTATTGAGAAAAAGTCAAAATCCATGCCCACTTATTTCTTTGATCTCTCCTGGAGGTGGTCATTCATTTCCTTGAAACACCAGTATTTCAACAGGCCTGGGTACTACTGTCTTAGGAGATATGTAGAAAGAGACATCTTTTGTGGTTTATTTAGTCTATGCAATCAAAGGGTCCCTATGCCCCTGTATTGATAATTTTGTCCGAATCAATTAGTTGGGATGACATCCAATTAGGATTGACTATGTCTAGTCCTTTATCAAACCCATCTTTTAAAATACAGAATAAAAGAGAAGCTTAGTCCTGTCTGAATCAATGTAGTAGTAATGAACTATTATATTAAACTGAATTCTTATTTTGTTCATGTTTTGTTCTAATTAAACTAAGGATGTACAAACATGCTTTCTTAGAAAGAGAGTAACAGTTGCGGTGCTTGATTGTTAAACTAGGAGTATGTATGTGACAAGACAAAACACAAAATTTTGGTTGGCAAATGGCCCAGAAAGAAAATGTTCTTGCTGCCCACCCTGAGGACCTGAGTTTGATGCTTTGAACTTATATGATTGCAGAAGAGAACCATTGCCTGCAAAGTATGCTCTAACCTATACACACACACACACTCCCCCACACACTTCCACATACACATACACACTCACACACGTATACACACTCACATCTAAATAAGTAAGTAAAATAAACTTTACAAAGCAATACTAAATGTATTAAATTTATTTTATAAGAAAGACTCAACATTTAATATTACTATTCAGTATTAGTGCATTTATAATATAGAACATTCTTAGTGAGTTATCTTACTCTAAGATATTAAGAGCACTGGAAACATAGATGTGTCTATTAATGTCACTGACTCTCACTCACCATCAGCAAAATAAGATGATTCAATTATTCTAAACAGTATTTAGTTTTTCATGTTCACTACACATTCCTCTTCCAAAGGACATTTCCTCTTAAGAATTAGTCTTCCTTTTATTACCTGTAACATAGAATTTATATGTTAACTAATTTTATAATAAATCTTGATTAATCTAAATTTTGCATTGTCTTTAAGGAAAATTGCCTTATCACAAACACTTCCTTCACTAAAAAGCATCTTTCAGATTTCAACATGATAGTCACTTCCAGGGTACCTTTTTAATAAATGATACTTGGCTTGAACAAATGCCCATAGTGGCAGGGTTTTGTGCTTTTGGTCCAAATAGACCTTTGGATTTGATATTACTGATTAATTTGATGACTTCTGAAAATTTCTGAGAGGCATGCAGTTAAAATATTATGCAAAATTCTTAGCCATAAGCCATACATGTAAGTTTTATTTCTTACTAAAATGTGTAAGCAAAAGTACTAATCTCTCACTAAAACTCTCCTTTCAAACATATCTGTTTCTCTACCCTCTTGTAATTTATATTTAAATAACTTGAAATCTTTATTTTTAACAAATTAACATATTTCTTAAGCATGGAACTGCGTTTGGTTTTGAATCAGAAAATGTGTGCATAGCTACCACTACTGTTATTGCTAATATTTATAATATATTTTTGAGCATGACAGATAACTGTATGTGTCTCAAATGAAATGAATTATTAAGTCTATTCTATAAATAAAGGATAGAAATCAGTTTGGCAGTGTTGGTGAAGGGACCCCAAAGTTGATTTAATATTGGTCCTTGGCCAGAAGCTGGATGAAAATGTCCTTGACTTGTTCTTAACTGGCGGCCAAGAAGACAGTCCTGATTGCTTATCCAGGCAATTGCTATTGTCTCTACACTCTACACCCTAAATGAGCGGCCCTACCAGATAACACTCCTGGTGGATGTGATCAAATCTGAGATGTACACGAATACCTCCAGTGTGTCCGTAGGAGTGACCAACCCATCTCCATAGACATCACCCCAGTTGCTGTCCCCTGTCCTTTCCAAGGCCTCTTGGTAAAGAGTTGGGTCACATCTGATTTTATTGGGCCCATTCTCACTATCCAGGGTCTTTTCCTTCTGTATCTAAAGTTCTACCTCCAGTCCAACAATAAAATTTTCTCTAAATCACCCTCCTTCCTGTTCTCAGTCTTCGGGTTATGAAACAAAAGACCCAAATGTCACTTGACCTAGGTTACTTTTGCGGGTGTTGATATGATAAGAATCTTAGCACCCTGAGTAATGCTCAACTGAGGGAAAGACAAAGCCTTCTTCCCTTTGTAAGATCAGGTCACTTGTAAAACTGAGTAAAACGATGCCTCTGCTCCAGGAAGTGCTTCATTTAACCTACTAACAATTTTAGAAGCCAGTCTGAAGGTGCCGCTCTTGTTTGCATCTGAACCAGAAAAACTGTTAATTCCCTGTACTACTTCCTTAACAACTTCTGAGGTCATTTTGTATTCGTTACTGATCCGCGAAATATTTGATTTGTACAGCAGTGGCCCTATAAACTGTCACAGTGTTGTATGGGAGTTCTCCTGCAGTATTCCTCTGTGGTTCTCTTCTGAGCTCTCTAGTAAATACTGTGGATTATTTAAGCACTTTTATATATTACATATGTTTGTACATTTTATGTGCTTATACATATTTATAAGTTTTTAAAAGAATCATTTTGTTTACTTGTACAGTTCATGTTTATTGGGAAATATATATTTATGAATGTTTTAAACCATGTTATAGATTATATGAATACACATTTAGTTACTTAGCCCCAAGCCCTTGGAAATTCTCTGAACTACTGATTGTACATTTTATTTATAATAAAGTTTTTGCAAATTTACACTCTCTAATCTTTTTTATTTTTCAAATAGCAATAGCAAGGACAGCTTCATAACCATTTGTAATTTGCTAATTAAATTATTTGGAAGCATTTATAAAGAACCTGTATATGGTCGTAGTGAAATCATTTTTCTTTTTTTTTTTTTGAGATTCTTAGTAAATTTTTTTTTTTGTAATTTTATTAAATTATAAAAAGTTTCCATTTACGCCCCTCCTCCCAACGCCCTCCCACTCCCCCCCTCCCTCTCCTCCTCCCTCTTTGTCCCCTAGGGAAGTCAGGGTCTCCTGCCCTGTGGGAAGTCCAAGTTCCTCCCCCCTCACTCCAGGTCCAGGAAGGTGAGCATCCAAACAGACTGGATCCCAAAAATCCAGTATATGCAGAGGAAACCAGTCCCAGTGTCATTGTCAATGGCTTCTCGGAAAGACTGCAGGCCAGCCACATTCAGAAAATCCGGCCACATTCAGAGAATCTGGTTGGATCACATGCTCGTTCAGTCACGGTCCATCTGGCCTTGGTAAACTCTCATTAGATCCGACCCCTTGTATCAGTGGGTGATAGTATCCCTCGCAGTCCTTCGTCATTTTCTTCCTCCTTTTGCTCCTTGTTTGGATCTTGGGGGGCTCAGTTCGGTGCTCCAACGCGGGCCTCCATCTGTATCGTCATCCAACGCCAGATGAGGGATCTATGGTGATAAGCAAAATATTCATCAGTATGGTCACGGGCCAAGGCCGGTTCAGGCACCCCCTCCTCTGTCCAGAGAACAATCTGGGGATCTCTCCTTGGACCTGGGATCCCATATATAATCAAGTTTCCTGTAAACTCTAATATGACTCCCTTTGAAGAATGAAAATAGATCCATATCTATCACCATGCACAAAACTCAAGTCCAAATGGATTAAAGACATCAACATCAATCTGTCCACTTTGAACCTGATAGAAGAGAAAGTGGGAAGTAGTCTACAAGATATAGGCACAGGAGGCCACTTCCTAAGTAGGACCCCAGCAGCACAGACAATAAGAGAAACAATGAATAAATGGGACCTGCTGAAACTGAGAAGCTTCTGTAAAGCAAAGGACACTGTCAGTAAGACAAAAAGGCTGCCTTCTGACTGGGAGAAGATCTTCACCAACCCCTCATCAGACAAAGGTCTGATCTCCAGAATATACAAAGAACTCAAGAAACTAGACACTAAAACTCTAATTAACCCAATTAAAAAATGGGGTACTGATCTGAACAGAGAATTCACAACAGATGAACTTCGAATGGCCAGAAGACACTTAAGGTCATGCTCAACCTCCTTAGCGATCAGGGAAATGCAAATCAAAACCACTTTGAGATACCATCTTACACCTGTCAGAATAGCTAAAGTTAAAAACACCAATGATAACCTATGCTGGAGGGGATGTGGAATGAGGGGAACACTCATCCATTGTTGGTGGGAATGCAAACTTGTGCAGTCACTTTGGAAATCAGTGTGGAGGTTTCTCAGGAAACTGGGAGTCAACCTCCCTCAGGACCCAGCAATTCCTCTCTTGGGAATATACCCTAGAGATGCCCAAACATACTACAAAAGCGTTTGTTCAACTATGTTCATAGCAGCACTATTTGTAATAGCCAGAACCTGGAAACAGCCTAGGTGCCCCTCAATAGAAGAATGGTTAAAAAAGGTGTGGAACATATACACATTAGAGTTTTACTCAGCGGTAAAAAATAATGACATCTTGAATTTTGCATGCAAATGGATGGACATAGAAAACGCTTTACTGAGTGAGGTAAGCCAGACCCAAAAAGAGGAACACGGTATGTATTCACTCATAAGTGGATTCTAACCATAATTATAGGTCTTTGAGCCTATTATTCGTGATCCTAGAGAAGCTAAATAAGAAGACGAACCTGATGAAGATTATTTAGCTATCCGCCAGGAGGTAGGAAATAGTCAAGAGTCCCAGGTAACCTTGGGTGCATGGGGGGGGGTGGGAGGGTTGATGGAAGGGGAGAGGGTTAGAGAGAAGGGAGTAGGGGAGGAATGGAGAAAGCTCGGTTGACCGGGATGGGGGGAAGGGAGGAAGGATGAATGTGGGATCAGGGATGAAATCATTTTTCTTATGGGGGTGAAAAGCATAAACTTTTATTATTACAAATAGACACAAAAATGTCAATGTTGTTACTTTAGGTGTAAAAACAATCGCCACATTCAAAATAACCCCATTTGCCTTCCACTTATTTGATTCACTAACTTATTCCTGGGGGAGATTTGGGCCTAGTAACTCCCCAGTCTTATAACTTTGTGGAAAACTAGGTCCTATATGTTCTATGGTTACTGGAGCATAAAAGGTAGATGCTGTGGAAAGTCCTTCTGCCTATGTGTTGCTTTTATTGGTTAATGAATAAAGCTGTTTAGGCCAGTGGTTTAGCAGAATAGGGCAAGGTGGGAGTTCCAAGCAGATAAAGGAGGAGAGAGTAGGTAGAGTCATAAGACGCCATGAAGCCACTGGAAGAAACAGATGTGCCAGAACCTTGGGGTAAGCCACATTCACTTGGCGATTCATAGATTAAGAGAAATGGATTAATTTAAGCTTTAAGAGAGTCAATAAGAAGCTAAAGCTAATCGGCCAAGCAGTAGTATAATTAATATAGTTTTTATGTTGTTATTTTGAGTCTGGGCATCTGGGAATGAAAGAGCAGCCTCTGACACGATTGGTGTGCCAATGTGTGCCAGTTAAATCAACTTAAAAACATGAGAGACCTTGAAAAGAAATTCTACACACACACACACACACACACACACACATACACACACACAAATAGCAAAGTTTAGCTGCATTTTGTTTTCGGATGGGCTCTGTTTGATGGCAGTGTGCCACAGGTCCTTTCAGAAAGGTCTTCCTGACTCAGCAGTAGCAGAAAAAACAAAAACAAAAACAAAAACAATTTGGTTTTAAAATGACAGCTTCCTGGTTCATGCTGCCAGCACTAACTCTGGCATAACACTTGAATGGGATTTGTGAGTAGCATGCTCCACATTACTTGGTAGCAACATGGGCCAACTAGTTACCAGACTTGAGGTGGTGAGTATGGCTCCCACCCAGCAGTCTCAGAGACAGTGAATGGCCTCAGCTATATATAACTGGGTGAAGCCAAAAGGCAAAGCAGCCTTAGTCCTAGCCATGCTGCTTTGCATTTTAAGAAGCAGTCCTGGTCAGAAAAGGATTACAGACATGCAATAAAGACAGATTCAGATTTTTTTTTTTTAGAAAGACCTCTAAATGGGTCACAGTTTTGAATAAATGTATGTGGCTTGGGAGAGAAAAGAAAAAGAATATAGACTGCTATAAAAGGAAGTAAATGGTTTTAAAAATATCAAACAAAGTTTTTAAAGAAACAGAGTACAGATTAAAGGGGTAAAGAAAAATAAACCACATAAAGATGGAATATACACAGAGAATCAGGATTATTCACAATGTATTATTGTGGGTTGTTTTTTTTTTTTAGATTTTTGACTGTGAATGAGTTAAGTACAGAGAGATATTTCACTGTACAGGCTGCTAAGCTAAACCAACATATATATTTTATAGGTATCTTGACTTAAAAATTTGAGTCTAAGGACATGTTGCTTTGGAAAAGAGGTTCTTCTTTTGTATCCACAGAGGATGAGAACCTGTGAATTCCTTCAAGACTAATGTGGTTTGATGGTCCAAGAACCCCCCTAAAAGGTCACTGTAAACAGCCCCCAAAATTAATTTGCCCAACAAAATGTTTGGAGAGAACTATGCTCAAATTCCCTAAATGATTGTTTATAAATGTTTGTTTACATTAAAAGGGGGTCTATCTAAAGTGTGAAACAATCTCACACCAGTTTTGATTCAAAGGGTTATTTATTTGAGAGAAAAAAATTTACAGAACACTGTCCTACATGACAGCCAGGAAAGGAGTCTAGTCGCTGGAGCAAGAGAGTGAGCAGAGGACTGTTGCTGCTTTTTAAAGAGAACGAGACCATGCCCCAGTGGGCTGGTATATCAATGGCTACTGGCTGAAGGAGTGGAATGAGCTCCCACAGCATCTATCAATGCAAATGTAAGGTTAATTTTGTTATATATAATATATATTATATTTCTTCTCATGATTAAGGTATTGTGTTTATATAGATTATTTAAAAATTTAATAAATAATTAAGAAATATAGGTTAATACATAATAGTCAAGCTTCTATAGGTCATCTATAATAGTCAAGTTTCTAATCATGTTAGTTAGGTTTCCTAGATATATGGAGAAATATTTCAGTTAGATAGGTATTCTTCAAATCTTTCAGAGACCTTCAGAATATAGCATTTAAAATGTTTGAATAACTTAGGATTTTTCATGACATATCTGCCTCTGGCAGCACCAATCTACTTCAAGAGGATGATGGGCATCAAAGAGACTCCTCATGGAGTTTGTTAGTTTGTTAGTCTATTTTTAAAATGAGGTGTATATGTATAATACCTTGAGCAATACTAGAAACATAAATACAGTATAACAAAAATAACTTTAAGTTGCTTTCAATATAAAAAATCTATAACATTGTAAAATATTTGAGACTAGTAGATATTCAAAAGTATAACTAACAAGTTACCCTTTTATCTCATCATTTCTGTATTTTTAAACCCTCTTTCCTTTAGAAAGATTCTTGAAACTAATCTCCTTTGTTTAGCTTTCTCTTTGACTATGATCAATAACAACTCGTATCCAACCACCAAAAATGATGAGGAACATCCATAACCCATTAAATGACCAAAAAACACCCACACCACCTCTATGGAATGTGGGCATTGTATTCTCTAGACTTCTTCCTTTTGTATGAGGGTCTTAGAATCTTTTAGGAGACCCTGGAAAATTTGGGATAATGGTCAAATCCTGGGAGAGCTAGTTGTATCATTTGTTGTACAGGTTCTGTGTAATGAGAAAGTGTGA
The DNA here is from genome assembly GCF_982192425.1 of Myodes glareolus. NCBI lineage: Eukaryota > Metazoa > Chordata > Mammalia > Rodentia > Cricetidae > Myodes > Myodes glareolus. Next base: position 8,075,344 of record NC_142042.1, on the reverse strand, counting down.
GGATTATTTAAATTATGGTAGGAGTAGTCTGTGAGGTTGGACCATTTCCGCTTTGAAGCTGTTCTGAATGCAGACCTCTTAGAGTACTGCAACAGAGGTTCTCTGAGAGACTGGATCACCTGGGCCACCTGTTTTCATTGGTGTCTTGTCCCCTTACTCTGAAAACATATGAACTTTTAAAGGTAACATACACAACTGCATTAATTGAAGTACTGAATATGTGGTGTGGACAAATCAGTTAAATTTTGTTCTGTGTTTGAACAAGTAAAATGGATTTGTCAATGTTATAACTCCATTTGGACTGAATAACATTGTAATATGAATCCCTATATATGTCACATAGAAGGGTGACATATAATAATAAATCAAATCATGGGGACTCTGTAGTCAACAAGATTTATAATGTGTCATCTCATCTCTGAGATGTTTCAGCTTATACATCAACTGTTCTGTAGTCATTTTTGGCTCCCGTTGCCACATTTCTAGCCAAGATACTCAGGAGGTCTCTCCCAGTAAAATTTGATCTCTATTAACCTGGAAGGAATCCATAGCCTACAGCTTCCTGTGGAAATAACAGCATAAGACCTTCCCCAAGGTTATACTTTTTTTTTACTTCCATTTTAAAGTTTAAGTATTCCTAAAGTATATAAGTTTGTTTAATTCAGTAGTCCTTTCCACAAACCAGTGTCTCTCAGCGTCTGTTGTCTGCTCGTTGTCCTTCAAAAAATTCAAGTTAACAAAGCACTATACAAGTTCCAAATTCTCTGTGTTTAATATTTCCCATTTGATGTGGCTTATCCTTTTTATTACTTTACTTCTCTTGAAAGACTGTATTATTTTTAAATTATTTTTATGACTGTCTATACCCTTTTCCATTTTTTCTTTAGCTTACAGATATTGTTAAACACACTGTAACCAGTTTGAAGGTTTTTTTCCCCCATTTGAACCTGACTTACTGATCTAACTTTTTGTGTCTGCATGAGCAAAACCTTAAATTGCTGTGCAGCTTAGCTCATGGTCCACTGATGGCTCAAGTCTGTAGGAAGTAACTGGCAGATGCATCTTTGTACCATGGCCTGCATAAAAGATGCTGGGACTAGGAATCTGTGTTTAGCGCTGGGTTTTTTATTGTTTTTGCCAGTTTGGAACCTTTTCAAAATGTTTTCTCAGGTCTTATGTGGAAATGCATGACCCATGATGGTCACCATTTACAAATGTATTTTTCTTTGGAGCTCCACCTCACAAAAATGGCACAGACTTATTGTTATTTATAAAAACTTTGCTTGTAGTTTAGGCTTGTCTAACTAGTTCTTTTAACTTAAATTGACGCATTTCTCTTCATTTACATGTTGCCACATAATCCATGGCTTTTTACTTCTCCTCTTGTATGTCTCTTCTCTCTGCATCCAATTGGCAACTCTTCCTTTCTTCTTTCCAGAGCTCTTGTTTCTCAGAAGTCCTGCCAGTACCACCTGGCTAGCTATTTGTCATTCAGTACTTTATTAAATCAGTCACACTGACACAACTTCACACAATGTAAAGGAAATTTCCACAAGAACTGGAAGATGTGCCTAGTTATAGGAGATGTCCCATTCAGTCTTCTTATGCAACATTGCTATGAGTATTAGCTAGGGTCACTCTCGCAGGTTCCTAGGAGTTTCCATTGCTCTAGCCTCTGAGATGCTCCCCAAATACAGTCACCGTTCCAAGTACTCTCTCCTTTCATTCTTCCCCCACCTGATCCCTCCTGTTCCTGTTTCCACTTTTCCCTAGTATACCCTTGTTAGCCTTTCTATTTCTGCTTCCCAGGGAGATTCATACCCTTTGAGACCTCCTTATTGAACTACAGCATTATTATCTTTTACTTTAGAGCCAATATCTGCATATAAGTGAGTATTTCTCATGTTTGTCTTTCTGAGTCTGGATTATTTTACTTAGGAGGTTTTCTTCTAGTTTCATCCACTTGCCTGCAAATACAATGATGCTATAATTCATTTTCAACAACTAAGCAATAATAGACAGAGACTGCTCATTCATTTTCTGGCCACCTAGACCCAGAATAACAACACAGAAACTATATTAATTGCAACAGTGCGTGGCCAATAGATTAGGCATATTTCTAGCTAAATTTTTCATCTTAAATTATCCCATTTCTAGTCATCTGTGTATCGCCATGAGACTATGGTCTACCTGTAAGGTTCTGGCTGGTGACTGGCATATTTCTCCTTTAGCAGCTACATGGAGTCTCTCTGACTCTGCCTACTTTCTCTCTATATCTCTGTTCAGATTTCCTGTCTGGCTTTACTCTACTAAATCATTGGCCAAAACAGCTTCTTTAATAACCAAATGGTAATAAAACATATTCATAGCTTGCAGAGGGCAATCCCACATCAAACAATACCCCAATATGTGCAAGTACCATGTTTTCCTTATCTGTTCTTCAGTTGAGGAACATCTAGTTTGCCTTCAGTTTCTGGTTATTATGAATAAATTCCTATGAGCATAGTTGAGCAAGTATCTTTGTGGTAAGATGAAATGTCATTTAGGTGTATGCCCACGAGTGGAACAGAGATGTCTTGAGGAAGATCAATTCCCGATAATCTGAGAAACCGCCGTATTGATTTTCAAAGTGACTGTATAAGTTTGTCTTCTCACCAGAAGTGTAAGCGTATTCCCCTTGCTCCACATTGTAGCTGCCAGAGCTGTCACTTTTGTTTTTTATATTAGCCATTCTGACAGGTATAAGATGGAATCTTGGAATCATTTTGATTTGCATTTTCACAATGACTAAAAATGTTGAATATTTCTTTAAGTGTTTTTCAGTCCTTTGAGATCCCTCTGATGCTAGAGCTGTGGGGCAGGGTATCAGCAGACACACTTGTAATTGGAGATGTCTCCAAGGTACTATGAGGGGGATGGGATATTTACAAAGTTTTTCCCTTTTGTATCCATGTCAATATTTATTGTTGGTTTATTTTGTTATGTTATGTAACAAAAAGGAAAAATGTGAATATCAGAAAATATATCCATTTCACCATCTGTTTACATTCAATATTGTTAAAATTATCTATCAATCTGATTCACATCATTATAGCATAAAAATGTTAGATCCTGCCTTCTGTAAACATTTTGTAATTTGAATGTATTTTACCATAGTTTGGCTGGCAGGCTTAAAGTGATGTATAACTCTGCGATCTATTTGCACATAATATATAAATATCAACATGTACACAATCATGAAATATGTTTACACATAAGCTTATAATATATTGGTGTATCTAATACACATGTACACTGTGATGTACAGAATAATAAATGGGATCAAATGCGAGAAGACATTCTAAAAAATGTTTTTACTGAATTCATAAATAAACGTGATCCATTGTCTATTTTCTATAGTCTATTTGGGATTTCAAACGATGCACTGTGCCAATGAAAGTAGAACCAAAAATTCGAACAGATAGTTCTTTCCCTTCAGAAAAGGGATACCACAACATGATGTGCTTTCAGTTCCCCAGGGCCACGTCTTTGTCTACAAATATCTACAACCTTGGATAATTTACCACAGACTCTACCCTGGGAAGTGCTTGAGAACTGACATTTTTTGTGTGTTAAGATAGCTTGCTTTTGCTGCCTTCATTTTCAGTTTTATTTTACATGACAAATAATAGTCAAATTAATAATGCACTTGAAATGTATAGTGTATTAAATTGAGAATTTATGATTCTTTAGTGAAATAACTGATTGCAATGCAAATCATATTCAATAGTTTTCATCTGTACAAATAGCAATCACTTAATAAATATAGCAAAAACGAAGGCCCCAAATCCAATTTCCAATAATTCAATTACACTGAACAGATTAGATTTAAATTAATTTTAAAACACTTATGACACATGTGACAAAACCCACAGTTCTTTGCTCTAGAGACAACAATTCTCCAGTGGAGAGTGATGCCGTACATATAACAGACAGTCACCATAGGATACTTACACATAAAGAAGGTAAAATGAGATTTCTTTCTTTTTTCTTTTCTTATTTTTTACGAAATAAGAAAGATACTGCCTTTAGCCTGGAGAAAGAGAAAGACTTACAGGCAAAGGCAGACAATAAGGATGAGAGAAAATGGAGGCTTAAGGGCCAGAAGACAGTCTTATTTATTTATTTATATTAATTAATTTTTTACATACCAATCCCAGTTCCCCCTCCCTCCTCTCTGCTCCCTGTCCTCCACACTCCATCTCCCAGTGGCCCCTTAGAGAGGTTAAGGCCTTCCCTGGGATGTCAACTATGGCCGTCCCATCCCTCACTGAAGCAGGACGAAGGTCCTCCCTGCACCCTTTGCCTAGGCTGTGTAAAGTATCTCTACATAGAGAATAGGCCCTACAAAATCACTTCATGCATTGCAGTTAGATCCTGGTATATATACCAGTGCCAGTAGCCCCATATACTGCCCAAGTCACACCACTGTCACCAGTATTCTGGAGACCGAGTTCTCTCTTATGTGGGTTCCAGTTGCAGTCAGGAGACAGTGGTCATCCACAAGCTTGGCTCAGTTGATTCTGTGAGTTTCTACATTATGGTTTGACTCCTTTGTTTGGATTATTATTTGTCCCTCTCTTCCCCTGTATCTGCCCCCATCTATTTCTGGAAGACGGTTCTAGCTTCTCTGAGGTGGTGGACTGTAGGGTCGTTATCCTTTCCTTTATGTCTAGTATCCACTTATGAGTGAGTATATTTGTCTTTCTGTGTCTGGATTCCCTCACTCAATACTTTTTCCTAGTTCCATCCATGTGCTTGCAAATTTTAAAAGAAATGTCATTTTTTTTGACCACTGAATAGTATTCCATTGTGTAAATGTACCACATTTTCTTTTTATCCATTCTTCAGTTGAGGGGCATCTAGGTTGTTTTCAAGTTCTGATTATTACAAATAATTCTGCTATGAACATAGTTGAGTATATGTCCTTGTAGTGTGATTGTGCCTCTTTTGGGTATATGCCCAAAAGTGGTATTGCTAGGGCTTAAGGTAGATTACTGATTTCCACAATGGCTGTAGAAGTTTGCACCCTCACCAGCAATCGAGGGCTATTACCCTTAATCCCCATTCTTTCCAGCATAGTCTGCCATCAGCATTCTGGATCTTAGCCATTCTGAATGTCAGATGGCATTTCAAAGTTGTTTTCATTTGTAGTACCCTGATGATTAAGGATGTTGAGCATTTTCTTCAGTGTCTTTTGGCCGTTTGTGATTCTTCTGTTGAGAATTTTCTGTTTAGGTCTGTACCCTATTTTTAATTGGATTATTTGACAGCTTGATGTCTATTTTCTTGAGTTCTTTGTATATTTTGGAGTCAATCCTGTGTCAGATGTGGGGTTGGTGAAGATTTTTTCCATCTTGTAGGCAGCCAATTTGTGTTGTTGACCATGTCCGTTGCTTTACAGGAGCTTTTCAGTTTCCAAATGTCCCATTTATTAATTTTGCTCTCAGTGTCTATGCTACTGGGGTTATATTAAGAAGTGATCTCTTGTTCCAATGCATTCAAGAGTTCCTTCCACTTTCTCTTCTATGAGGTCCAGTGTGGATGGATTTATGTTGAAGTCTTTGATACACTGATACATTTGTACCTAAGTTTTATGCATGCTGATATATATATATATCTTCTACATGTTAACACCCAGTTCTACCAGCACCATTAGTTGAAGATTTTTCCCCATTTTATATTTTTATTTTCTTTTTCAAATCTCAAGTGCTCATAGGTATATAGGTTAATATCAGGATCTCTGATTATATTCAATTAGTTCACCTGTCTGATTATATGCCTATACCAGACTATTACTGTAGTTCTATAACAGAGATTGAAGTCAGGAATGGTGATGCCTATAGATGTTCCTTTATTACACAGGATTGTTTTGACTATACTGGGATTTTTGTTTCTCCACATGAAATTTAGTATTGTTCTTCAAGGTCTGTGAAGAATTGTGCTGGCATTTTGAAAGGAATTGCATCGAATATGTAGATTGCTTTTGGTAAGATTGCCATTTTTACTGCTAATCTTACCTATTCATGAACATGGGAGATCTATCCATTTTCTTCCATCTTCTTTCAGTTTCTTTCTTCAAAGACTTAAAGTTCTTGTCATACTGGTCTTTCACTTGTTTGGTAAGAATAACCTCAAGTTATTTGGTTTTGGTGACTATTGTGAAGGGGAATATTTCTTTGATTTCTTTCTCAACAGTTTATTATCTGTATATATGAGGCTGCTGATGTTTTTGAGTTAATTTTGTATCCTGTCACATTCTTGAAGGTGTATATCAATTGTAGGAATTCCGTGTAAGAATTTTGGGGGTCACTTATGTATACTATCATTAATAAATAGTGAAAGATCGACTCCTTCATTTCAAATCTCTATCCCTTTGATCTCTTTTGGTTGTACGCTTGCTGTAGATAGGACTTTGGAAACTATATTGAATAGAAATGGAAAAAGTGGACATCCTTGTCTTGTTCCTGATTTTGGTGGAATCACTTTGAATTTCTCTTCATTTAATTCAGTGTTGGTTGTTGGCTTTCTGTGTATTGCTTTTACTATGTTTAGACACATTCCTTGTATTCCTGTTCTTTTCAAGATGTTTATCATGAAAGGGTGTTGGATTTTGTCAAAGGCCTTTTCACCATCTAATGAGATGATCATGCAGTTTTTTCTTCCGTTTGTTTATATGGTGGATCACTTTGATGGATTTTCATATGATGAACTATCCCTGCATCTCTGGGATGAATACTACTTGGTCAGGTGAATAATGTTTCTCATGAGTTTTTGGAGTTATCTTGCCAGTATTTTATGGAGTATTTTTGCATCAATGTTCATGAGGGATATTGATCTGTAATTTTCTTCCTTAAGTACTTCTTTGTGTGTCTTGGATATCAGGGCAACTGTAGTCTTGTAAAAAGAATTTGGCAATATTCCTTCTGCTTCTATTGTGTGAAACACTTTGAGGAGTATTGGTATTAGCTTTTCATTGAAATTCTGGTAGAATTCTGTTCTGACACTGTCTGATCCTGGGCTTTTTTTTGTCTTTTGATATCTCCTTTGTGGGCTATATATTTATTTAATTTATCTGGTCAGGATTTAATTATGGTATGTTGTGTTTATCCAGATAATTATCCATTTCCTTTAAATTTTCCAATTTTGTGGAATTGGTTTTGAAATGTAACTTGAAATTTCAATGACCATGAAAGCAGATTATAATGTGGCTGAAAGAAGGAAAAGAATGGAAGTGCTCTAGCTACTTCACATATTTTTGAGCATTCTTTTGAACATATAATAGTCTTTCAGAATTAAAGAACTTAGCTATGGTTTTTACTTGACAATACTTATTCTCCATATTTCCCTTCTGATTTTGTTTGGCAAACAGTATGTGCTTAGTTTGTGGGTTGTTATAAACCATACAGTGGGATAATGGATTACACTGAGTGTAACCCTCAGAAGGGAGCAGTGACTGTGGATGTGTGATCCTTGATCCCAACCTAGACAGCTATACTCTCATGCATACTTAAGTTATACCTTACAGCATTTCAACTAGTTTAGGATTTGATTTTTATGATTGATTAGACAAGAAATTTTAAGTATATTTTAGACAACCCTGCATTCTGCATGCTATGAATGCCAGTTGGAACATTCTAATTATAAGTCATTTGACATTGATGATATTTTTCACCTGACCATTTTCTTAGGAAACAGCATGCTACTGTAATCTTACTACTTCATTTCTCATATTTCTCAAGTCTCATAGTTGTGAGACTCTGAGTTAAGCCCATCAAACAGGTAGTATGGGCTCCTTGCTAAAATGTTCTACTTGTTCATAGTCCATTGTTGACTTTTGCTGAAATACCTTGGCTCCTAGGGGCAGAGCATCCATGGGGGTCATAATTGACATTTCATGGCATTTATAAATTTATAAAAAAAATTACCCTAAGCAAACCCTTCACACTCCTGGGATGCTTCCTGTTGGACAGAAGCTGAAATAACCATCTGTCTTTATATGTCTTTCCTGCTTTTTATTAAAACTCTTTGTCTTACACATTCATATGGTGCTTTTGTGTTTCATTCCCTGGACTCATGAGATACAGCTACATTTGATCTCATTTGCCAAGGTCTCAAAAGACTGTGATCTCCCATCACCATTGTGCCAGCAATAATCCCTCTCTGATCTTTTGATCAGATCTTTTTCCTAAGGAGAACATGTGAATCTATTTGGATGAAAATAACTAGAATTTTGGCCTATTGGTCACTTTATATAAATGTGAAGATTATCCCTAAAGATATTTTAGATATTATTGGTTTCCTTCACTGTGTAGGTTATGGTAGGAGCCGTAATAATTCACTGTAGGCCATGACTTGATTTGTAGGACAAATTTACAATCGTTCATTTGGTATTTTCATTTGCCATGGTAACTGAAACATCTCACCTTTAGTAACTTCTAACACTAGGTTTTTTTTTTCTTTATGTCTTCCCTGTAAATTAAAATGGCAACAAAAGAATATAGATAATTAAAAAGATGATGTAATTTTCAGCTATATCAATCTTGGACATATACCCAAAAGATGCTAAGTCATACCACAAGGGAACTTGCTTGATTATGTTCATCACAGCACTTTTTGTAACAGCCAGATCCTGGAAACAACTGAGATGTCCCTCAACAAAAGTATGGATAAGGAAAATGTGGCACATTTACACAATGGATTTTTACACAGTGGTGAAAAACAATGACCTCATGAAATTTGAATGGGGATTATGGGGTTAGGGAGAAATTTGATGCCAGGGAACCCCCCCCAAGAATCTACAATGATGACCCCAGCTAAGACTATTAGCAATTGTGGAATCGGTGCTTGAATTGGCCATCTACTGAAATCAAATTGGTGACTTACCTGAGTTATCATCAGAGATAGTGTATCCAATAACTGATGGAAGCAGATGAAGACATCCATAACCAAGCTCTGGGCCTAGTTCCAGGAGTCCTTCTGAAGAAAGGGTGAACATATTATATGAGCAAAGTGGAGTAGGGAGTCAATGTAATGACCAGAAAACCCACAGAAACAGCTAACCTGAACTCCTGGGAGTTCATGGACTCTGGACCAACAGCTAGGGAGCCTGCATTGAACTAACCTAGGTCCTCTGCATGTGTGTGACAGTTGTGTAGTTTGTTATCATTTTATAGTTCTTAGCAGTGAGATCAGAACCTGTGTCTAGTGCTTAGCTGGCTTTTCGGAACCTGTTCCTCATGCTGAATTACATCACCAGTCCTGAAGCAAAAGGAAGAGCTTGGTCCTGCCCCAATTTGATGTGCCATACTTTGTGCAAGTCCATGGGACTTCTTCCCTTCTTTTTAACAGAGATGCAGGAAGAGCAGAAGGAAAGAGGGTGGAAGGAAAGGCTAGAAGACAGAGGGAGAGGAGGGAGGGGAAACTGGTTGGTATGTAAAATAAATTAAAAATGTTATTTAAATAAAATTTTAGGATAATACTGCAGGTAGAGTTGTGTTCTCTCTACAGGAAGCCAATAATGAAATGATTTGAGATGTTAAAGGTTCTGCCTATATCCAATTTTCTCTATCTTACCCTCCCTTCTATTACTACATCTCCATCTTTCTCTCTCTTATTTCTCTCTTTTTTTGTTTACTTGATATTTCTTTGTTGTTTGAAGTAAAAGAGGCTATTTTCAAACTCACTATGTAGCTGAAGGAGGATGATCTCTAATTTCTGATGCCCCTACCTCTATCTTTTAGGCAGTAAAGTATCAGGTATGTGCCACTATGCCAAGTTTACACACCACTAATGATAGAAACCAAGATTGCCAATATATTACTATCAGCTAAACTACATCTCAGACTGAGCTCTTTTTCAATTGCTAGATGAAAATATTTATAAGAATTTATTTTCATTACTGACTGACTAGGAGAATGTGGTTGATGTGGGAAACTGGCGTGAAGACTGACTCTTTCCTCTAATTAAGGTTCAGGATAATAAATGGTTCTTGTTTTTAATCATTCTATTTTGGCCTGCTGTTATTAACTTATTTATTTAAAAATATTTTTCAAAAACCATTTTAGATGTTAACAATGGATTACAAATTTTCCTAGCTCTGACTGTTTGAATCTTCAAGTATCCTGTGACATCATGTAAGTGTAGTTGCTAGTTGTGATTGTCAAGGTGGCCCAATCTGAAATTACCAGCTAAAACAATCTCAGTGAGGGATTGTGTAGATAGAACCAAGAATAAGCAACAATTATCCTTTTTCCTAAGGAAGTATACATATGTGTGTGTGTGTGTGTGTGTGTGTGTGTGTGTTTGTGTGTGTGTACATATATATTTGGATCTTTATTATCTATATTTGGTAGTTACCCATTAAGTTGAAATACTTTGAAATTCTCATTTTTCCCTTATAATTGCATAGCTATCTATTTATTATGTAAGATATACTTTAATATAGAATCAGTGACATCAATTTTAGCTATTGTTCCTTTAATTTAGTATTTATTTCCAAAGAAATTAATATTTTTTATCTGCAATTCTTTTCTGAATTATGTCACCTAATTTCTAATTTTAATACTTATGACTGATATTGGATGTCATTCTGTATGTGTGTTAAAATTAATGCTTAATAAATAAAGCTGTTTCAGCCAATAGTGTAGCAGAATACATCCAAGTGGAAAATCCAAACAGAGATGTATAAAGAGAATAGACACAATCAATTAGATGCCATGTAGCTACTGAGAAAAACATGCTGAAACCTTAGGAATGTTACCGGTAGGCCAGAGCCTCATGGCAATACACAGTGATGAAAGAAATGGTTAATTTAAGATATAAGAGCTAGCTAATAAAAAGCCTAAACTAATATACCAAACAATGTTATAATTAATACAATTTCTATGTGATTATTCTGGTCTGAGCAGCCAAAAACAGAAACCAAAAAGAGTCTCTGCATACAAAATGGTGCCCAACGTGGTTCCCAACAACGTCTATTAACATTATTCCCAAATATCCTTGTTATGAAGCTACCATAGTTTGAATTAGGTATCCATATTTGATATGTTAAAATATTACCTTTGGTACCTATGGACATGACCTTAATTGGGAATAAGAACTTTGCAGGCTTAATCACATTTCAATACAATGATTTTATTTTAGTGGTCCTTCAATCCAGTTGTCTTTACATGATAAGTAAATTTGAATAACACTACTCAAAGATGATGGATATGAAATGAATTTCATAGACAAAGAAAGAAAAGTTAAGATGAATACAGAAACTAGTCCAGGACAGTTAGCAACCACACAACCCAGGAAATATGAGGAACGGTCTCTAGGTTGTCTATACATGTTAGCTTTAATATCTAGCTTCTATCAGCTAAGAATCCAGAAAAACTGAAAAGTCAGTCTACCTCCATGGCAGTATTCTCCAGTATCTATATATAGTGCTTTAAAAACATTATTATCTCTGTTTATTTACTCAGAAAGGTAGGTACACACAAACTATATTTCAGAAGTCTACTTTTCCTGTCATCCTGTGATATCTGTAGATAAGCTTAGGTTATCAAGATTTGAAACAAGCATCTTTACACACAGAGTTGTACCACTGGGCCTCTATCTAACCTTCCATCACCAGTCATGAGCTAAAGCTTCCTAAGCTCCTAGTGGTTGCTTCTCTCTAGGCTAAACCTTTTATTCCATTTTCTGGATTGGAACTCTAGCAATCTTATGAGGCCAATGTCTTCACAAGCTACATAGTGACATTAATTATTCAAATATATTAGAGATAATACGTCGAATTCTAAAATATAACAATATCTCAGGCTGAATTCTCACTGACAGTTTGATTTCAAATACCACTCATTAGCAAATGTAATATGTCTTTTGATGAATGGATAGAAAGATGATCTTGTTAATCCATGGCACAAAAAACTCAAAATTCATTACAATTGGTGAACTAATGAGGTAGATGCATACAATCCTGAAAAGTCTCTAGTCAGGGCAGATCTTATTGGAATCGCATTAAAAAAACTAAACACCTGAGCATACCAAAAATACAGAGGAAGTAACACCCATGAGTGAGCACAGTTCTCCTTTTTCAGAAGGCAGGTAAGATCCCTTTTGGGTAATAAGTCAGGAGAATGAGGTCAAGAAGAGCATTGACAAAGGCTGCAACGTTGTCATAAAGGATACAGTTGACAATGAGGAATGTAGGAATCTTAAGGTCCAGACCAACTAGAGCTACCTCAATCCATTTACCCAACCAAAGCAACATTCCAGAGACTCTAAAGGTGACACATGGCTTCCCATATTACTAACCACATAGCACTGGGCAGAATTTTAAATTGCTGATGAGATATACAATACATGGAATGAAACCAATAGTAACAGATAGATTATACAATAAAAAGAACCTTCTCTATACAAATGATCTTTTAAACCCAAGGACATGTATTGTAAAATCCCCTGTTTTTTGTATAGTGTGGCCACGGCTATAGTCTATAAGGCCATTGACCTGCTGTAATCAATATGCTTCCTCACTTATAAGTGTACCCTTTCTTAACAAAATTACCTGGTTACTATCCATGAACCTCTAAACATTATTTCTTCTGTGACAAAAACTTTGAATCCCTCTGGTTGTACCCAGTGAATCCTGATATCCAAATAAACAAAGAGAAGCCTATGCCTTAGCTCTGTGTTATATAACTAGATAGCATAGACTAGGGAATTTCAGATAAACAAAAATACATTGTGAAAGGTGAAAGCCTAAAATCACAACATCTGACAAAGACTTTCTTGAATTTGGATTCATAAAAATATAGTTTAGTTTCCTGTACTTTTATAGAAATGAGTGAAAACATATATGTGAAATAAATTAGACTTATTTATAGTTTTCTAATACTTGGGGAACAAAGATCTCTAGTTTCTTTCCCTTTTTGTGTGTCCCCTATGCAAATTTTAGAAAGTGTAGGGACTAAGGTTAGAGATGGTTGGTAGCTAGTTAGGTGATGTGGGATGTCCTTCTGTGTATGTGTTGCTGTTTTGGCCAGTGGCTTAAAAGAGTAAAACTAGGAGGAAAATCCCAAGAGAGATTTAGAGAGTGAGTAGGCAGAGTCAAGCTGATGCCATGTAGCTGCCAAAGGAGAAGGATGCCAGGACATTACCAGTAAACCACAGCCTCATGGTGATACATAAATAGAAATGTGTTGATTGTAAGAACTAACTAGCAATATGACCGAGCCATTGGCCAGTGTTGTAATTAATATAGTTTCTTTGTGTTTACTTGCTACTAAATGACTGTGGGACAAGACAGGATACAAACTTTTGTCTACAGTTAGGTTTTGCATTTTTAAAGATTCTTGAGAATGGAACCTATTTTATATTTAGTCCCTAATAAATCCAGGACTGAGATTGCAGAACTTGGATTACTAGTGTAAAGAATGAGATAGGAGTGTAATCTCTGTTGTTAATAAATACAGGTCATTGTGAATCATGCACCTCATGGTAGGATTTCTATCTAGCAGAGGATTCCTGGTAGAAAATAAAGGCAAAAGGATTTAGTTGTGTGGGCTTCAGGACTACTATCTATTCTGGGTCTGGCAGAGTACTTGCTTCTTTGTTCTATTCCTTTGGTATGTGGAAGGTACACAGTTTTTTGTGCTAGTCTTTGAAGAACAGTTTCCATTCACAGACTTCCTGATTTTTGATAAATACACTATTTTTTTCAAGCGAAAAACAAATAAACAAACATAATTTGGTATGGCAAAAGTAAATCTCCATAGAAAATCTCCTATCCTGCCGGGTCATAGATGATGTCTCCTCCCAGGCCAGGGTGACAGAGAACATCTTTTCTTCTTTCAGAGATTCAATGTAAGCAGCAATCTATCTACAATGTCAACTTTCCCACCAGGATTTCAACACAAGGTCAAGTCTCCAATCCCATAGCCTAAGACAAGAAGGTAGGAGGAGACCAAACTCATTTTTTTGTTGTTTGATCCAACCCCTGAAATGATCTCGTCATATCTTATCAGGTCCTACCTCCCAGCACTGTTGTACAGGGAAATTAAGTCTCCAACACCATGTTTTGAAGGGATACAGCCAAACCCCAAGAACTTATAACTACAATACAGAACCAGTATGCTCACAGACAGAACAAGCAGGCATGTGGCCAGGACACATTTCTAGCAACGCTGATTTCTAACATAGTAGCTGTCCTCAATTCTGAGCTGTCAGTGTGCCCTTTGCTGCCCTTCAACTCACAGAAGTCAGTGTGCCCTGTGATGTACAAAGAGGGATAATTTATTTGGCATATTTCCTTCCCTCAGAGATGTTTCAATTTAGGGAGGAAGATAAGATGTGTTCATGAATAATCTGAGGTAATAAATAATAAGAACTGTTTATTGCTACAAACAGCAGAAGCTTTAGGAGTTTAGGAGAAGGACATATTGTGACCAGGGTCCTGATGGACATGTAAATTTGAGCTCCATAAATTATGAGAAATACAGAAGGAAATGAGAATGAAATAATGAGAATAAGAACAGTGCATTCATTCTGAGAGAAGACTGAGTAGGGGTCTTTAGAAAAAGCAGCGGCTGCAAGAATCGCTAAATATTTTAAAAATTTACTCATTGTTCAAAAAACAGCCCATTTAAAAATAAAGCAAAATAAAAAAGAAGTAAAGGGAAGGTAAAGCCATTGCTTCTGTTTCTGTATAGAGAAATCTATGCAAAAAGAGCAAACTCAAAGTTAGAAAAGTTAGCAGGAACCAGAGACAATTTGTGTTTCCAGGAGATGTGTTGGCAGTCAGCCCTAAGATGTATAGGTCTCCACTGGATGAAACAAGCACTGGATTGATGCTATTTACAATTTTAGAACTATTGAAAACAGATGAGCTTGGGTTACCAGACCCTCAAAACATTGACGTTGGTCTTTCTCTTTTTCCCAAAGCCTGAGTTTTCCAAATCTCCCTTATCAGGATTTCCATCGCTGATAATCTGCCACTGCTCATAAGCAAGCCCTACTTTTGGGGATTCACTCCACCGGACTCATATCAGAAATGGAGGCCAGACACTGTCTTGTCAGTAGAGGCACAGAGCTTTACTTTAATGCTAAGGAACAACACGCTGCATCAACCCCACAAAACTTCTCCAAGAAAAGATCCTAGTTACTGGAAAGATGAGAAGTGTCTGTTTCAGGGACGTCAGCCTGTCATTCCTTTTAATAGAATTCTGCACAGTAAGCAACATAGAAAAGGGGTGATATTATTTATAAGCAAAACAAAAGGATGGGGAAAGGTCATTTTTCTGCTCTTTTCAGTGGAAGTAAAAGATGTTTTAATTGCAGATGCTATATAGAGAATCATCTGTCTTCCTCAAATTGTTTAGTGTCAGGAAAGTTGAAATCAGTTAATTTTAAAAGTTATTTTTGAAGAGTGTTTTTTTTACATTTATTTATTTATCTGTGTGTGGGTGTATGGTATTATGTGTGCATGTTTATACGTATATGTGAATGTATGTATGCACCTGAGCCACAGTCCACATGTGAAGACCGGAGAATTAACTGCGGATATAAATTCTATCCTCATATTATATGTATCCTGGGGTTAAACTATGGTTCTCAGCCTTGTCAGAAAACACCACACTCAGGACTGAGCCATCTTACCAACCCCCCAAAAGCTAATGCAAACTTTATTCCTCACACCGTTTTGTCATTGTAGTGATATGAATTCATAAATATCATTTTAAGCAAATTTGTCTGGTTGTGGTGTTCTGTACATATCCATATTATACACTTTTTAATCTTTTTGATACAGTAAGAACAGGCATGAAAAATAATAAAATCTTAAAAATTAGTATTGTACTTAATAACAACAAAAAAACCTAAAATACCAACCACAGTTTGGAGCTGTACACTTTAATTCCAATCAAAGAAAATCACTGTTCCTCAATTTGATTTTAAGAGAGTGTGAGATCAATGTTATTGACTTAAGAGGTTCTTTCATTATTTATTTTAAACTTTGTTTATTACCCGTTTCATATAAAGACTAATTATTTAGATGAGAAGCTGCAAGTGTCTAAATTAATATTAGGAAAATCGAGCATTTGCCCTGAGGCAGCAAAATTGGGCTTTGTCAGGAGCTGATCTGAAGTTGCATGCTACAAAATGCCTGAAATTGGCCATTAAAGGGAAATAATCTACAGCCATTATTTCCCACTAGAGGATAATTAAATACGAATAATAAAGGCTGCAGTGTCTTCCACTTTGAGAGAAAATAGATTTGTGAATAGTAGTCATCAGAGGGACTTGGCTTATTGACATAAACTCTCCAAAGGTTTCTAGTTTGGAAATCTCTGAGAACACGGCATGGTCCTCTGTAAAATTAGCTAGAGCTATAGTAGAAGACCCAGAATCCACAGCCAACAGTAACTCAACAAAGACATAGCTGTAAAACAGAGGCAGATGTACCAAGCTCTGGGAGGAGGTCATCTGAAGATCAAGCTGTCTTTTCAACAATGAAAGCAATTCTCAGTTCTGCTAAAAGGAAATCAGAGATGGGTTGGGACCCACACGTTTGAAAGCTATCATGGGGAGGGTTTGTGGGTCACACAAGGATAATCACTCAAAATTTCTGACAGTCACTCTCATTAGTAAATTTTTTTTCCAAATTCTTTCTCTGATATTTGTGAATTCATTTAACGATGAAAACATTTTCCAGGTTTTTCTTTTAGCTGTTATTCGAAACATGGGAAGAAAGCCCATCAGCAGTGCTAGAAATAGGGTGGAGGCCTCAGGGACACTGGTTAATAGAACCTATATTTAAAACATGTCTTTCGTTCCCTGAAAAAAAAAGTTTGGGACATATTGTATATGCCAAATATTATGCTAGTTACTGTCTTTCAAAAATTTATAGGAACACCTTCTATAACGAATCGCTGGTTGTGTGCAGAGTATGAGATTATATCAGTCTATAAGCTTCTGCAAAGCCATGTATTGTAAAGAAGAGTTGGGAGAGGGAGTCATGATTTACAGAACATTCAAACAAAGTCTATCAAATATATAAGTAATTGTTAATAAAAGGAAGTTGACAACTACAGTTTGTATGTTGATTTTCTTTGACTGAGAACAAAACTACAGCTGATGATACAGCTCTGCAATTGAAGCTCTTAAAACTATGAGGAGCTTGGATCCCCAGACCACAGAAGTAACTAAACTTTCACACCTGGAAGGATGAGACAATGGATGCCTAAAGCAAGTAGTTAGCAAGAACAGCCATAGGGAATCTCTGGGTTGACTGAGAGGCCTTCTCTCAGTGAATAAGGTGAAAGGCGACTAGATATCACCCTTGGGGCTCTACATGTGTGCACCCATGTGCACATGCACCCACACGCATTTGTATCCCCACACGTGCATATACACTAAACACACATGAAAAGACTACAACAGTTACTAAAAAGTTTAAACAACTTGAGAGATTGATAAGTCCACCTTATTCTTTCATATTTACCTTTTTTTTAACCACACTCTTTTTCATATTGGTACAGTCATGAGATGTCACCAGGATTTCAGGAACGAACAGTATCTCCTCCATCAATTAAAAGAATAAAAGGAAAGAAAAGCAAGATCTCATATTTCTCTATGTTTTCCTTACAGCAGAAATGCACACACACACACACGTACTCACACATTCACCCCGCCCCACACTCTCACACACACAGGGGTTGGGGGAGAGGCAGACACAGAGAGATAGACAGAGAGAGACAGAGAGATAAACAGAGATACAGACAGAGAGAGAGAGAGAAAGAGGGAAACAGAAAGAAAGAGACAAGGATTATGTAAAGACATGCAAACACTGTCCAATTGGAAGGATCCAAAGCTGGAATCCAAATTTGTCTGGCAGAGCCAAAACTCTCTTGTGTTTGAGAATAGTATAAATTTTTCTTTTCCTCTGAATCGACTGGTTTGGACTATCTTAATGAATGCTTCTTGATATTTGGTAACTTCACACACAATAGAATGATCTAGAAATAATAAATTCCAATTGAGACAATGCCTCTATCAAATTTACCTGTAGGAAAGTCTGTGGGACCAATTTCTTGATTACTGAATGATGTGGGAAGGCCAATGCCAATGTGGATGGTGTTACCCTGGGTAGATGGTCTTGTGTTATATAAGAAAGCAGGCTGAGAAAACCATAGGAAGCAAGTCACTAAGCATCATTCTTCTATGGTTCTTGCCAGCTTCTGCATCAGGTTATTGCCCTGAGTTCATGCTTTGACTTTCCTCAGTGATGAACTATGATTGGAGAAATAGATTCTTTCATCCTTAAGTTGTTTTTGGTAGTCTATAATAGCAATAGAATGAAAACTAAGACAGTATTGGAATATTCTGGAAAAGAAAGGGAAGCTATTTGGTTCTTGCTTTATAGGGGGAGATTTGAAAATCCCTCCCAAGAGTTCCCTTCTGAGGAAGAGGTTTTACCTTGAAGAGGGAGAAGACTTGGGAAGTTGCCCACTTTCAGCATTAAAATGGAAAGTACAATAACCTGCCCAGGACTTCTCTTCAGAGTCTTTCTCCTGCTGGGAAGTTGTTGGCTCCTTCTCCCACACATACCTCTCTTTTCATGTATCACCTTCCTTTGCTAAGATTGTTCCCGTGACATTTTAGACACATTTGGTTTTATACTGTATCAGATTCTTTTAGTTCCCTGGGGCACACCTAATTTCTCACAGCATATACTGCCATGGGTATTCTTGGATGGGAGACAGATGAGCTATATATTTCCTGCATACTTTAAGAGTTTCCTCCCTTTCAGTTGCTCTGTAGTTCTTGCCAAAGGTTTGCATCAAAGAGCCTCTCAAAGAGTGAGTATTCCACCTGCTCCTCACACTTTCGTTTTCTTAGGGTGCATTACCTGTTGCTCTTATCATTCTCATGACCCATAACTCCCTCTTTATATACATATAAAAGTTATTTATTTGAGAAACATTAAATTCATATTTTATGAAGCTACCTAAATTATTCTTACAATTCCTGAAGCCACATACAAAGCTTATCTTTTATGGAATACAATCTTACCTTGTGACATTGAAAATATCTAGAGTATCAACCAGGCAGCCTTCATGGGATCAACCTATACTCTCTAAATATTTGTGATAGTTGTATAGCTTGGTCTTCTTGCAGGATTCCTAACAGTGGAATCAGGGTCTATTTCTGACTCTTTTATTAGTCTTTCAGAACCCATTTCTTATACAGGGTTGCCTTGTTCAGTCTTAATACAAGGGGAGGTGCTTAGTCCTACAACAACTTGAAATGCCATGTTTTGTTAATATCCACGGGAGGCCTGACCTTTTCAGGATAGAACCAGAATAGGAGTGGATTGGGGCAGAGAGCTGAAAGGAGATTGGAGGAAGGTAATGGAAGCAATGAGAGAAAATTGCAATTGGAATGCAAAATAAATAAATTTGAAAGAAAGGAATTTTAAGTAAGATTTCATAAAACATGAAGTAGAAACATTCTATTTTTTAATCTGCTTTCTTCATTCCTACATATTGTGCTTACAAGTCCTCTAAAGAGCAACTGTGGATTCAATGTGGACGTATAAAATTTAGGGTCATAATTAGAAGAAAATGCTGGTTCCTCAGTTGCCAGGAATAGAAGATAATCAATAATAAATTTCCACAGAAATGTTGGCTTGGAAAAGACACAGAAATTTTATTGCATCTGAGACATCACTGTAACAGAGAGAGATCTAACTAAAATAATGAAATAAGAGTTTGGAAGAACCTATCAACTTATTTTTATGACTGATTCCCTAAAGGCCAACATGAAAAAAAATTTACATATGCTGTAATAAATGTTAAAAACAAATTTGACCTTCAAAAGCAAAGTATGCCATGTATAAAGAATGGTATTGTGCGTACTTCTCCATTCATCAATTCAATGAAATTTTACATTTGTTTTACAGAAGGGCAACCAAAGAAAGCTTATAAACCAGTGACATATATGAACATTCATGTGTTGGTTAAGAGAGCTGTAATTTGGATCAGTGACAAGAGGTCTCAGCAAAACATCTTTCTACTGCTATTTATGAAAAATAACATCTTATATATGTATGAGTGTGTGTAGCACAATTAATTAAAACTCAGGGACAGAAATTGGGGGTCAACCTGAAGGTCAGAAAAGCAGAACAGCCAGCTACTGGCTGTGTGTGTGTGTGTGTGTGTGTGTGTGTGTGTGTGTGTGTGTGTGTGTCAAGGTCAGCGGCCAAACCTGGGTGTCTGATTTGATAGTTATACATATTTTTTGTTTGAAACAAAGTATTTCATTGAACCAAGAACACATGAAGTTGGCTAGACAGGCTGGCCAGTAATCCCTGTGGATCTTTCTGTCACTATGCCCCATTCCTTGGACTGCAGATTCACCATGTCTAGCTTCTGTATGGGTGCTGATGATTAAATGTAAGTCCTTGTGAAAGAACTCTATGGACTAAACTCTCTTTAGCTCAAAAACAAAGACTATTAATTAATTAAGAGTTTATTTCTTGGTTTGTATTCTAATAGCTGTACTGCAGTTAAGTCTTCTGCATTTTCAAACAGCTATCAGTGATTGTTGGACATAACAATAATCCTAAAGAGCTTTATAGAAATTAAAACATTATTAACACTATTTATCATTTCAGTTATTTGAGGTGGGTTCTCAAGGACCTTCAGCTGCCTATGCAGCTACTTTTAAAGTTTTATACAAAAGGAAATAAGAGAAAAAGATGTTTCAATCGTCCCTACATTAGTGTTTAAATCAATGGAATACAAAATTCATCTAAATTGGCTCTGTTCTTCCGACAGGAAATGATAGATTTTTCTGAGAGTTGATTTCTAACAAATAGCATATCTAATTACTCTTTGCCTTCTTTGGAATTTTAATGAATAATTCTAGTAAATGACTTTAACTCAAAAGGAATTTGAAAAGCAATTTAATCGATGCGATTGGCCAGTGTATTTGACATTCGTTCTCTACAAATATTCTGCTGTAGCAATTAAAATAGCATCAGCCACAAAAACAAATCCATAGTTTTAAAATAAATCTGAAAGCATGCATTTTTGAATAACAGTAATGACTTCAGTACAAGAGATTTCCTTAGGATTTCAGACTGATAATGGTTTATTGGAATTAGTGTTTGCAAAACTCTTAGTTTTCCCCAACCAGTCATTGTAACACTAAAATCACCCCCTGTGTCATTATTTGTCCTTAATGAAATTTCTGCATTGAAAATACACAAGAAGTATGATATAAAAAATGAAATAGTACTGTGCTCTTTTTCTGTTTATGTTAGCTTCCCCTTTAATTTGACAATGGCCAAACAGGAGAAACTTCTACTCTAGCAAATCCAAAGCATAAGAAAAACAAAACAAAACGTGACTGTTTGACAGTATAGAATTTAAAGAAGAAAGCATTATACTCATTGTATCTTCAAAATCATCAGAAAGTTCATCCTGAAATTTTATAGTGATGATAAAATTTTTTATTTAAAGCACATAAAATTCTTATATGCTAGGGAAATATATAATGGCATTCCATAAGATAAAGTTAAAAACTGAATGATGGTCAAATTGTGTGTGTGTGTGTGTGTGTGTGTGTGTGTGTGTGTGTGTGTGTGCATATGAGTGAATGAATGTTTAAGACACATTTTCAAAAATTAGCAAGGTAAATACTGTTTAAAATGTATGTTTACATGAGAGAAACGGTCTAAAGCTGCATATGCTCCCGAGTAGTTTGAGATGTGTTCAGTGGCCCTTCAATTAGTGAAAGTGACACAGAATAAACACCATGGAAAGACACATAGATGAAGTGGGCACTTCAGTGAGGATCCATTTTCCCACCATCAATGAGCTAGAGTTTCAGGTGTTTGTGAGTGGAAAAACAAGTTGTGCTGAGTAAGCCAAGTGTATAGAGATGATGCTAATGACAAGCAAGCCTGTCCTGGTCCTGTAAGTACAGCTCAATTCAAATACTAGAAGACTTAGAAACCAAAGTAGAAAGGCCCAGGGATTAGAATGGGCTGTACATTTACGTGTTGCTTGTATGCGCATACATGCCTGCATATGGGTATATGTCTCTATCTCTCTCTCTCTCTCTCTCTCTCTCTCTCTCTCTCTCTCTCTTTCTCTCTCTTTCTCTCTCTCTCTGATGTGTGTGTGTGTCAGTGTGTGTGTGTGTGTGTGTGTGTATGCATGTTATAGCCAGAAGGATAGCAAGGGTGTTGTCATTCCTACCCACCTTTCTTTTGTTTTATTTATTGATTTTTTGATTCAAGGTATTGTTGGCTTGTAATTTCAGTAAGTAGAGAGTGATAATTTTAAGACTATGTTCAGCTGTGTCCGACCTTTTAAAATACAGGTCTGACATCTGAAGTCGGTGCAAGCACTTTATCTCAGTAGCTCTTTAACTTTTTTTTTTTTCATCTGCAACACAAAAAAATGGTAAGCAACTCTACTTTGGGCTGCTTTCTTAAAATGAATGAATAAAACTCTTGCAGTGTACATTCAAGGAATGTTGGCTCTTGTTTTTTTTTTTTTTTTTTTTTTTTTTTTTTTTTTTTTGTTTTTGTTTTGTTTTCAGACCTCTGAAGAATACACTCCGGAAAAATAGTATGTTTACATGAAACCTTCACTGTGTCCAGAGAGAAGAACCCAGTCAGAAGTTGACGAAGTCATTTCCTCCAGTGAAGGACACAACAGCTGGAGGTTGATGCAGCTTTCAGGTCCTTGATAAAATTAAGCGTCTGTGACAGCATAAGGTTTGGTAGGTATTGCTGTCCCACGCTACCATCTCGCCTGCAAGAACCACGCAGGACACATAGGATACTTCTGCAGAAAGGCTTTAATCCTCTTGGGAGCTAGAGCATAAGCCACATGGCGGAGACCCAGATATGATGGAACCCATCCCTATATAGGAAACAGACCCTGCTTCGGACGTGTCACTCTTGGATTGGTCCGCTGCTCCCAGTCCCAGGTGATGCCTCGGGAGTAGGCGGGGACACAAAAGTGGAAAGTTACCAACACGTGTGCGTTTACCTGGCGGTGAAGCCGGATGTCAGCGCCATCTTGATGATGGAGAATGTGGCTGCGGCCTTCTACATATTGCTACTGCAGCCACATTCGCTTTCCTGAATGATTAATACCCAAAAAGCTATTTTTGATCTTAGTCCATGCAGAGGCTAGTATCACCATAGAAATCTGTCCTGAGGCTACAGCCTTAAGTGTCTTAGCTTAGCACATTTCAGAAAAGTCATGGGTCTTACAACCTTGAGAAAGCTGAAGCTGGTCAACGTGGATTCCCAGCAATCAACACTCCTTGCCACTAGGAGAGGGATTTGAACCCCTTGGTAGAAAGGGACTGGGAGAGAGGGCAATGATTGACTGTTTTTGTTTCTTTGCTGTCGCAACTCTTAGTTCATCTTAAAATGATTGTTCTTATACACACCCCATTTCAGCCACATATATGCTACAAGAAAAAAAGCTTTAAGATCCTTTTACCAAAAATTGCTTTCCAACAAACTAACTTTATAAAATTTGTGAAGCCTTTGATTGCACACACAATATTTATTTCTACTTTATGCTTCACATACAATAAAGGCAGGATGCTTCAACTTGACAAATCATTGTTCTCATTAGTTCTTTAAGCACTTTCTAAGCAATTTTTATCTTGTTTGTTTAGGGATAAACAGTAGAAGTTTGATATATTTCTTCTTTGATTATAAAATCTGTTTATTAAAAATAAGATTCATATCCCAAATTAATTTATTCCTTTACGCATACTCTTGCTTCTTCTCACAAATTTTCTTTTTTTTTCCTGCATGGATTATCATGCTGATGGCTAATAGTAACTCAACGCATTGAGACAAGTCTTGGGAACCAAAGACTTCTCTCTTATATATCTTAGAAGCAGCCACAGTAAAGATATTTTCTACATATTAAGATGAAACTGAGGTATTCAGAATATTTGTCAAATGTGTCAAATACATAAGTAAAGTAGACATAAATGGACTATATGGTGTAGATGCAGAACATCTGTCATATCATTGTTTGGTCCCAATGTATGGTGGCCTAAGTTTAAACATGACTTCCATAAGTATCTAAAGCTAAAATCTGCTTTCCTCACTTACCAATTATATTACTCATGAACATCAAAGGTCCTTAGTTTATCTGACACCAAATGTAGAAGAGTCCAGACATCAAAAGTGATAGAGCCTCAAGACAAAAGAGAAAACAACATAAGATTGTAATCAATCTCTTTTTATAGTTCCATCATATACATATATATTTATAGAATATATCTAATATAATGCATTATTATATATGCTATATTGTATATAGAATATAATATATTGTACATGTTCATTATAATATGTAATATATTAATATATAAATATAATCCCAACCCTAACTCTAACCATGAATCCTTAACCCTAAACCTATCTCTATCTCTAACCCTTAAATCTAACCCTATCCCTATTATATTATATTGTATCATATATACATATATATATTTAATGTCATATATATATACATTTTTCACTAGCTATTGTGAAAACATGAAAATACTGTGTTAAGAAAAATGTCATGCCATTAACTCCTTAACTCAATCTCAAAATAGAAATTCTTCAGACTATTGTCTTCTTACAAATATTTAAAATGATTGTTTTCACTTTGGTATCTTTCAAAATGAATATTTTTATACTTTACATATTTTAGAAAAACCCTTAATTCAAAAAGTTATATTGTATGGGACAAACAAACAAACTCACAAACAAAGTCTTTTACCCATCCCTGTACCTTTGGTCCAGATTTCTTTTCTTGAAGTAAACAGTAACACAAGCTACTGACGGTCCTTTCAAAAATATCTCATTCATGGGAAAGTGGGATTGTATAATATTTTTATGTATTTTTGCTTTACCAAGTAGTCACTTGATATACCGATATACCTGTTTTATACCCTGTTCAAAATATATGAAAGTTTTCTGACTGGCAATCCCTCATAGACCCCTTGCAGTGGAGAAGGTAGTTCCTCCAAAAGAAAAGCTAGACAAAGTCCTGAAAGGAGAAGGGATTCTGGATAGGTAAAAACAGCAGGAAGTAGTGACCAGAGTCAGTGTTCCCAGGCTTTTTGTGAGCCAGAGTACATAGTACATATTTTTGCAGTAGATCTGAGCTCTCCCAGGACAAGAAGTTAAATTTCAGCTTAGCTCTTGAAAGGCAGAGAATAGGAATGTACACTTTGAAGGCATAAATGAATATTTTCTTTTGCTCTCTGAATATTTTTCTCAGGACTGTCAGCAAGACCCACTTAATAATGCCATAATATTTCCATAAGATTTCCTCTTCACTGAGCAGGGCTTTCCCATGTGTTAATGTATTTGTTTTCTTATTTCTTTAAATCACAGTAAACACTCTATGTTCTGTGGACTTCAGTTAGAAGATTATGCTGTTTATTTGTTTTAAATACATGTAGCTGGTCTGAAAACTTTGGTCCTGAAGGAAACCCTGTCCTTTGTTTCCATAGCAAAAGACATAAAGTAGAATGGAAAGGCTACATAAATATTTATCTAAGTCACCAAACAACAGATGTCATTCTCAATTTGGAAGAAAGCACACCCGTCCACAATACTTTCAGATATCTGGGCAGTGGGATGTGAAAGGACACACACCAGGATTTCCTACTTATAGAAAATGCAGGTGCAAGACACTTGGAGACACTGGGGTTAAATAACATTTACAGAAAATCATTGACTTAAACTGGGTTCATTCACTAGAACCTAATAAATCAAATCAAACTTACACTAAAGTTTTTATGTAATTTGAGTTATTGTTTATATCACGCATGCTTGGCTTAATAAGGATATCCCCTGCATTTAACCCTGTGAGAAGAGTGGCCTGCTGGAGGCCAATGCCAATCTCATTTTTTATATTGTTTTCCTTCTTTAACATTCTTCCTTGAACACTGACTTCCTCTTCTCACCTCCTTGAAAAACACATCCTCTTCCACAGGAATTGCTAATAAACAATTACATTTTTACACTGACTTGGTAGTGATTTTGCCTTTTGACATGCTCACTGCATTTTACCCTTTGTTAGGTACTAAGGCAGACTTGAGCCTCCCTGGAGGGCTACTGCAAATGCCAGGGGTAAAAAGAAAAATCTGTCTTTTGTGTATTTTAAATGTATTTTCATAGAACATATGGAAGTTCTTAAGTTAAGGCTATGCCTAGAATTATACTGTTCTTGTTCAGTTTTTTAAAGGAAACAAAGAACATGAAGGTACATAGTACACACACTCTTGGGATGCTCCTCTTTGGGTAATTATTTAAAGGTCTGACTGGCAGTTCCTGGGACTCGTGGCAATCAGTAGAACTTTTTGGAGAACTGAGGGGATAGAAAATCTTAGAAGATGTGTGCTTTCTTCAGAGGGGATTGCCAGATAATCGTCTCTTCCTTTTCTCCTTGCTTCTCTGTCACAGTGAGGTGAACATATTGTTTCACTACGCATTTCACAGATATGTCACCCTATTATGTCACAGACCTAGAAATATGACCTTAGTGCTATGAATTGAAATCTCTGAAACTGGGTCTAAATGAAACTTTCCTACATTGAGATAATTTCTCCAGGGGTTTTGTCATGGCTATGGAAGGGTATTAACAGAGAAGCCTTTCGTCATATAGCTTCTACCTCCGAACTAAAGCATCCCTGGTAGAGGGAGAAGTCAGAATCATATTAATCAAGAATTCACTACAACTTACTCTGCTCAGAAAATTATTAAAAGTAATGAAGCTCAGAGAGTTCTAAGATTGACATTCTCACCTAAGGTAACACAGAGCATAAATATTGCTCTGGAGGAAGAGAAGTGATGTGGGATTCCCCTCTGTATGCTGTGAGTACCATTGGTTAATAAAGAAACTGTCTTGAGCCTATAGTAGGGCAGGGCAGAACAGAGCTAAGCAGGGAAAACTAAACTGAATGCTGTGAGAAGGAAGGCAGAGTTCAGGAGAAGCCATGAAGTCTCCACCAGAGACAGACATACCGGAACCTTGTTGGAAGGCTATGAACCTTGTGATAAAATATAAAATACTGAAAATCAGTTAATATTAAATGTAAGAGCTAGCTAGTAATACACTTAAGTGATTAGCCAAGCAGTGATTTAAATAATATAGGTTCTATGTAATCATTTCAGGGGTCTGGGTAGCCAGGAAATGAACAAGTAGTCTCACACAACAGAGAAGGGACTGTGTTCTTACAAAGTTGCTTGTGTGGTTGTCAGGTGGGTCCATGGATGCGGCTTTAATGAGTCTTCACCCATGCTGTGGTGAACTTCTATTCCTTGAACCCTTCCATATACATTGACTCTGGCCCTGCTAAGCATGATGGGACGCATATTGGAAGCTGCCATAGTCTGAGTATTTGTTCCTTCCAAAATCCCCATGTTGAATCATAACCATCAAGATGATATTCCAATCCAGAGGCATTTCTAGATATTAAGATTAAGTGATGAGGATTATGAATAGGATTTTTGTCTTTATGAAAGAAAACCCAGCAGAATATTGCCCCTTTACTGTGGGAAGACATGTCAAGATGATTACCAATGAGTGTGGAAGTTTCCCTCTTAGAACCCAAAATCTTAGGTCTAGCCTTGAAACTTCAAAGAACAATTTTTTATTACTTACAGTTTCCCTTCCCCCCATAATATTTCATCATAGGCTTCTGAACAGTCTAGGACATTCATTTGCTATAGTAAAGTGGCCTATGAGTGGGATAACTGACTAATACAGTACATTGATTCTGAGTTTTTTGAGTTTTTGACTGCACCAGTCTGTGATCAAAATAATGTTTTAAAAAATGAAAGAAAAAGAAACATGATTTGCCATATTCTGCACACAGAAATTATAGGTTTAATTCAAAATATTAGAATCAATGCTTACATCTACAACTTTGAATTTGTTACTAGGGTTAAATTAGATCCTAAAAGTAAGAATAATTTTTCTATGCTTTCTACAGCATCTAATATATATTATTATATATGATATGATTATATCATATATATTGCATTTTCAAATGCCTTTAACGCAATAATACAAAATTTGTATTATAACTATATAGAATTTAAAACTCTTCTTGCTTAAACTTTCTCACAGTTTTGTCTTTAATCAATCTCAGAAGTTAAAAATAATAAGCAATTTAATCAGTAAAGGGGTTAAATCATGGAGAGAAGGCTCAGAGGTTTAGAGAATTCACTGCTTTTGAAAATTGTAAATTGCAAATTGTAGGACTGGGGTTAAGTTCCCTTCACCCACATAAGAAAGTAGAGGTGGAGCAAAGAGACTGGGAGTATTCTGGGAAGCAGGAATCTCCCTCCGCCATTCCTGTCCAGATCACTGAAGAAGCACCATGTAAGCTGGCTCTGCTGGAAAAGGTACTGAGCCATTATGGCTAACATAGATAATGATAATGGATTAATATAAGTTACAAGGACTCATAAGAAGCCTGACCTAATGGGCCAATCAGTTTATAATCTTATGGAGTCCTGTGTGTAATTTTCCTTGGGATATGCCAGCTGTGGGGTACTGGGCGGGACAGAAACCCCAACAAGCCAGCCCTCATATTTACATATGGCGCCCAAATGTGGATAACTGAATCCACAGAAAGCCTGAGAAAGCATGGAAAAGAATAGAGTAAAGCATATTTTCTTGGTAGCAGCAATTTCTCGGGTCTGCTCTGCTTGCTAGAGACAAGTAAGTGCTCTCACCTAAGAGAGACTTCCTGACTCAGCTTTAGCTGCAAAACCCTGCAGCTCATTAAGAGGTCCTGCCACGAAATACTTAAATAGTATTGATGAAAAGCTGAACGCATGCTTTTTGGTTTTCAGCCATAGCAGGAAAAAAGCTGCACTGTTTTAAAATGCCGGCTTTCTGGGCTGTTCTGCCAGGGCAAACTCTGACTCTTTCAGGCAGACAGTCCGACTGAGTGTGGTCTGTGAGCAGAATGCTGCAGCTTGCTTGCTGGCAGGGACCTTGAAATGCCATAGACTTGTGGTGATAAAAATGGCACCAGAAGTACCTGTGCTATGAGGCTGGAAAGCTAAGGAATGGGCTGGATCCAGCCATCAAAGCCACGGTTTTAGACTCATGTGGTCAGAAAAAGAGAGAGAGATATAGTAAAGATAGATTCAAAGATTAAGAAAACCTCTAATGGTTTATAGTGTGTTAAAAATATATGCAAGATAAAAGTTAAAGTTCTTAAAGTAAAGAAAGAAAGAGAGTAGTTGGGTGTGGTGGTATACACCTTTAATCCCAACACTTGGGAGGCAGAGGGACATTGACCTCTTAGACTTCAAGCAGCAGAGGTAGATTGACCTCTGTGACTTTAAGGTGTGGTAGTACACACCTTTAATCCCAATGCCTAGGAGGCAGAGACAGACAGATCTCTGTGAGTTCGAGGACAGCCTGGTCTACAGAGTTATTCCAGGACAAAGGTATACAGAGAAACTGTCTCAAAAAGTAAAAGTAAAAATAAGAGAAATAGAGGTTAAAATAAAGCCACGTAAAGATGAAAAATATGTGGAGAATCTTGATACTGTATGCTATTATTCTCTCTTTGAATTGTTTGAGTGCTGAAGAAGGAGCAACAGCTGCTAAAAGACTTTTGTTTATAAATGCTGCTGAACTAATCCAAGATAGGTATTTTGAAAATACCTTGGCTTCAAAACTGAAGTCAAAAGGTATGTTACTTTGGAGAAGAGATTTTGTTTTTGTTTCCACAGAAAATGAGAGGCTGTGGATTCATTCTGAGTTAAGAAAATTCCAGTTTGAACAAGGAAGACCACCTGAGAAATCTCTGATAGGAACAGATGGCCTAGATGTCTGAGTTCTACATCCAAAACAAATTCAGGATTGCTGCCTGAGATGATCAAGACTCACAGGATACTCTAGTCAGGACTTGATTATAACTCTAAATTTTCTTTAGGTCCCCATAAGATCATCAGTGCCCCCAACCAGCAGGAAGTAGCCTGAAATACTATGCCCACATTCCCAACAAATGGACTATGGGTATTTTCCTTTGTTTAAAAAAAAAAAAGAGGGAAATGGTATGGGAGAATTGTCTGTATTCTGTCAATCACATTTTAATAAAACGCTGATTGGCCAAGCAGGCAGTATAGGTGGGAAAGCCAGACAGGAAGTAGGGGTAGAGCAAAGAGACTGGGAGTATTCTGGGAAGCAGGAAGCTCCCTCCGCCATTCCTGTATAGATCACTGAAGAAGCAACATGTAAGCTGCCCCCGCTGGAAAAGGTACTGAGCCATTATGGCTAACATAGATAATGATAATGGGTTAATATAAATTACAAGGACTAATAAGAACCTGACCTAATCGGCCAATCAGTTTATAACTTAATGTAGACTCTGTGTTATTTTCTTTGGGAATTGCCTGCTGTGAGGTACTGGGCAGGACAGAAACCCCAACAAGCTGGCCCTCATGTTACATAAGGCCACTCACAGTTGCTTGTAAATCCAACTGCCCTGAGTCTAGTTCCCTCTTCTAGCCTCTTTAGGTACTCACACATACTTGATCACATAACAACACACACACACACACACACACACACACGTATGTGAACACACACGTATGTGAACACACACATACACATATAAAATAAAATGAATGTTTAAACAGAATCAATTTCCATTCCAAAGGCCAAAAACTATCAGTCAAAATAAGGAGTTCTTACTTTCACAACACCCATAGTCATATCTGTGTCCTTCAAATTATAAACTCAATACTTGAAATGTTTTCCCTTAAATACAGTAGGTGAAAATCATAATAGCTTGTTATACGAAAAGGTTGACTGATCATTAGTCAAAACCCTGAAAAACAGACAGTACCTATTAAATATCCTGAGATCAAATGCTAAGTTACCATTGCTTGATATTTCAAAGCAAGTTAGGTGAGCCAGTGGTAAGGGAAACAAAAATTAGCAATGTCAAGTAATAAGACATTTCTAACAACAAATTAGACAACAAAGCCAACATCATGGTGTACATATTAATCACTGAGTCCAGAATATCTTTTTCACTTGTAAATTAGTTCATCCTATACAGCACTGAACACATAAAACACAAGGAACTGATTCCTTTCTGAATTAGAAGGACAATTGCATCATCTCAAACATAACTTGCTGCAATTTACCTACTCTGTATTGTCAATGAGGTTTCTGGTTTCTACTTTGTCACTTGTTCCCTGGGGCTTCATAGTGTAGGCTGCTGAGAAAATAAAAGTGCTATTATATTCATACGGCTACAAAAAAATTCTTTGTGTAGATTTAAAAATGTTGTGTTCCAAGTTCATACATTCCTATAACACAATCATAACCACTAAAACATTATTAATTTTATCACAGTTGAACTAGACATCATTTTGTTTTCCACTATTTGCATATGAGCTGTTAACATAATGACAGTCTTTTTTTTCATAGAAATTATACTAGGAAATTTCACTTATACTAGGGGATTTTAAGTCACTCCTGCTATTAATATTTTCAATGTTGTCGTCTTAAGGTATCATTAGTAATAGGATAGAAATTATTTCCTTTTGGATAAGACTCTATTTGTTTGTTTGTAAGTAAGAAAAGTTCTTTGCATTAATTTGTTCTTATTTTGCTTTTGCAAAAAGGCTATTCAAGGCTTAGACTCATCATTAATACAAAATTGTTAGCATAGTTCTTACAAGTCTCATGCCATATGCCATACTCATTGACATGTATAATCAGATATTATCAATCATAATACTTTAAAAGTCAACACAGTGAAAAATTGTTTTTAAAAGTATAGCAAAGCACTATATCTAATCAGCCAAATGCTTTCTTAGAAGGTAAAGTTTAGCCCTGTCTCTGCCTCTATGCCTTCTGTGCTTAGCTTCAGGCTGTTTGTTGACTTAAATGATGTTTACCTTCAGAGCTGCACAACTCTCTGATTTCTAGAATGTAGAAATCCTTCCAATGGGGAAATACAGCTTTCTTCTAAGAAAGATAAATATACCTTTCTGACATTCTTCTTTAAAATAATATATATTAATCTGGAAATGAGAAGCGCAGGTCCCCACAATTTCAGTGAGTCCATAACCCTAGCACAATCCCCCGAGCAGCCTGGCTCTGGGTTCAGAGCCAGAGAAAGAAGCACACTCTGAAAATGGGACTAGAGCCACGAGAAGAGGCAGTTGTCCCCAAACCTAGAGCTGGAGAAAAGTCTCCTCAGGCTTGAAAATCTCATTACATCATAGGGGGCAGCCAATCCCAAGCCTGGAAGTCTGGAATTCACCTACCCACTTTTGCACACTGCTAGAGGTATTTCCCCTGTGGTTTCTGATGCTGCTGTTTCTGCTGTCATTGCTGCTGTTGCTGCTTTGGAGGACAAAGGGACATAAGTTAACTCTTATTAAAGACTCTTTGTTTTTGCATAGGATATGTCTCATGGCAATGTTTTGGGAATCTGGACTTTGGACATAACATGAAACCCTATCAAATGGTTAAATAATGGCATCATAAAATGACAAAAATGTCCACACATGTCTTCTTTCCCATCCACACAACCAAGTGACCACAAAAATTCCTGAAATATTATTTAGGTAAATGCAAGAACCATTAAACAATCATTAAATCTATTCCAACGCGCATTTTACCAAATTGAGAATGTACTAGCATTATAGACAGAAAAATCACACAGAAGCAAATGATATAACTTTGATCCTGGGAAATAACTGAATAAAAGTTAACTTAGTTTTTAATGGTCGTGAATATCAAAGCTGACCAGGTGTGGCACACATCTTTCCAAGATGGAGGTAAGTCTTTTAAAGAGCATTAGTTACAAATACTTAAAAATTTCACTAAGTTCAGAAAGTCAGTTTTTGACTACATATTCATTTACAAGAATCTTGTAAAACCATAAAAATGTTACAATTAAACCCTGAAGTGAATCGTTTTCACTGCAAGCATTGTGGCAAGATTTGCTTTGGTGTTAGACAGGAGGAAATTCAATCATTTTTCTACAGCATAAGTTATTGTTAATATCACCAAGAGTTTCTTTGATGGCATCTAACTATTTCCACTTCACAATCTGTCTGTTCCTTAGCTGGGATATCAAATGTTTACAAGTCAAAACAACCAAAACCTGCAATCAATGACTTTGATGAGAAAAACCATTAACAGCCAACTGAAATTAGTTCAGTGCACTAAGGTACAGAAGCAGTGAAGTGACTTTTGATTTTGTTTCATTCCTTTTTTCTTTGTTAATTTGAGGTATAATATTAATAACACAATTTTCCTACTTCTCAAAACAATAATCAACATAGATAGGAAAAAAATCAAAGCAAAATGGCAATTGTTGACTATAAGCCCTGCCAAACTAGAGCCTGATTTACCAAAAACTCAAAATTTTCCCGTCTTCATTTGGGTTAACATTTCATAAAAATTATTTTATATAGTGTTATTTTGCTCAATGCATTAGCTTTCTGGTAAAATTGAATTATAATTATTGAAGTCTGTATAATGTTCAAAAGTCCCTCATGGTCAATTATAGAGTTTTATTTGAAGAAAGCAGCAGTTTCTTTAAATCCATTATTTTCCACTTATGAGTGTGTTTGGAAATTTATGTTTTAGACCTCCTGTACCTTAGATTCCATATACTAAGTATGCATGCAGCAGCTGGTGAATATTAAACAGTCACATTCATTTGATAATACTGTTAATTGTAGATTTCATATTTAGGCTTTATGTGTATTGATGGAGAAGAGGTAGTAGTTCGCGGAATACTTCAGGGCTTTTTGCACTATGGTTTGTTTATATGCAGCTCTAGATATAAAGTATAATCTAATTTGTGTGGTCATTTAGAGAAGCTGTAAGAACATTCTGGTCTGTGATGCAAGCAAATGTTACAATTTCCCTTCTCAGGACCTGTGAAAATTATTGCTCATTGAATAGATTAGCTGATAAAAGAATAGAGTCGGTGAACCACCAAGAACGAATTTCACCACTCTGAAATTGTGTTGGCGTATGTATGTCCTGTGTAAAGATGACATACATAAAAGACTCTTTGTTTAAATACATCAGTTTATAGGGTGCCTGTGCTCTCCTGTGGATTTATAAACTGAACATAAGTCTAGCAACACATATCCTGTATCTTATTTTGCTGAGACTTCCAGTCTTGGCCAGTTGTTCTAAGGAAGAACTGTGACATGGAGGCTGGCCTGGCATAATTCTTTATGTAACGGATGAACAAGAGAACATTTATAGTGAAAGGTTCATGAATTTTCAGCACATCTGTTGTTATTGTCCCCAAAGGTCGCCTTCCGTTAAGTCTTCTATTTTCCAGACATTTTTCTGTTTTTCCAATCCACAGCGTACTTTGATCTGGCAGGAAACGAATCAAGTTGCCTTTTATAACCTGTCTGCACCTGCTTCTGCAGGTGTGGTGAGAGAGGACATTTTCTGGACTGAAGGAAAGAACTCCGTGGGACTCATTGAGCCAGTCATCTCCTCCCAGCAACTCAGCAGTCGCTTTGGGGCTCTTTCATGAAGCCCATCAGTGGGCCTTTCTCTCCTCTACCAGCATGGCTGCAGTTAGGGTGAGCGTGGAGCTTGTGATGCCTTTCAAGAGAATTATTTGCGAGGACAGCTCTTTTACAATAACTTTGTATATTTCTTTACTTAGTCATAGTTATTCTGAGTTTATTTATAGTTTTACCAACTTAATACTATATGATTTTATGTTTTGCTTTAATGAACAACTTTTGTCACAGTTATTTTATCTTATAATACTCTATTTATGTGTTTGATTTTTGTTGTATGCGTGCACTCAGTGGTAACAGCCATAGCTGTGTAGGGTTGGTTTTACTTGATCTCTATTCAATGTATCCATCAATATCAGGCTCAAACAAAGCCCATCCCTACAGTAGTTCACAGTCCATGCTATTGGCAGGCTTTGCGTGGTGTCCATGTCCTTATGCACTCTTGCTCCCACCAATAGGGTAGGATGCTTTCCTGGAGCTAGGAAAATTGTTCTACGGCCTTTAAAATCCTGACACTTTCTGTAGCTATGCAGTCAGCATTAGCAAGTAGACCAGTTGTTTTTCAGAAGGCCATGGAAAATTTAAGTATTTGTGCCTATAAAAATCCTCCAACATTTGAAATAGCCCAATGTGCCTCATTGTGTTCTAAAGTATGATTACATTTTTATCTGAGAAATGGAATGGTGGATCATTTGGGAGGGAGTAGATATCTCTTCATGATTCACAGAGTTGTAGCTAGGGTATCACTCAATATCTACAAGCCAAATTCAACCCCCGTAAAGTACAAGTTAATTAGTACGAAAAATTAAAAATCAGGTCAGAGTTGTTCTGTGATTTATAGGCTGATCACAGCCACAAAACTTCGCCACATACAGAAATGGTTTTGTCATTAAAATTCTACTGAATGTCCAAAGAGAGACTCCAAAACCATATAATTATCTACTTTCTCACAAAAATAAATGAACCCCCAAAATTGTAATAGATATAATTGATCAATGTTTTCAGCAAGGAAATTATACATAAATCTTGTTTTGTTAAAGGTTTTATTAAAATATATGTATATTTTTTAAATTTTGAATTGATAAACTATGATTTTTTAATTAACATGCATGGACTCTTTCTTATGATTGTGTAACAAGTCTTTCTCTGTACTACTAGCTCCCAAGTAACAACACGGAGACTTATCACTTATGAAAGCTAAGCCTTTACTTTAGGCTTGTCTCAACTAGCTCTTCCAGATTAAATTAACTCATTTATATTAATCTACAATATATCTTGTGGTGTTATCTAATTTTTGTCTTTAACCTCTTTCCTCTTTTTGTCTGGCTGGCAAATCTGCCTTTCTTCTTCCCAGATTCCTCTCTGTCTCTATACTCTTTCTACCTATCTGTTGGCCATTCATCTCTTTATTAAACCAGTCACAGTAACACATCTTCACAGAGTGTACAATTCTCACACAGCATGATTCTTTGTAAAGCTTCTTCCAAAGTCTTTTGGCTGCAGTTGTTGTCTCCAGAAGCTAGACTGAACATTGAAAACTATTTGGATCCTCTGAGCCCGAGTATAACTTGTGAATTAATCTATTGATAGGTTCTTAATTTGATGGTATGTGGAGGAGGTGTAAGAACTTGGAGGCAATCTGGGTACATGCTTTGAACTGAGTGTTTCGTCATCACCTCTTCCATTCCCACTCTGTACTTCCGAGCCATTGCTATGTGTGTTTCCTTCTTTCACATCCACTCCCATTCCCACCATCTTATGCCTTTCTATGGGCCTAAGACAAAGAAGTAGGTCAATCATGGGATGAAACTCTGGGCCAAAGAACCTTTGCTTCTTGATGTTATTTATACCAGGTAATTAGTCACAATAGCAAAAACGAAAACAAAACATGAAATTGTCATTGAGAAGCGGGGGTCATTGCTCTGACTCATCCTGACAATATACTTCAGAAACTTTTGGAAGGGCTTTGGAAGAAGTAGATGGAGTGGCATGGAGGTATGGATCTGAGAAGCCCTAGAACATCAAGCAGCGCTTCATGAGAGATTTTCATGGAATCATGTGGAAACCACCATGCCAACACGAATGTGGTTAGTAAGACTGTGCTTATGAAATTTCCAGTAAAATTTAGAACTGTTATGAATGAATGAGAAATACTTTCCTGTCAGGGAAGATATGATTACTATGAAGATAATTTTCCTAGAGTGAAGCTTATCCATTGCACTCTGGATATGCTGGCCCCTGTGATTTCCCCAAATGTAGGAAATTCGACTGTACAATTTGTAGTAGTGAGGGGCCGTGTTCATGCTCTCCCCTTAAAAATAAAAAAGTGGATAAGAAACTATGCATGTTAAAAAACTTTTGGAAATTTTTTTTATAACTTGAGATTCTAAGATGATACATGCAGTAATCTGAAGGTAGAAAATTCAGTGTATTACAGCATACCAACTGTTGATTTAATATTTATAAATATTCTTGGCTGCAGTAATAGTGAAAATTGTCATGCTCCTCCAGAAGAGTAGAAGAACTGTGTTTTCAATTAAAAATGATCACATGAAACATTTTGCTCATAATGGTATTACTAATAAGGAGTCTAGAAAATTTGTTCAGAGAGACTTTCAGAAATTTGCCAACAGGTCACCCACCATAAACTTTAGATTTATCCTGTGTAAACATATTTGAAAAGCCTTATCAAGAGATGACAGCTCTGATGGGGCACTCTTCTGACAAAAGTACTCTAGACAGGTATCTATTCATGCCCAAATACAGGGATCCAGAACACACTGTATCTCTGGTCCAAGGGCTCCATTACTACAGAAGCAGGCAGTAGATTTTGATGTAATTTGTATGTTGTTGATTTACTTGAGACACAGAATGGATAAAATACAGATTTAAGGACGTTCCCATGCTTATTCCACAGTGAAGAATGGAAAGCCCCACAACAGGGGGAGGGAATATTTGAGGGACGATCACTGAAGCTGTGAGTTAGCGCTAAAGACAGTGCAGACAGAAGGAATTTAGTCCTTCAAGAAATATTGAATACCTGCTGAGAAAGGGCGCAGGCAATCAACAAAGCTAGACCATAAAATAGGCCTTTTGGTTAACCCAATGAAATTTTGGGGGCCAAGCTACCCAAGCACTTTGGGGTTTACCCTGAGACTGGCATGCTAGAAAATAACCACAAGAACTATAAGTCCTGCTCAATTTTGGTCTTGCTTCTTTTCCCATTTCTCCATTCTATGTCCCATTCCCGCGTTTCTGAATGATGTATTTACCCTGTACCATTTCATCTGTGAAAAATTTGATTGGTTTTTTGATTGTTTAGAGATTTTAGCTAAGAGCACCTGCATTAGTCAAGGTTCTCTATAGGAGAAGAACTGATAGAACACACACATACACGCATATATCACATATTATACACACACACACATACACATATAACTTATTACAGTGGCTTAAAGGAGAGGACCAACTAGTCCAACAACGACTGTTTACCAACAGAAGGTCCAAGAAGCCAGTAGTTTTCCAGCCCATGAATCCATTAGCAATATGCATCAGAATCCTGAAGAAGTACACTGCAATGTCAGTGAAATAATAGACTTGCCAGTTATAGTGAGAGCAATATAGTGAGGGCTCTTCCTTCTTCCATTCCTTTATATATGAGTGGCTCAGATTAGAGATGGATTTTTCCCACCCCAGAGATTCATAACAGAATCTTTTAAATTAGTAAGTCTTTTTAATTAGTTTAATTAAGAAAACATTCCCTCAAAATTTTACCATAATCATGGGTTTTAGTTAATCCCAGATGTAATCAAGTTGACAAACACAAATAGCCATAACACACACTATTTTTGCTACTATTGGGTAAAGAAGTATCTTTAAGATCTAGGATAAGGATTAAATACATGGATTACAAAAGGAACTGTTACAGTATAATGACTCCAGTGTCTTGTGAACTTCTGAGTGAGTAACTTGAACTCTCCAAGCTTGACTTTTTTTACCTAGAAAATATAAATACAAATGATACTTAGATTATAGAATTGTTTTAAACCCAATGAACTAATGACATGAAAATAGTCCTGTCTTTGGTATATGGTTAAAAAAAAGATCATTTAATAT
The DNA here is from genome assembly GCF_982192425.1 of Myodes glareolus. Classification (NCBI taxonomy): domain Eukaryota; kingdom Metazoa; phylum Chordata; class Mammalia; order Rodentia; family Cricetidae; genus Myodes; species Myodes glareolus. Next base: position 8,036,604 of record NC_142042.1, on the reverse strand, counting down.
TCAGTAATGACAGTCATTTCAAAAATAATTGAAGATTTATGAGGCACTTTTCAAAATGGTAATCAAATATTATTTCAATTAATAATTATTTTTCTTATTTCTTATAGTGACTAGATCTCAAAAAAACCCTCTAAAGTCTGAAGGGTGAGCAATTTGTTTTCATTATGTTCAATTGACATACGGCAGTGTACTATTAATTTACAGATTTTATCAATAGTAAACACAATGTCAAAGATCATTAGTTGAGATACTCTTGTCTAGTGGACCTATTTCAATCCGATGACTCTAGTCAACAAAGCATCTCAATTATGTTTGGACAAAGAAATAAAATCATTTCCTTTCAGCTGGGAATTCATCAAGGAGTTCATATGAACCTATTTCAGATGAAACTGGAGGAGTTCTTTTATGCATTTCACTTTAATTTTATGTCATATGATAGCAACAATAAAAGATTTTCATACAATCATTGATGACTGAGAGAAGAGAATAAAAGACTGATGGCCACTGTAATGTTAGGAGATTAGACAGACAGACAGACAGAAAGACGGATAGATAGATAATATCAATTTTAAACAGCCTTAAGGAATTGGTGCCTGACGCTATAGATACAGTGTCATGTATATACACCCAGAAAGTACATACTCTCTATAATTTGAGTGAGCAATTTAAGGGGCATGATTTAGTGTCATTCCTAAATTTTTCATACTTGCCAATATTTTAGAAACTAGTCTCTGATAAATGATATTTCACAGAGCTCTTCATTCTTAGATTTCTGATAAAAATGTTGCCATGAAGGACACTTGATGTGAAAGGATTTTTCCCCTAATACCAGATAGTGAAACAGGAAAACTCAGTTTCAATTTTTAAGAACACATTGGTAGATGAATGTTTATTACACAGAGAAGACACAGAGGGTCAGTTAGTTAAACAACAGACCCCAGAGTTCCCTATACTCCCTTTTCTGAGGCATGTAAGTTTTCCTTCATGCTACCCAACATATTTATGTACTAATGTTCTCACTGCTTGAAATATCCAAGATTTATATTTTCTTATCTAAACTGACAATAACAAAGGTAAGATGACAAAAGAACAAAGAAGTAAAAATTAGAACTTGCTTTGTGAAAAGAGACTTTTCCAAAACCTGTCTCTATTAGACTAGAAGGAAAGCATAGATCTACATGGTTCCTGCATGTATATGTTCACAAAGGTGTGTTCTTACATGTGTGTGGATGCTTGTTCATTTGTGCACATGTAGAGGTAAGATATTTATGTTGGATGTGTTCAGTGATGTCTCTACTTTTTCCCCCCACAGTACAATTTCTTATTTATCCTGCAGCTGACTAATGTGCTAATCTACCATTTTATAGGAATTCCTGTCCTTGTCTCCAGAGTACTGGGATTTGAAGAAGGTTGCCATTACTACTAGATTCTGTTGTGGTTATTTATTTTAGTTTTTAGATTATATTATAATTTATATTACATCATTCTCACCATCCATATCATCCCTGCCATATTTCCTTTGTCTCCATCCTTGCTCTCTTTCAAAGCCATGACCTCCCTTTTTATTAGTTGTTGTTATATATGTGCATGTATTATATATGATACATTATATACATATATATATATATATACTACATTATCTTAGGTCTGTATAGTGTTAGTTGTATATATATTTTTTCATGCCCACCTTTGGTTGGATAACCAATTGATATGCTTTTCCCCAGAGAAAACTTTTTTTTTTTACTCTCAGCATTTCTTAGTCTTATAGCCTTTTGTTTAGGGTTGAGGCCTCGTGACCTTTTCTCCCATCCACTTTAGCATGTCTTCTGTTGTTTTCTTTATTCAGCTTATATTTAGCCATTCATATGGGTTACACATTGCGGGTGTACTTTCTGACTTTACTAGGAGACACAAACTCACAGCAAACATCCAATTCTTTGATTCAAAGACTCATGCTGACCACCCTTCCACTATAGACCTCTGAGTTGTAGGTAGAGGAGTGGTTTTACAGATGTATCTATCTACTTTTCATGTGGAGGATAAGGATCCAAACTACAATGCTCCATCCACTGAGTCATGACACTAGCAGACAAACTTCCAATATTGAGATTGCAGTACTCAACTCTAGTGTTTTCAGTTCAATAATGTTTCATATGTAAAATCTATAGTCATGACTTTTAGGACTCTGTTACAGTAATTGTTTCCATAGCATTTGGGCTTGTTAATTTTAAAAATCCAAACCTCATCATATCTATAATGAAGCTTAAAAACTCAAATAAAATAAAAAAAATATAGTAAAGTGAAAATCTAATTAATGGTTGTGATTTAGATAAATGGTTTTCTTTTCTTTTTCCTCTCTTTTTCTTTTTCTTTTTTCATTTTAAATGAATTTCACAGTCTTTGTTTATTTTCTTGCTTGCTTGTTTTAAGACTGGATCTCTTTCTATTGTCCTGGCTAACCTAGAATATTCTGTGTAGAACAGGCTAGCATCAAACTCTGCCTCTAGAGTGCTGTACTATAGGATAATGCTTTTGTGCATTGTGAAGATTTGTCACTCATAGAGATTTAATAAAATACTGATTAGCTAGTAGCCATGCAGGAAGTATTGACAGGGCAACCATACTAAGAGAATTCTGAAAAGAGGAGAGGCCAGACACAGTTGCCAACCAAAGGCAGAGAAAACTAGATGAGAATGCTGCACTGACAAATGCACAAGGCTAACATAGACAAGAATTATGGGTTAATTTAAGTTGTAAGAGCTAGTTTATAATAAGCTTGAGCTAATAGGTCAAACAGCTTATAATTAATATAAGTTTCTGTGTGTTTCTTTGGGACTGAATGGCTAGGATAAGGTGGGTCAGAAAGTCCCATCTACAGTGTTAGGGTTAAAGCAATGCCCTACCAAGTCCTGCCAGCTCAGTGAATTTAAAACCTGAAGTACGGATGTAATGTAAGGTAATGTGTCTAGCAATATTTTGTAAAGAGATTGTGGTCCCAAATTATGCACGTATAATAATTATACAATTGTAATTATAAAGCATCAACTGAACATTAACAGACTGTGCAACCTGTTAATACAATCTATTATATAATTATAATTATAAACATTAAATTCATAATTATATAAAAGTGTAATTTTAGATATTTACTATGGCAATTATTCAAACTGAGCAAATCAATTTTATAACTCCTGTCTTATTACAAAAGATTGTGAATACTAATGTACACTTGATGCTTGAATTGAATAATAAAATTGAAATAAATGTATTTGAGAATACATAGTCAGAGATTAGAAGATGTTATATCTTTTAAATGAGGTAAATGTCAAATCAAAACCAATAATTATCAGCTCGTTTAACAAATAAAAGGAAGAAAATGGAAACAAGAATAGCATTACAAATTCATGTTGGCAATACAAAATACCATTCTGTTCCTTTGTATTTGGACTCTAAGTATTCTATAATTTCTGAAAATTAATTTTTGGTCCCCACATAAGTGATATCCAGAAGTGGTGAGACCTCTAAAATGCTGACGTTACAGGGAACTGTTTAGGTCGTGGACAGCGTGGCAGAGAGGGATAGAGGTGGCACTAATCCTTTCCTTTCGCACCTTGTTCATGAAGTGAGTGGGATGGCTCTGCTAAATGCTCCCATGTTGTGTGCTGCCTTGCCATAGCACCAAAGCAACAAGATCAACAAATAGCAGACTAAAATCTCCATAGGTGAGCCCTAAATTAACCATGTCCTTATATATATATTAATTATGTCCATCTTCTGTTATTGTGATGAAAAGCTGATTAACACAGATCTTAATAATATTATCTTTAGGCAGAACCCAAGATTTCTTAAGTTACACAACAAAATGAAACATAAAGCCTATAATCAAACTTAATTTCTAAATGCCATCAGAGGGCATTATTTGTTTCCATAATAACAATATTGTTATAGCCTACAAAGTTCAAATATTTTATGCACGACTGATTACTTTACAAATTATAAGCCTTTGCAAGATATTTTGTTATTTTTATGTCATTAGCCAACAGATCAAATAGACTAAAAAAAATCAAATGTTTCAATTGAAAGTTGAGATGTCTGTACTAACAGGTAGTTACACAATGTTTCAAAACAAAGCCTTTACGCTCTATAAAGCATCAATAAAATATTGATAGCCTATTGGCTAATCCATCCAATTAACAGTAATTTGTTCGTCTGAGAAGTATTTACTTAGTAGTTTTTGTGTGCTACACTCTTTTCTCTCCCTGAAGATCCTGGACTATGTGTAGGAAGGGATAGAAAATGTCTTCATAAAAAAAGACATTTGGGAAGTAAGATCTGATTTCCATTTAAAACAGATCAATCTGCTGAAGTACAAACTGTCATAAAAGTTAATTTAACTTCTAAAATACTCAGAAAATGTTCCTACAATTGTTTAGATAACACAAAAGGGCAGAACATTTTTTTTTAAAAAAAATGTCAAATGCAATATACTACGAAAAAATATTTGTGGACTCCAACGGTCACATGCTAGAATTGTAGCCTCCATGGTATTCGATGGAGAGATGGTAAAGGTGAAAGAGCAAGGGCTTTTTGGTGAGATCAGTTCTCTAACATTCGAGATAAAAGATATGGTTTCTGTTTTAACTGTTTGTTGAATATATCAAAAACATTTAATTGTAGTTCAGGTTAGGCCTAGTCACTCATCTCAATACATTGAAAATAAGATAAAGGATGGTACAGATCAGAGTGAGATTTATGCAATGAGGCCACACAGGGATTCTGTTACTCCAAGATAATCTTCAGGTACAAACAAGGATTTTATTTTATAAGTACGGAAAGAATCGAGGGGCACAGGAGATGTGTGCAATGAAGAAGGCATGGTCATGGTGTGGTCTGGTTGATTATTGCTTCAGTTCTGGTTCTGATACTCGGTCCAAGAAGTCCTCATTATAGTCATCAAATGAGAAGCTCTATCTGGGTCCTATAACAGGGTCACATCTGTTTTAGTATGCTGCAGCAGCCATGCTTTCCCTAGCAAAACCTTCATCCATGTTGGGAGGAAGAGCCCACCCTGAAAGGCTTTGTTCCTCTTTGGACCCAAGGTAGCTCAAGAAAAAAATGGTAAAGGGAACTACTTATCACTGAGCCTTAGCCAACACAAACAAAGAGGAAATGGAGACAGAATTATCAGACTTTCACATTCCTTTTTGTTACTTGCTTTGCCAAACTTAACCAATACTTTTGTCCAAAGGCAGCTTCGAGGGCTTCTTTCAATTCCCACTTGTGTTTGAGAATTCCTCAACCTTGAGTTTACAGCTTATGTGGTATGTCAGTTTTCTGGCCCAGGTTTAACAAGTTTACAGGAAGAAGACATTGTAAAGACAGAATCACATGCAAAAAAAAAAAAAAAGCCAGATATTTACATCTGAATGTCGAAGTACCATTCTAAAAGATTCCACAAATGGAGCTAGAGTCAGAAGACGTCCAGTTATGTGAATTCTGTAAGGAGTCAATGTCTCTCTTAAATGGGTCTCTGCATTTTGCTGATGTAGAATGAATTCTGGTGCAAAGGACTTAGTGTCAGATACCTATGCATGCAAGTCATTTCTCCAAAACCTTGTGATTTGGTTACTTTTAGAAGGGCAGGCACAGCGACTGAATTTTATTATCATTATTGTTATTTGAGAGGGGTTCTTACTATGTAGCTAAGGCTGGCTTCAAATATACAATTCTTCTACTTCAATATCCCAGGTCCTACCTAATACTATAAGCTTATTCTACCATATCATGCTTGGTTCTGACAGATCCCCTCTTTTATCAGAACAATTTACTATATTATCAGCTATCACAGTGCCCTGTCATCTGACCCTTGTCACTAGGATAAAGTTTTCCTTGTTGGTCTGATCTAATGTCAGTCAGGGGCACAGTGACTGAATGCAGAGTCAGGACCAATCAAAGTTTGGGACGATGAGTGCCTGGAGTCTGTTCTCAAGTGTTAGTCCGTCTGTTGCAACATTGATGTCCTAGAATCTCAAAAACTGCTCTGGAAAGTTTGTGAGTTCTGCTCCTGAAAAATATCAAAAGAAAAAAGATACAAAGCTTGACCATCAAAATACAAAACATACTTACCAAGGCAAAAATGAGTGTTGCTACAATTTTACTATAAGGTTGTTACAGAAGAATCAAATCTTTGGATGACAAAAGGCAGATGACCTATAGTTAGAATTTTGCAGAAAATTTGGTGAGGGAGGAAACAGTCTAGTTATTTCCATTAAACACAAAATGCTGATATAATTATGATTGATGGTATTATGTCAGGGACCTTCAGCTGCCCTAACTTTCTACTCAGAAAAACACTTATATTTGTTCTCACTTAAAGAAAGGCATTACTTCTCATTATGAAGCTATTTTATGTAATACTTCCTATTTACATATATACAGAAAATTTTCCAGATAAAGTAAAATGTACTTGTTTGGAAATATAGTGTTTAGGTGAAACAATGTCCACAGTTAAGTTTTTTGGGAGAACTTTTCGTGGAATATACGTGACTAAGGCTCATCTAATTTGTTCTGTTTAAACCTGACGGACAGTCATGATACAATTAGGAGTACATGAACACAAGCCTGGGAAATGGTAGAGCCACTGACCAGTTTAATTTGGACAAATTAATTGTTCATTGTACACGCCATATATGCAACAAGGAAACACTGATATTTGATATTTGATAGTCAAGGCAAGTGACTATTTCCAATGAATCTCCTTGCAAGGCTCCAGAGGTACCAGATTTTTTCCACATCAGTAGTATAGATTATAAGTTACAAAAATGTTCACAGGATTCCTTGGCCTTCTTATGTGTGAAAATTTTTGAGTTAAAAAAAATCAGTCATTGGTCACTTTGCATGTACTGAATTGAATGCCTTATATTCAATTCAGTACATTCCTATACCACATCAGATTTATTCAAGCAGGGCTATACACAATTTTAGTCACAGACCTGTAGGGCATTAAGTCTACCAAAACCACCTTTAGAAGTTGATATTTAGAAGAATTTAATACAGATATTTCACCAAAACTTGATTTGGGTAAGATTCAGTGCCGTAAGTTGTCAAAAGTCTGATAGAGTTTACAGAAACTCAAGCAATTTTCTTAAAAAATATGAAGCTTTGTTCTGTGAACCAGTCTTTTCAAAGTGGCACTAAAAGCAGGAGAATATTTATAACACACCCTTCTTGCTTCACACAGAGAATAAAGTTCTAGTTTTACATCAGTATATTGAATTTTGAGCACTGGAAACCTTTTACATACATTTAAATAAATTTAAATTTTGAAATATCTTTTATAAAAATGTTGAATTTGGACAAAACTGCATCTTAACAAAATAGATATTTGATGTTTATTGATATTTTTCTCATCAAAATAGCTTAAAATGTATTTTTGTATGTTAATTTGTACATATTATAATTTTAAATGAATAGTTTTATTCTCATCAAAGATCCAGAAAAAAATTAACCTTATTCTTCACATGTTATGAATTTATGAACAAAGACATTATTGGCAGTCCTAAACACACTGCAAATAAAAGATAAGTTCAGATTACATGTATGATGGGATTAAATAAATTAAGATAACTGATCATATGAGAAACTTTATGCCTCTGATCAGACAGCCACAGCATGGTTTTCCAATGGTTAGCTTTGTTTTCTTTCTCCCCATCTGTCACAAATTCTATAGAGAAGAGAAAAGTTGAGGGGAAGCTAGGTTATAACTCCTATGCATGAATATCATAATTGAAAGTTCAAATATCATTTAATAAATATTTACATACACATCATAAATGAACTATTTTAGTGCTCAGTAAATCTAGAAAAATTTAAAAAATGGCTGAATGTTTTCAGGGAAACTGTCTTTTCAAAACTTCTAGGAGTAGTCTCAGTTGTACCTCTACTTGGTGGTTGAGACAAGAACCAATGCTAGGCCAGGGTTTGGGCTCATTAATGAATACTGATTAATATGAATTCCTCCCTAGAACATCAGTAGTGTATAAGGTATACCCTCTTACATGTCTTTGAAAGCCCCAACATTGACAGGTGGGAGTCCGGATCATGAATATCATGTGTCCTTCTTGTATGCTCTCTCATAGTTCCTAACAACTCAGGAAAGGAACTGTTCTTTCTACGTCATTCCCCATGCTAAACTTGTTGGTTTTGTCCTCTCAACATTCTTGTTAGGAAACCAGTCACCTAACGTGAACCAGGTTTCTCCTTGGTGTGAAGGGGGGCGTTATGGACAGATAGTATTCCAATGGTACTGTTCATAGAAATATCAGAATTTTCAGACTCTGTGTGGCTAATCATAACAGATGAAAATGAATGTACTAACGCATAGCATAGAAATGCAAGAAACAACTGAATGCCTTTACTCTGACTGATATCAAAGAAGACAAAAAGAAAGACTCAAAGAGCCAAAAAAAAAAAGCTTTGAAAGCTACTTTCTTGTTATGTTTATAGCGATTCACAATGAACTCAACCTTTTTTATAAACTTTTTTATATTCATAAAAAAGAAAAAAGATGTGGGATTGGTGAAGATCTTGTCCCATGCTGTTGGCTGCTGTGTTGTCCTATTGACAATATCCTTTGCCTTACAGAAGTTTTCAGTTGCAGAAGCTCCAATTTATTATTCTGATTGCAGTGTCTATGCTATTGGTGTTATATTCAGGAAGTAGTTTCCTGTATCACTGAGTTTTATATCCTATCAACTTCAGTGTAGCTGGATATATGTTGAGGTTGTTGATCCACTTGGACGTGAGTTTTGTGCAAGGTAATAGATATGGATCTGTTTGCATTCCTCTCCATGCTGCCATCCAATTAAGCCATCACCATTTGTTTAAGATGCTTGTTTTATTCCATTGTATACATTTGATTTCTTTGTCAAAAACCATGTGCTCTTAGGTGTGTGGGTTTTTGACAGAGTCTTTGTTTCAAATTCATTGAACTACATTTCTGTTTTTATGCCAATAACAAACTGATTTTTATTACTATAGCTCTACAATACAGCTTGAAGTTTGGTTTGGTGATACCTCCATAATATCCTTTATTTTACAGGATTGTTTTACCTACACTTGGTTTTTTGCTTTTCCATATGAAGTTGAGTATTCTTTGAAGGTCTGTGAAGAATCATGTTGGGATTTTGTTGACAATTTCATTGAATCTGTAGATTGCTTTTGCTAAGATTGCCATTTTTACTATGTTAATCTGACTGATCCATGAACATGGGCGCGCGTTTCATTTTCTGATTTGTTTTCTTTCTTCAAAGACTTAAAATTCTTGTTAAATAGGCCTTTTGCTTGTTTTTTAGAGTTACCATAAGATATTTTATGTTATTTTTGGCTACAGTAAATGGTATTGTTTCTCCATTTCTTTCTCAATCCATTTAGCATTTGTATATATGAGAACTACTGGATTTTGGGGGGTTAATCTTGTATCCAGCCACATTACTAAATGTTTTTTTTAATCAATTGTAGGAGTTCTCTGGTAGAATTTTAGGGGTCACTTATGTATTCTATCATATCATTGGCCAATAGTGAAAGCTTGACTTCTTTGTTTCCAATTTTAGTCTCTTGATCCTGTTTTGCTACATTTATGCTCTAGCTATAACCTCAAGTGCTATATTAACATACATAAAGAAGTTTTCAATATCTTTAGCTATCAGAGAAATGCAAATCAAAGTGACTCTGAGATGCCATCTTACACTTCTCAGAACAGCCAAGATTAAAAATGTTAATGACAGCATATGCTGGAGAGGATGTGGGATAAGAGGAGCCTTTCTCCACAGCTGGTGGAAATGTAAACTTGTACAGCCAGTTTGGAAATCAGTATCGGGGTTGCTTGGAAAACTGGGAATCTGTCTACATCAAAACACAGCAATACCACTCCTGGGCTTATACCCAAAGATGTTCAATCATACCCCAAGGACACTTGCTTAACTATGTTCATAGTAACATTATTCATAATAACTAGAAAGTGGAAATAACCTAGATGCCCCTCAGCTGAAGAATGAATAAAGAAAATGCAGTGGTATATCTACACAATGACATACAATGAGATGACTACTGGTGAAACATGAGGGGACTGTATTCAATGTGATCATGTTGGAAACAGGAAAAGAGAAAAATCCCCTGTGATCCCCAAAGCTATCTTTTCAGTATTCTCTTAAGCATTAAGCTCTTGTAGACAAATGCCTGGGAACCAGGCAGGAAGTGTGAGTGCATAATGAAGCAGTCTCAGTGAAAGTGTTGTCTGACTGGTAATTTTCTATTCTGGTTCTGCCCAGTGGCCCAGGTACTCCTTATGGCTTTCATCACTTGACATGTCCAAACTGGTTTATACCAGATTATCCCCTTTGTTTCAGATTAGTTCATGACTTCATGGATAATTGTCTTTATCTAAGAATGGGAAGGATATATCCTTCTAGGTGTTATTCTTCTAAAAATCCATAGTGTTTCAGCAAGAGACTATAAAAGCAATGTATTTCTTTCTATACCTTCAGACACAAAATGAAGGCACAGGTGTCAAGCTTCATCCTGATTTTTGATACTCATGACCCCAAGTGGAGTCCACATTGTTTAGAAAAAGCAGCTTAGAGGTTAGCTATACTCCTGTTGCTTACAGCAGGAAGCTGCTGCTCTCTTTAGAGTGAAGCTACTTGTACCTTCATTCAAGCCATCTAGAACCCCAAACTGTCAGAGGAAAAGGAACTATGCTCTCTATGGCATTTCGTTACAAGGTCTAATAAGGACTAGAGCTAAGGCAATACTTAGACAAAATTTTCTTCAACAAAGAAAAGAAACAGTTAAAAAAAATTAAAGCATGTGGTTTGGAGCCACCAAGATGCCTAAGAGGAGAAAGTCACTTCACACCAAGCCTGAGGATTTGGATTTGGTCACTAAGACTCACACAGCTGAAGGACAGAACCAACCTCCTCAAGTGATTCTACAGGTGTTGTGTAGATACCTAGATGGGTACATCAGTATATAGATAAAAAAAAAAACAAGTGAAAAATATGTTAAGGATTGGATGAGTATTAAATGAATTCAAGGAAATAGTGAAAATGTTTTTACAATATAAAGTATTGACTACAAAAACACATTTTTTAGAAAGTTTGCTTTTCTCTTCACCAGTTTACTGCTCTTTAATGATTCTAAACTCTTGCACCTGAGAAATATTACTTCTTTGAACTCTGACACTGGAGAGTTTGGGAATATTACACTCACAATCTTTATATCTATATTGAAGTCACATGCTATGGGAATGAAGAACGCAGGAACTCCTTTGGGAATCAATTACTAAACTATATTTTCTTTTTAAAATTATAAATGTTATTCTACTGCAATTTTTCAGTTTAACCTTAGAGGTATATTTACAAGTAGAGGGAAGAAAACGTTTGTTATGATGCTTGCTCCAACTATCCATGTCAAAGCATCTGAGAGATACTAAATGCCTTCCGAAGTACAAACGCTTGAAGATTAGAACATGGTGCCACATTTAAAAACCACGAATAAACAGAAAGAGCTTTGTAATATGTGGAGCAGCATTCCTCTCTCTGCTAAGTCAGGCATTGCAGTAAATCATCTTCACCATCTGAACACAAAATACCCCAAAGTGGTTGTGGTCACAGGGAATTACACCCAGGTTAAAGAGTCTAAAGGTCCAAATGATTAAACTTCAAGATTATGGAGATGAAAAATATTGTGCATGAGAGTCAAATTACTTTGACTCTCACTCTTTGTTCCCTTTGGAAGCCTTCCACCATCTTGCTAACACCCTGCAATTATCAAACCATTACACTGTATTCTGAGCAATACACTAACCTCCTTGAGTCCAGAAGCTAAGGATGTTGTCTAATAACTGAGGAGTGTTCCTGGCTTTGTTTAACCTGTGGTTAAAAATTTTGGTATGTGACCTTCTTTGTTCTGTAATTTAATAAAATCTCATGTAATCACTCTTAAGGTACATTATGGTATTTTGGAATCCTGACTCTTTCCTGAGTGATGGTCAGGGATATTTTGCTATCTTATTTTTTTTGTTTTTGTTTTTGTTCTCTCTGACTGGTTGTCTCTTAGTGTAATTCTATACATGCTCCATCCCATGGGTTGACATGCTGGATTGAATGACTAAGGAAAAGTAAGAAGACAACTAAACTCCAGCATTTTCTTTACTGACTTCATTTGAATGTGAGCAGCTATCCTACATTCACGCCCCATGTTCTTGTGACTATGACATAAAATGAGGCCTCCTTAAGTTGTTTGCATCAGGCATTTGCTCACTGTGATGAGATAGTAAATAAGGAAGCATACTCCAAAAGCATAAATAAATGTATGTAAAATTTGAAATGCCTGAACAATAACAATGATTGTACTTGGGAAGCCTTCTGATTTAGCAGCCTAGAGTAGAGTTAGAGCAAAATAAAATAAAAAATTCATATTAAGATTAATTTCTTTGTGCAATTATATTTTCCTAATTGCTAAAAAGGTTTGCTTAATAAATAAAAAGACATTTTGGTTAATATAGTAATGAAGATCAACTTGCTCGAAAGAAATAAAACAAATCCCAGAGCTCCTTAGCAATAAGAAAATGTTCAGTATCTACACTTTTGGTGGTTGTTGGGGTTTTTGGAAACTTCTTTTTGCTTGTTACAAGTATGTCATGGAGGATTATCAAAATTCTTTAAAACAAAGATCAATGGGCACATGAAGTTGGAAGGGAAAGCAATTCATAGGGCCTCACCAATAGCTTGTGAGAACCAAAGCTAGGCTTTAAGTTTTAATTACTATGCCAAGAAATCTATAGAAACAAAATGCTTCAGATCTGCAAGTCACTTGCCCCAGGACAGATATTTCCTGAAATGTTGGTGGCTTTTATTTATGGGAGATAATAAGGCACATTTTCACTCCCCTAAACAAGTTTGCGTGACTCAACTGCAGCAAATGTGCTTGATCACATGTAGCTATGAGGTACATAGGCAGGAAGTATGTCAAGACATATGCTTGATACTTATTGGACCTGGTTATAGTGGTATATTATTTGTGTTTAATAAATAAAGCTTGCCTGAAGTTCAGAATGCAGCACAGCCTCCATAGTCAGCTACACAGGCCAGGCAGTGGGGACACACACCTTTAATCCCAACAGCCACTATAGTTACTCATAGAGACTGAACGACGGTGGGGTACACCTTTAACACCAGCACTAGCACTTATATGAGAAATATAAGATGAAAGAAGACAGATCTCATGCTCAGTCTTAGCCTGAGGATTACCAGAGGCAGGATCACCCATTTTGGACTGAGGTAGAGATAAGAGTCAGTGGCTGGTTGCTTTGCTATTCAGATCTTCAGCTTGAACCCCAATATCTGTCTTTGCATTTTTGTTATTTGTTCTACTTCTTGTGGGCAATGCTTAGTCTTATGTGTTTGCCTTTTAAGTATCTGCAAAATGTGACTTATTGCCATTTTCTGATAACCCAGAAATGGATCTAGCCAAAGTCCATCATCCCTGCAAGTATTTAATTAAAATTCACTTAAAATTTGGCTAAAAGTTGTGGTTGTAATCTTCTACTGACCTGTCAGGATTCACAGACAAAAGAGCTACAGTCAACTAATGAGTGCTGGGAAAAGAATTACCATCTCCCATGGATGCGCCCCATTATTGATTATTCAAAACGGAGGGAGGGGTCAACCCTAAAACCATATACACACAAACAACAAAACCCGACTCAGCAGAAAATTGCAAATGTTTATATATACTCATATACACATGTATGCTACAATAATAATAAAATAAAAAGAGGTTATCTGTGCAAATGTATACATGTACTCATATATACATGTGTGTTACAATAATAATAAAATAAAAAGAGGTTATCTGTGCAAATGTATACATGTACTCATATATACATGTATGTTACAATAGTAATAAAATAAAACGAGGTTATCAAGTTAAGAGTGGATGGTTGAGAATGAGGAAGAGTAGATGGGAGGAACTGGAAAAAGGAAAAGGAGGAAAGGAAGTGAAAAGCAATGCAATTCTAGTTCAATTAAAAGCATTTTAAAAATCCATTAATAAAGCTGACATTAAATTCTAGGCGAAAGTTGGAGAAATTCAGATTGAAAAAATGCCTCTAAAGGAAGAAACTTGAAGGGCTTAAAATTAATTAATCCTTATAGGATATCTAAAAATTAATAAGGTGGTTTTCTTTCTTTTCTTCCTTCTTTCCTTTGTTTCTTTGTTCTTATTTATTTATTTATCGATTTATTTATTTATTTTCATTTTTGTTGTTGTATCTATCACTGCATTTAAAACACCAAACTAAAAGTTCTCCCTAATTTAAAAATGCACACTGGAAACTATATTCAAGAAATCTAGGACACGCATATTTATATTGCTTTACATGAGAAGGGAGCACTGATTAGCATAAATTTGCATTTGCTGCTTAAGTATGTAAAACTAATTAATACAACAGAAAACTGTATATGCAAGTTTCACATTTAAGGTCAGGCAAAGAGTTGAGGTCAACCAACGCTTGCAAATTAGGAAATCTAACTTCACCAGGGTACTTCCCCCAAAGCATCATATTCTTAATGCCTAGCCTGAAAACAAAGGCTTCCAAACTGTCTACTCTGCAAAAAACAAATGGCCGTTTATCTCATGTCAGAGCAAGAGCCCCTGAAATTTTCAGTGTTCTTCTGAGCATTCCTCTAATGAACTTATCTTGAGTCAGTGTTTTAGATGACCTTTTGTGGTACCAGAAAAGCTAGCAAGTGAGTTAGCTTGGATCTGATCATTTTGTCTTAAGAGAATCCATTGCTTAAAGAATGGCAAACAATTCTCAAAAAATAATTTGTAAAAAGATGTGACTGCGCTTTTAAACTTTAGTGGTTTGGGCTGTCTATAAAGGAGCTTAGAATAAGGATCTCTTCTGTTTTTAATAAGATAACATACGAAATTTTAAAAGGTGTAACATTTGGTACACTATATTTTCTTTACCAAGTTACAAGGAAGTTTAATAAGCATTCTCACTAATCACAATTCCTCTCGAAATGGCTTTCTGGACTTCACTGACTCACAGACCTCTGGTGTGCTCTGATGGCCCACAGCTAAGCAGGTTGTTTGCTGATAAACTTATCTCTGGGATTTCCCTACCATCATCTGTTGAAATTCTTATAGCAGGGTGTTCTTAAGAACTCCACTCTCACTTGAAAGAATTTTTCCCAAGAAAAGTATATTCCTGGAAATATAACTCATTTATATACCTTAGATCTTGAAAGCCCTGGACCCTGTTGAATAAACTACTAAATATTTAGATAAAAATTAAGTTTAATCAGGCATTCAGCTTTGTAAAGTCACCCGTTTTTAGCTCTGTTGAACCTTAAGACTATCAGTATTCCTGACAGGAACATTATTTTGTTAGAAAGAACTTTTGAAAAAATTGTGTTTGTCTTTTCAGACTTAGAACTCAACATGCTTTCCTGCTTTATTTTCTCAGTTATATATCTATTTACTTCTTCATTTGCTTTTTGTTTGTTTGTTTTATTGAAAATAGATACTTTCAGGACAGCCCCTGTTCTGGTGCAGGCCATGCCATCAAAAAGAACAGGTAGGCTGCTGCTCATGGCTGCCTGAGGAAGTCTTCTACTCCCTCTGTTAAATTCCCAAAGACCCAACCCACTGCCACCCCTTCCTCCTTCCATCACCTGCCTCCACTGCCTTGCTCCAATCCCCCACTCTGGCAGATATGCCCTTCTCAGATGCAGGGTATGCTAGCCAGAGAAACAGGTAGGTAAAATTTAGGTGAAGACCCACTCCTCGACCAGAGACTTTTCTGGCTAACAGAACTCCAGATAAACTGTCTGTATCTAGACCTCCTCTATTCTCTCAGTCTTCCCCCAGAATACTCCAATTCCTGCTCCCTTCCTCATCACTGAGTACCTGGTTCTAACTCTGGCAAAGACCCCCTGATTGATCAAAGGTTATGATGGCCATCCAGATTTCAAATCAGGCCTGATTTCCTGCTGGATTAGAGACCACACTGGCTGTGAGAACTATTTGCTACATAGACCAGAAGATCAGAGAGCTAACACAAACCTGGGAGCAAACCACCCATGCAACAAAGAGACAAACTTAGAAATCAGTACCTAGACCTATAATCACCCCAAACCCTAGATACAAGGATTAGATCATAATCAATAGCAATCATTGTCATTGGTACCTTATAATATCAATGAACTCAATTCCCCAATAAAATGACACCTACTAATGGAGTGGATGTGAAAAAAGGATCCAACCTTCAGCTCCATACAAGAAACATATAAAAACACCAAAGAAAGTCATTACCTTATATTTAATGGCTGGAAAAATATTTTCAAAGCAAATGGACCTAAAAGGAAAGTTCAGGTAGCCATTCTAATAACTAATAAAGTAAACTTCAAATCAAAATTAATTAGAAATGGTGGATAAGGATACCTCATATTCATCAAAAGAAAATTCACCTGAACAATGCCCCAAATGCGAAGGCACCCACGTTAGTAAAAGGAACATAATAAAAGTTTAAATCACACATACCCTCACACACTGATAGTGGGAGACTTCTATACCCTACTCTCACCGATGGGCAAGTCATGTAGACAAAACTAAATGGAGAAATTATTTTGAATGTTTGATTTCACTGTGATTTGCAGAGACTATTAATAAAGCTAACTTTGATTCAGGGAGTAGAGTTCATGATTAGCTGCTTGGAAGTAGCCATAGAGAATTTGGAGGACCAATACAATTTGGGGACACAATAGAGAAGCACAGAAAAGTGTATGGAGAGGTTTTGAAAGAATCATGTTTTTGATTTTTTTTGTTGTTGTTTTGTTTTGTTTTTTGTTTCGGTCTGGGAAGGTGTGAAGGCAAGCACAGCTGGTTGATCTGGATCTGTCAGGATTTTACGCAAAATATCTGACTCCCGAGATTTTATTAATAGTAGAAGAATTCCTTGGTGGTTTCTGCCGACACAACTCCCTGCAGACTTCCACAGCCTCCAAAGTTTCAGCAGCTACTGGACGCCGAGCATCCTAGCTCCAAATGTTTCAGCCACTGTGCATCTCAGTCACAAATGCCACACTCTCACCTTCCTGCCATTGGCTATATCCTACAGGTGGCTCTTCCTCACTATGACCACTGTATAGTTGTATAATGGGTGGTCTGAAAATGGAAAAATATAAGTGAATGGATAACCAACTTAGCTGAGATTGACAAAGTGTTGGTAATAATTATTATCAGTTTGGCAATTCATATTTTGTTGTTTAAAAAGTGGCTTGCTAACTCTGAAAAATATGAAAAATTGATGAATAAGATTAAAAAGCCTAGGAAGGATTACTACTGATAGAATATAAGCATTAGAAGAATATAATGAAACTAAGCTAAATATTCACACACAGACAGAAGAATTTAGAGCATAGTCTACCACTCCATTCCATGATGAAACTGAAAAGGAGAGGCCCAAGGTTATTAGAAAATCAAATTTAATTTCTCCATTTAACATAAAAGAATAACTGCTACATGTTAGGCACCCCTAACACTTTGCCAAAGTTAACCTAAAACCTGTATAAATATTAGCTATGAGGAGATCTAAGGAATAGTGTAAATATTTCACATTTACACTATGTGAAGCAGATGCTAAATCATGGGCAACTTCGAACAGAATTATCCACAAGATTGGAAAGTTTCGGTTACAGCAATACGGGGAGCTGTTTATCAGTTGCAGTGGAAACCATGGTGGAAAGCTGAAAGTTGGGGCCATAGGACAATGAAATATGTCTGGGGTATTGATATTTCCCAAGAGCAGTTTTTCAGTGAAGCCAGTATGCTGGTTTGCAACGACAATTTGGATTTGACGCTCACACCTTGGCCCTGTGTCATCTAGCAACTTTGAATGCTTAAGGTTGAAGAATTAGGAAAAAGAACTGAGTCATTTAACAAAATTATACAAGGGCCAAAAGAAGCCTCTGCTGATTTTTGCAAACAATAATATCAGAAATAGACGTTAGACAAATATTAATTTAACCTTTGTCTTTTGAAAATGCTATTTCAGAATGAAACAGAATGATCTGAAGGCAAGTTCAGCACCCATAAATAAATAGATGTGAAATACAGTGAATATTGGATCTGATACTTGCAATGCTGCTTTGATAAGAGAATTGATCTCCAGAAATTTTAAGAAAAATCAAAATGTCAGAAGTTTTCATTGTGGTAATCAAGGTCAATGAATTATAGAATTTCAGAAAATTTGCCTTCAGAGTTCCTATATATAATTCCTAGAATATTAGGAGATATCTGTGGGAAGGTCTCCCACAAAAGATGCTAAAGATCACTATATTGTGTCATATTTTGTACAAAAACAATTAGAAAATATAATGTAAGCAGAAATATAATTTGTAAGCAGTTCCCTCTGTCTGTAATTTACCATCATAAGAATGATACTTTACTAGCTGATTCAGATGCAGATACCTTTAAAATGTTTGATGAAGTGAAGAGAATTTTGCCTTGTTGGGGATTACAAATTTCTCTTAAAAAATACATAGAGGAGATTCTCTTAATTACCTAGGATATAAAAGAGACTTACAGATGATTCAGCCACAGAAAGTGCAAATCAGGAGAGAACAATTACAAGCTCTTAATGGTTTTTAACAACTTCTGGGAGATATTAACTGACCATGACCCACAATTGGATTAACAGCTGAAACACTAAGTAATTTCAAATTTTGCAATGTGATGAGAACTTAAATATTCCAAAAAAAATTAGCTGGGGCTAAGAGATGATTGGCTTTGGTAGAAAAGAAATTCCAGGCAGCGGCACATGTGGAACACATAGCTTCACATAGTTAACCAAACGCAGCACAAACAAATTAACACACCTTTACACAACTGAAGTAGCATTCTGCAGCCTAAACAAATACTACATGTCTTTGTATTGTTAAAATAATAGTCTACAACAATGCTCACCTGTGAGAGTAAGGAAAGATGTTTAGAATATAGTCAGAGACAATCCTAGTTCACCAAAATGGTAGTGATAGGTCCTCTTCCACGAGTCATGACTTCATCAGCCCTGGGGATTTGACTTTGCTGACTCTTTATTTAGGCAACATTAATGTTTCATAAGATCTTTTTATGCTTATAAAATGTTAAATTATGGGCTCAAAACACGTATTTCAATATGGCGCAAAGCAATTTCATGTTTCCCTTCGATTCAGGAGATTATTATATTTTGAAGCTCTCTTTTTGTGATTTCTAATCTTGACTGACAACTTTAAGAACTCTAGCATTTGGCATAGGACTCACATATGTATATTTTTTACCCTATGAATTCCTGTATTCTGTGTCATTCCTAAAATTCAATCATCTTGTAGAATGAACTTCCTTCAGAGGACTGTGTTTGTTTGTTTGTTTGTTTGTAAGAGAGCAATTGAACTTAGATAAAACTAAGTTGTCGGTTTCTAGAAAGTTGAGAAATATCTGAAAATGAAGATTTAACTGTCTTTTCCTTCTGAACATTCCCTAAAATTTTAGACTCTGTGAAGGAATACAGTGCCTGCTTCTCCCACTTACCGCTCATGGCCTTTGTTGAAATTCTAGAGTTGTTCAATGGAAGGGCCCATGCTTCATTTCAAAATCTTGAAAGTTTTGTACAATATTTTGCTAATTATTTGAGGAGAGTATATGTTAGTTGGATGGGTGGATAAGAAGGGAGTTTGAAAAAGACGTTAAGACTTTAAAACTTTTCAAAATTACATGCATTAAAAAGGGATACAGCTTTTTTCTATCTTTGTCTTTTTGTTTGACTGTGTGGGCATTCCAATCTTTGCTCATAAGTGCATGAAAGTGATAGGGAAATATTAATTTTGCTTATACAATGGCTTATCCAAAGTGACCCTGACAAGGGATGCAGAGGCAAAATATATTTACAAGGATTTTTATCTGTAGCCTTAACTAATATTTGCAATTAAGATACTCAAAGCAATAGCTATATGCACAGAAAACTTTCATGCGCACACAACTGCTATTCAGGACGCAAAATCATGGCTTGCATTGAGTATCAAATTATTCATTCAACCCCTGACTTATTTTCCACATTCCAAATGGTAATTTTTTTTCTGTATTAATTGTACAAAGCTCTTCTTTTACCTCAGGGACTTAGTATTATCGTGGCATCATTCTTCTGTCTTGAAAACTCTCACATTTTAAAATCCTGTTTGCAGCTTGTGACGATGAAAGCAAGTAGTGATTGTTGCTCTTCACTGTCAGCTTTCAGTGAAGAAACTAGATCCAGCATGAAAATAAAGCTTTGAGGGTCTTTCTAAAAAGTTTTTGAAGGGGTAGGGGAAGCACCCAATCTAAATGTGAGTGACAGAATCCCATAGGGCTCTGAACTAAATGCAAAAATAAAGTGAATTCCAGTGTATATAAATACCCATCTTCTGACTGTGAACATAATGTGACAGCTGCCTCATGCCCCATTACACTTTCCCTATTATAATGGAATTTACTCTGAAATCATGAGCCAAATAAACCCTTTCTTTCTTAAAATGCCTTTGTTATTTTTATTCTCACAGCAATGAAAAAAGTAACTAATCTTCTCTTTGCCTTGTCTCTCTTTGCTACAGACTAATTTAATTTTAAATTAAAATGACAAACTTTTTTCTCAACTGTAGTTTTAGCGAAATAGGTAGAATAAAAGCAACAGGTTAGCAGAGAACAGTTTTAAATGCATATATGAATAAGGAATAGTATCTCAAATATATAAAGAATTTTGAAACTCAGGACAAATTAAACAAACCTAAAATAAAACAGAGAAGACATGAACAGGCACTGGGGTTGTGGTGATAGACAGATGCAAATACATTCATGCAATTGTGCTCAGCAACTATAGACATTGGGACAATGAGGATGAAGCTTACAAGGAGATGTTTTTAGGTACCTGCCAAAACACTACATATTGACATTAGCAAATACCAATTAAGAGTCAGTAAAGTGGTATCATTTATATACCAATGATTGTTATATACAATTATAGTCACTTTGGAAGATGATTTGGCAGGCACTTCTTAGAAAGCTAAACATTCAATTATAATATGTCCTAGCAATTCTACACTTGTGCATTTGTCACAGAGAAATCAAAGCTTATGTTTACACACAAATTCATAAGCAGTGGCTATATCAGCTTTATTTGTGATACCCCAAATTGCAAAGAGTCCAGATAGTTCTCAACAGATGTCTGGAATGTTTGGTGCATATAAACAGAACAAATTAGATCATCATTTTAACTTAAATGAGGCAAACCCAGAAAGACAAATATTACATGCTTTTTCTCATCAATGGAATCTAAGTTTAGATAGATAAGTCATGAAAGTAAAAGAGAAAGGTTCCCAGAGGAGAAAGTAGACCAGAAGGGAAGGTGGGAACATGTATGATTAATAGGGATAGAATATGAATTAAATTAATAGAATCTCATATCCAGAATGAGAACCTAAATAGTCATATTACACATGTTGTATATACCTAAACAAATGTCAAGACTACTGTGGCTACAAGAGTAAATGGACACAATGTACTAACACAAACTTACCAGTTGCTTTACAAATAGTTTCTCTTTCATTATTTCTGTATTTGTATGCTGGAAACTATGAGGATAAATGTGCCACAGTGTCGTGATCATGGGAGATAAGAGGAGATAAGACTGAAAACTCATGGGCATCAGTGTCCTTCTTCCGTTACATGAGTTTTAAAGAGAGAACTCAAGTTTTCATGCTTGGTTGCAGGTACCTTAATCAGCTGACACGTGAAGTTTATTCATCTGCCCATCTATCTGTTTATCCATGCAGTCACTCATGCACCCTCCCACCCATTCACCAACTAAAATTTCTTCCTATCTATCGATCTATCTATCAGTCTGTCTGTCTGCCTGCCTGCCTGCCTATCTATCTATCTATCTATCTATCTATCTATCTATCTATCTATCTATCTATCTATCTATCTACCTATCTACCTACCTACCTATCTATCTATCTATCTATCTATCCATCTATCTATCTATCATCTATCTGTATCTATAATCTGTGATCTATCCATATATATTATCTAATTACCTATCAACCTCTCTACCTGGTACTGGGGATTGAACAATGAGCACTGTGAGCATTTGGAAGGCAGTCTTCATTGACCTATATTCTCAGCTGCCAATTAGAAAATGGACTCTATCACATGTGCTTTGTGCTTACTTCCCTTGGGTCCTTTAGCTGGGATATTTTTAAAATATTTGGTGTTACTAATTATAACAGATAAAATTATGTAAACTCTTTATCTAGAACCGCATCTTCAGTCAACAATTGTATTAAACTTTTCAAGCACGCCAGCACCTGTCAACATCTAATAGACTTTTAGCCAGCCACAAATGCATAATATTATATTAGAATCCCACAACTGTAAAGTGACATGTTAAATAACTGTAAAAATTCCCTTTAAAATAAACACAATAACTGAAGTTAATTTTTCACGCTCATTCATAAGTTTCCTGTGCATCCTTTTAGATCATTGACTAAATTCTAGTGATCTTTCCTGGATGTTTAGCTATCATGTTATATGAATAAATATTTTTGGAAGCTATTAGTCAGAGTTAACACGTGCTTAAAAGTATCTGAGGTCCAATGGAATGCTTTTCTTCCAACTTTCATTAATGAGAGAAATTTCTGTGTCTCCCTTTGCAATGAAAATATTTGTATTTTAGGAGGCATAACAAGCAGGGGTCAGTCTGACACAACTACTCTGGAACAGGACAGGATAAAATGTTTCCATGCTTAGTCCAATGGTCAACCAATCACTATTTTCATTGGCATTGTCTTCCTACATAGGTTGAATGCAATCTTGGAAGAGAGGGAACTAGTGATGCCTTGTTGAGTTTACAGCCCATACTGTAGGACTATCAGCCTCCACAAGTGCTGCCCGTAAAGGCACATCTGCTTGTTGTTTAGGCTTACATTTGTAAGCTGATATCTCGTATGGTCCCAGGACTCCTCCAGGCATTCTATAAAGTAATGCACTACAGGGAATTTCCATCTGGCCTGGAGATAGCAGTCTTCCTTTTGCAACTATTTTTGACTCACATCTAGTTTTTCCTTTTTTTTCTTTTCCATATTTCCATGTTCTGATTTCCTTATTCTCATTATGATTCCTGCAATCATCATCTTTCAGAGCATCAGCATTTATCTTCTGATCTCTGCAACTTACTATTGTATAACTTTCTAATTTTTATACAGTATTGATTCATGTTCATTAGACTTGTTTCAGCTTCCTCCGGATCTTCTGAGCTCTGGCAAAGCACTGAAAAGATGAACTTTAGAGAAACAGAGAACATGATCACAAACACCTTTGATGGTCTTGTCTGTAATCAATTTGTAGACTATTTCCCACACTTCCATAGAAGAATGAATTCATGTGGTCATATCTACATGCAAGGAGAACTGAGAAATGATATCCAGCATTTGTCTAGGACTAAAAGGACATGGAATTTGCTGGCCATCTAATATTCTACCATAGTAGGGAGTAGAACAATTCCCCTGACTCTTTTAGTAGCAATCAAGGATGTGTGAAAACTTCACCATGCCCTAGGTTTTTTTTTTGCTTGTTTGTTTGTTTGTTTTGTGAGTGTGTGTTCTATTGTTCAACTCAACAAGGAGAATGTATTATAAGAGAAGGCTGGATATCAGTTTGGACACAGAAAGATCCTCTCTATGTATGTTTTCAGGGACCTGTTAAAATAGACCCTGGCTGCTAGTATTTAGACTATAAAGTAAGTTTCTCATTAATTTTTAGCAGATGAAAGGCAATTTGACTGCTTGGAAAACATACTGTGTTTTTATGACCTACCCATAAGTAATCATAACCAGTCATACATAAAATGAAGGCACAAATTTTTGATACTAAATTCATTTTAAACAATAATATTAAAGGTTATATTTTGAACTGCAAAGCCTCTTTTAAGACATCAAAACTGTCTTACAGAGGTGTCCTCACCTCAGTTCCATGATGAAAATACATGTAGCTTTGTTTGTATCATATTTTGTTTGTTGATTAATATTTAACCTTCTCTTTAGTAATAGTTTATTTTATAATCATCATATTATATTTTGGGAGTGTGTTGAAAGAGGCTGCTTGTTGGCTCCTGGCTGCTTGGCAGCTCAGCCCTGAAATAATAACACAGAAACTATATGATTTAAATCACTGCTTGGCCCATTAGCTCTAAATTCTTATATGCTATCTCTTACATCTTAATTTAACCCATCTCCATTAATGTGTGCATCACCATGAGGTCATGCCCTACCATCAAAGTTTCAGCGCATCTGTCTCTGGCAGCGGTTCCATAGTTGCTTTCCAACTCAACCTCCTTTATCTCAGCATTCAGCTTAATTTTCCCCATCTAACTATGTTCTGCCCTACTATAAGTCCAAAGCAGTTCTTTATTAACCAATGATATTCACAGCGTACAGAGGGAATTCCCACATCAGGAGTCTGTGCTAATAACATGCGTATACATTTTAGAAAATATCTAACAAAGGAATATTTAAATGTATATTTACATGATATAAATTATGATCTGGTTATGTTCAAGAACATAGGGCAAAATCTGACTGAATGACAGTGTTACAAGTGATATTTTTTTTCTTCAGAAAATATAATAAAATATTAAAACTATTCATTTCAAATTTTAATGATATTTAATAAATTCAAGCAAACAAGATCCCTTTTGATATAGTTATTTGGAAAAGGCCTTAAAACCAAGACTCTAAACTCACGCATTTTATTAGATATTACTTTTTCTTAATAATATATATTAAAAAGAATATTATAATGTCATGTCTTTTGTGGGATTAGCATTGCTGCTTAGGATCACACCTTCTTTATTAATGTGCTTAACACCAGCTTAGGATTTTTATTTCCAAACAAACCACTTATCTACTTGGTGACTTCCTGGGATTTATGGGAGATGCTAACCTGCTGCTGATGTATTTATATTCCAATCACTGAGACCCTGAAAAGGAAAGGACTTTCAGTAATTGCCCATATAAATACAAATAATGCTAAATTAGGGTCTAGAATGCAATACTTCTTGCTGTTAGACTTCCGCATAAGAGTTAACATCCAAGCTATATCCACATAACAATTTGGCATGATTATTCTTTTTAATAAAAATATGTGAGTGCTCTTATGCCATGAAAAGTTTATCTTAAAAGACATGCAGCTTGATTTTATTTTCTTTTGTGTAGATTTTCTTTTTTAATTATTTTTTATTTCCTTAAGGAATAAAGTTATTTGGACATATCTCCAGAATGAAAATAAGTATAAAAATTTATTGAGTACAGTTGTGAATATATGGTACTATTCCTTTTAAAATAGAACTAGGCATGGATTCGGTATCAGAGTCTCAAATCTATTCTCTGAAGGTATGAAGGTAATTGACCAAGTCCTACCTCTATGATAAAATCTTACATTTGAACTAGGAAGTAGAAGTTAGAGATTTAATTCAAGGGCGTTCCCGTTCTTTCTCTTAGTTTATGCATACTCAAGAAATTCCAGAAGCTATCGGAGGACTTCCCAAAACGGAGAATGTAGTGAGGTTACATGTGTTCTCTGGGGATCGAAACTTGAATATAGATATGCACTTGTTCTCATAATCAAATATTGGAAAGATTGTCTAATGTTGGCAATTAGTTTGATATCTTCAGTAAGCAGGATTTATATTTCTTTTCAATAATTTTATCTTTAGTCAAGTGTGTTTTCTCTATCAAATGCCTTAGTGTCTTCAAACTGAGTACAAAAATTGATCTACAGTAAAAGAAGTTTGGCATCAATACCAGCCTTAATGTACTTCATTTGGAAAGTCTTCACCATTTGTTCTTTCTCTGTTTTTTGACTGTGCCCACTTTATAGCTCAATAGAATTTCTATTGTACCAACTGAATGTGTTTCCAGAAGCAGAAGAGGGAAAAGGAAAAATTGAAGGACATTCATATAAAAAAGAGTACAAAAGAGGAGGAAAAAGAGGAATAGGAAGATAAAGAGGAAGAGAAGGAGGAGGAGAAACGGGAGACAGAAGCATCTGTTCCTCAACCTTAGAAGACACAAACATTTACAAACCCTTAGTTCTGATCCATGAAAGTAGAAAATCTGTTTTCTATGTAGGAGCTGATCAGAGTTGCAGGTACTGGTTTACACTCACCATTGTACTTGTTCATTCTTTCTTGTTATCTTTTCTCTAGGTTTTGATTACTCTCTCAGCACATGATGGCCTCAGTCATCTTAGATTCAGCCTGAAGTCTTTGATCAGATGTTTTTGAAATTTGAAGCGCTCAGAATTATTAGAAATAAATTTGTCTTCATAACAAGGAACAACTCCTGAGATAACACCACTGCTCTTTCATGAGCACTCTGTCGTACCTTTGTAGGACCCTTCAAGTTCCCAGTTACAGCAGAGTGGCTAATAGTGTCAATATGTGCTTTTCAAAGAATACAATAACTACACCAATCTGTAAACATGAGAAGGAAAGATTAACATCTGCCTGGCATGGTGAGGAAACAGATAAAATTTTATTGACATGAGTTTTATCTTGTTATGTGTGATTAAGCTCTCTCCACCTTCCTGGTGCCAATGATGGCATTAGAATTTAAAAATTGCAGGCAAAATGACCAAACTTGAAAGCTTTCAGTGTTGGAAACTATTGAGTTACTGCAAATCCAATCATTTTATATATTTTCAGTTTCACATCACACCCTCTATGCTTTTTTTTATCCTGAACAAAGTGTCATTACTTTCTGTTAGCATCTGAGTTTCCTTACTTATGGTAATAGTATTAGACAGTAGCATTTCTTGAGTGCGTTATCCCTACCTATGTATGATTTTCCTTTTCAAAACTGCTTGTTCATGTCCTTCATCTTGTAATTTTGTAAAACATCCCAGTAAAGCAAGAGTCTATTTTCTTGAGTGTGGTTATCATGATTTGGTATATAATTTGTTCTGACCTGTAGTTTTTAGTCAATGTGATTTAAGCCAGAACCTTGTATAGGCTTTCTTCTTTTGATGTTTGTTATCAACATTATAGATTCCACTATATGTCCCAAACAGCCTCTTGGGCCACCTTCAAAAACAATTGTAGTATATTTGTATATCTAAACCCTTCTAGAAACCTAGATTCCTAGCATTTATTTAGCTAAATTTTATCCCCTCAGCCTTCATGACAGGTGACTTATGTATCTCATATCTGGTAATAGTAGCAATGGATCAAAACCGTGATCATTATTCACTGTTTTTGATTACTTACCTCTCCTCTACCTCTGGATATGGTTGTACTAATATATGTGTCCAGAGTATCTGATGTAGTCTTCTGCTGCCATTAAAGATATCCATCCCTGGTGAACAGGATGCATTGTTCTTTTAGAAGAACAGTATCTTTATTTTTTCTGAGTATTTTCTCAGATGCAAGAGGAACCTAACAAGGGACAGTCTCAAACTCTACTTCAGTGAAAGTATAGCTGAATGTCATAGAAAACACACACACAAGGATTTTTTTTTATGGAATATGCTTCAGTGGTCAACAAATATTAGAACAATCCCACTGTACTTTTTAGTTAAGTTTGGTTCTTGTGGTTTACTTATGGCCATGGGAAACAGGAGTAGAGATTATGCACCTCAGCTGGCTTGTGGCACATAAGTGGTGGCAGATTTTTGTCATTCATCTTTTCACCAGTCAATCAGAACTGGAACAGATATAAGTTGAAGGAAAATGGTTTTTAGCAATCTGTGCAACCAAGACAGAAGAAGAGAGATTTTACCAAACAGTGTGAGCAATAAATAAATTTTGAGGTCATAAGTCACTGAGATTCTGGGGATTGTTTGATAATTTCCTAAAATCAATTAGCTTGATTATCACAAATTCAACTCAGTCAAGTCCAGAACTTTAGGAAAGCAAGAAAAGTACCGCTGAGCTGGTTCAAGGCCACATTTCATTCTCTGACTCTCAAAGATAGTCTAGCTATAATAGGAAGAAACCATATGCTCCAGACTCAGACATGTTCGGAACTGTGCCCTCACCTACAATATGGTCTTCCCAACTGGGATAGGAACAGTCCTCATACATATTTCAATACCTGGGAAATGCAGGAATGTTAGGACCTCTTTGTCATATGTTGCACTGAGAAGATTGCTTCATTTCTTTTGTTCTGATTTTGTTCTTGTATTCAGAAGAACTATATATTTTTTGTTATGTAAAGCCTGTACTTGTAGATGCCAATATAAGCTTTTAAAAAGAAAAGTCAACTCCATTTCCTTTGGAATATAATCATTTTCTGATCAGAAAAAAAATATATTTTGCTAATGAGGGGGGATGTTTATCTTATGTTGCCTTTTGTGTCCGTGTGGAGGAGCAGTCTGTGTTAAAAGAATGGTAAATAATTCAGTATAAAGAGTCATTAGCTTAATGTTATTACTCAGTGGCCCCTGGTTGAGCAGAATGGCTGAAAAACTAATCATATGAGTTCATTCCAATTCTATTATTTAACCATTCTGCGGGGTAATCAAGACCACAGAGACTATTTCCTTGGTGTGTATCATGTTAATAGAATGTGGCAGAAACAGGCCAGTTATTTACCAGTCTGTTTTGTTTACTTACTGAAGCACATACACAGCAGGCAGTTCACTTCCTTCTCCAGTGGTGGTCTGGTGGCTATAGCATTGCTATTCTCCTACTCCTCTTACATTCAGTGGACATGGCCATACAAAGGGCAGTGCCCATTTTTACTGTTTTGAGCAGATGTCCCCAGTGTAACAGAGCAGCATTGGCCCCCATTCCTGATTCCAACACTGAGTAGATAATAGCATGTGCTTCATGTCCTTCAGGGTGGTTTCTCTCAGAATTCATTAATAGATCAACTACCATATGAACGATTTCATTTTATAAACCTACTTGCAGATAAGGTCTCCACTAGTCCCAGACATTAGTCTATGAACAAAGTGTAATTTTTCACTTATTCAATGGATTCTCCTTAAATCTGTAGGCATTTGGTTAGTCTCTCACTTACAGAGCCAGCCAACATTAAATTGTAGCCACAAGAAAAGTCACCTTAAAATGATCCAGCAATATCCAGACAACTTTTGAGTTTTCAAAGAGTAATCTGTCCTTGGAGAATTAAGATTCTAGGATTACTTTTTTGTTTACAGTCATTAGTAATCAAAAAAGCTATTTCAAGCTCCTGTTTGAATGCAATTTTGTTACTGGTCATATACTATGTTGTGGACCGCGGGATACACCATAAACATGTGACACACTATTCTCAGTGTTAGTTACTAAAGACTTTCACACAATATAATATCCTTCTCCCATGATGAATAAATGGTAAGATGACAATTGAAGTCACGTGAAAGAGCAGATAAAGTATAAATCAACCTGACGTTTTGAGAGCTGAACCCTGAGTATAACAAAAAGTGAGGAATACCACAAAAGAAGTAAGCAATGTGTTCTTCTTAGTTTCAGCAATTAATATTTGCATATTTTGTTATCTATGATGATAAAACTTTATAGTGTGATATTTCTGACATGCGATTCAAGCTGTAAAATTTCCATATTCTTTGACTATAAAGAAATGAGAACAAGCTCTTATTCCCTTCATCACTAAGTTCAAGTATAGGATAAATTCCAGAGTGATTCTGAAAATCCTCTGTAGACTAAGGAAGAAAACAATAAACGTATTGATAAGTATTGCTTTTTTAACACAAACTTAATTTTTCTAGGTTAAGTAAATTTTTATTCATGGTGTGTGTCTGTGTGTCTGTGTAATGAAGAGATGGAGGTCTGGGATAAGTCAGGTTTATTCATTACAGTGCACTCATGATGATGCAGAAACTGGTCAGTGACACCATTGCTGATCCAGCTAAGGCTGCCTCTTCATTTCCAAAGGAGATGAGAAAACTCCAGAGAAGGTCAAGAAGGCATGGCTTCAGCAAGCCCTCCATAGTTCAAGAGAGAGGAAGCAACCCTTCCCCCCTGGGTTTTATTGGGTCACATATCTCCAAAGACCACGCCAATTGGGTCATGCTGCCTCAAACTATTGGCTATTGGACCAGATTTCCACAGCATCTCTCTCTCTCTCTCTCTCTCTCTCTCTCTCTCTCTCTCTCTCTCTCTCTCTCTGTGTGTGTGTGTGTGTGTGTGTGTGTGTGTCTGTCACAGGAATGTGTGCTCAGAAACCAATTGATGGTAGTTTGGAAATCTTGTATTACAGTCACACATGTCCATCACCTGACAGAAGTGCCAGGAAATGAACTCTACTCTTTTGAGAGAGCAGCAAATGCTGTTTACTACTGAACTCTTTGGCCAACCTCAAAACAGTTTTGAAAGGACAGAACCCAGGTTTTAGAATAAGATACATCAAGTGACTTGGGCAAAGCTTTAGATTATTCTGTAAGGATAATGATGTAGGCTTTAATTGCTTTGGCAGGACTTACTCTTCACTCCCTTATCTACTTCAGTTATTGAATCCCATTACAGCTTTTTCAGTGAAAATATGATCATTTTATCTTTGATTCTCTAAAGCATGTGACACAGCATTTTGTATATTATAGACATAAATAAACATCTTCTGATACGAAAAACTAATAATCAGTGTGCCGTTTCCACAAGTGAATGATTAAAGTACCCACAATCTTCACAGCAGAATTCGAAATTAACTGGTAGTTTCTAGATTAGCAGCTAAACTGAAAAAGGCCTACTTGACTTTCATCTTATAATTCTGTGGGTCAGTTTCTTCTTTTTAATTTGGAAATAATTAAAATAGATGAGTATTCTTTGTACCTATTAACAGCTTGAAGCTGACAAAAGAAGAATAGAAGAAAAAAAAAACAACTTCCCATTTCAGTGTTAGCAAAAATAGTATGATGTTCTTCTTCACCTCCCAACATAAAATAAGGTAATTATGTAAACAGGAATGCCAGGAAGTTTCGAAAGGGTGACTTCAATGATCACTGCATGATTTTAGTGATCAGCATTCCTTTGTCAAAAACATCCGTGGAGAAGAAAAGGAGACAATTTTACCTTAACAACGACCATTTTACAAACTGAAATGTTATTTGAAATAAAGGCAGTTAGCCCAGAGTCTGTGTACAACTTAAAAGGAAACCTTTGAGTTAAGGAATTGCTGTATTTGGTGCTGAATGAAAGTGAACCTTCAATTACAAGTTCTTGTTAAAGTAAGATACATGAACTCTTTTTTAATAAGCCATTTAACAAAGATTGCAACTGATTTTTTCATTAAAATAAGTTTTCATGGACTTGTTCTTAATAAACTCTTTGGCAAATAAATCAACTGATTTGTTTTATTTTTGAAGAATTGTTTTATTTTTGAAGAAACATTTCTTCTTTCCCTTTTCTCTTTCCAAATATCCCCATATAAAATCTTTGTTCTCTTTCAAGTTTGTGAGTTCATGGCCTTTTTAAATTTCATATATATATATATATATATATATATATATATATATATATATACATTTTCCCAAACTACATTCTGCCAAGTATGTATAATGATAATTTATTCAACACTGTTAAAATATCATAGACTTATTTATTAAAGACATGTGCTCAACTATGTTCATAGTAGCTTTGTTTGTTATAGCCAGAACCTGGAAACAACCTAAATGCCCCTCGATTGAAGAATGGATAAGGAAAATGTGGTACATTTGCACAATGGAGTACTACACAGCAGAAAAGAATAATGACAGCTTGAATTTTGCAGGAAAATGGATGGAGGTAGAAAACAATATTTTGAGTGAGGTAACCCAAACACAGAAAGACAATTATCACATGTACTCACCCATAGGTGGTTTGTAAACATAAAACAATGGAAGCCAGCCTACAAATCACAATCCCAAATAGCCAAGACAACAATGACACTAATAGAGACTTACATAGATCTAATCTACATGGGAAGTAGAAAAAGACAAGATCTCCTGAATAAACTGGGAGCATGGGGACCTTGGGGGAGGATTGAAGGGGAAAGGGGAGAGGCAGGAAAAGGAGAAGAGAAAAATGTAAGCTCAATAAATATCAATAAAAAATATAATATTTGGGTGGAAGAGATGTCTCACAAGAACTTAGGCTAAGTTTGATCTGAAGGGTAAGCATTAAGCAAAAGAAAAGGACAAAAAAGAAAGCAAGAAAATCACATCTTATATTGGTGTGTGCTTGTAATCCCACAACTGGAGAGATGGAGACAAGAAAATCTCTGGGTCTGCTTGGCCAGCTAGCCTAGCACAATTGGCCATCAGGCCTGTGAAAGAAGCTGTCTAAAACACAAAGGGAATGAATGAAGCCCAATGAACATGACTGATGAGTGAACACATACCTACACACATGTATACCAGCACACACCTGCACACACATACCTACATATGTACACAAATACACATCTGGATGCATATGCACTGCTGCACAAACATGCACACCTGCACACCTGCATACAAGTGAACACGTGCTAACAAAGCTAAAACAACAAAAAAGGAGAACAGTGTGACTCCCCCTGAATAAAACATTTCAGTATTTCAGCAGTTTGTGTCATCTTACATAATTTAGAGTAGAGTATTGGATCTTGATATGTGGAACCATGCAGAAAGCATTTTATATGGTGAGGTCTCCTACAATACTTTTAATTGGAAAAATACTTTACACATTGAATATGCGCTCATCTCTGTTTTATAATTAACTTAAAATTGGGAGCCCACGTGGAGGATGAGCAACATTTAATAAAAATAGCAGACTAGCTTGCCAGAATCACTGATGTTATAATGGAGAGATCTGCACACTCCATAATTCATGATGTCTATGGGAGACACAGGGTTAGTGAGGGGAAATGTTTTGACTGTAGAGTCTAACCAAGAGACACCACCATTTCAATAATGAATAATGTAGACAACATCTACCCTCTTTGAACTACAGAGAAGAAACAGTGGGAATCTCAAACATTTCATTAGGGGAAAAATTAAATGTGAGCAATGTCTAGGATCTTGACGAAAAATGCTGGAAGACTGAACTTTATTTTATGTATTTTGATTAAATTAAAACCAAGATTGCACATTTTTCTAAACCCTTTGATAAATGAAAACTAAGTGAGCAGTGGTCTTGTTTTCTTTTAGTCTTTTATTTTCATTAATTAATAAAATGTTTTATTGCGGGGATTTTTATATCCAAATGATACAGACTGTCAACAGGGTAAGACCTTAGCAAATACATTAAGCAATGCCCACGCTTTGGAAGAGAAAAATAGAGCAACTCGTTCTGAAGGCTTCTCAGTGAGGTTGAGTGCTTGCTTCTTCCATCAGGGCCCTGGCTCCTGCTGTTGTGCTGTTGTTCAGTACAGGGATGTGTTTGCAAAGCTTCATTTCAGATGAATGCTTAAATTTCAGTCAGATACTTTATGATGAGCTTTTGAGGAAAATTCAAAATGTAAAAGGTTTTCTTATAACAAATTTGAGTTTATACTATCCTTCAGGTCACTGAAAACTTTCTCCATTATTTTTGGCTTCAGAAAAACAAAATTTAAACTTCTTTTGAGCATTTATTTCATACTCATTTAATCATTTAACAATAACTATGCATTTATAAAGTATGTTAAAAATACTTTAACACTTAAAATACTTAAGGTATTCTCTTTACTCATATATTTGGAATTATTTATGAGATCTGTCATTTCTGAAATACATAATGACTAATAAAAAGCTTTTCTAATCCTAACCCTTGCCAAAATGACTGTGTTATGTATATGCTAAGAACTACCCCATGAACATGCCTCAAAAGATGGTTTAATGTACACACATTATAACATTGTTACAATGCCACATTCATATTTAAATTTAATTGCAAGTTGGTTTTTACCATTTTATGTACACATATGTATGTCTGCCACATTTTTCAATACCTTCACAATGACCTCTTACGTGGGTAAGATGAGTATTAGTTTGTAAGTACTCTATGGTGACATATATGCATGTGTTATTTTTCTTGTTACTATAAACAACAATTTATGACTACC
This sequence comes from Myodes glareolus, assembly GCF_982192425.1. Classification (NCBI taxonomy): domain Eukaryota; kingdom Metazoa; phylum Chordata; class Mammalia; order Rodentia; family Cricetidae; genus Myodes; species Myodes glareolus. The sequence goes on along the minus strand of NC_142042.1, from coordinate 8,002,450 downwards.
CTTTTTTACGTTTTCTGTTAGTGTTCAACAAGGTTGTAAAAACATTTTGGTGAATTACAATGATGTGTTCAGGGCCTTATTTTTTACTATTACTATTTACTTCTTTTGTATCAATGACATTAATAAGAATTATATATTTATGGCAGGAACTACATCAGTTGTCTTTGTGAAATCTTGTAAATATCAGTAAAACATTTTTTCAGTAATGAGTCCTGTGCAAACTAGCATACACAACTTTGATTTTGATAGATAATGCTAATATTCCTCTACAGAGTTGGCAGCAACATATTTGAAATTGTGCATTCCTTCAGCTTTTCACAGACTTTGACTAGTACCAAACATTTATATGTGTCTATATTTGAGAAACAAAAAGAAAAATATTTTTCTTTTATAGCTCTTTAGTCACAGCAGGACATTTTTCTTAAATGTTTTGAACATTTGTGATTATCTATTTATTCAACTTGTCTGTTTCTCAGTTAAACCTTTATGTCTTTATTATACACCTGCTCTGTAAGTTAAAGAAATCATCTTTTGTCTGTTTCTTTGCTGGTTAAATTCTCTCTCCAGTACTTAAACACAAGGGATTTCCTCTACTGAGTAGCATTTTGTATATCTTTTCTTTTATGTCCTAAATGATTTAAGATTTCATTTATTGTAAACAAACTTTTCCCGTGCTCTGTCTCCTCACAGAAATCAGTTGTGTTATTCCTTCTGATATAAATATTTACTCCATCACACTCTAACTGTACTTTGGCATAATTTACTCTGTTAGTTTTTCTTCAGCAATAAGATTTCATGAAGATACAAAGTATTCCTTTATATATGAATCTTCCAAGCTTCCCAACTGTGAATCTTATATTTCAAAATGTCTTACCCATATTAAATTAAGAAACTGCTGTAATATTTTTATTCCACTCCAAACATACATAAATCACTTGTTATTTTTATTACCTCTATACCCAATTTGTAATTTGTGTTAGCTCCTATTTCTAATTGTGACTTCCTGAGAAAAAAATAGATTATATTTTTGATTTTACAAATGTATATATTTCCCTCAGCAGTATTTTGAAGTTTTATTGAAAAATGCGCCGGACATATCTCAGGAGGGCCACTCCTTAATTAAGTTAATATATTTGTTTCTTGGATCTGCGGGATGATACTCTCCTGAATATATGAGCTTCATGAATATAAAAATTCTTCATTTCTCAAGTCTCTTGCTTAAAATGCTGTGGTAGTCACAAATGACCAGTTCATTTCTCCGAAGAACTCCTTAATCTCTAGGTTAATTATAATACCTAACTCAATATAAATACTATGTAAATAGTTGTTAATGATCTGTGTGGATCCCATAGGGCAGTCGCAACAAATAAACAAAATGATGTAGCTTAAAATATATCAGTCTTAAAACAAACACACACAAATAAGAGGAAGGCACAGATTCTTTCCTATTACAGCAAGACTGTTCAATAAGGAACTATATTTCTGCACTCGATCAAGAAAATACAACTAAGTTAAAGTTCATGCTGCATATGTAGTAGAGACCTTGCAATCATACAAATTCTGTCAGAGGGAGATGTGGTGCTGAATTCATCCTTCTTGCTGTCACCATCTTCCTACACGCTCTAGGCAAGCTTTCTTGGAAATGCTTGAGTATTCTTAACTGGGAATATGAGTCAGCTCTCTTTTCATCAGTTTGTGCTACTGAGCTTATCAAACCTCTCTACACAAGTCTTTGAACTGGAATTTATTTTTAGTGCCGATATATTGCCTCCTGCTCACTTCTCCAAAGTCTAGTTCATGTTCAAGGCCCACATCGGTCTCTCTGTGTCCTCTCACATCTGGACTTTGTGTTCTAATCTTAATATTAATTTTCCTCTTAGAACATGTGGATGGCATCTCTCAGTTTTAAAACTGTACCTGGTAGTTACTTTCTTATCACACACACTCACCCCAGCACACACACATTTTAATGTGTAATTTACTGAGGCATTATCAATATAGTCATCATGAGGGTCCAATTTTGTAGATTTTGACAAATTTGTAAGTTATATTACCATGACTCTAAAACAATAGAGCACTTCCATCATCATCACTAGTTTCTGGTTTCTAATTTCAGTGCCTTTGCTGTTCCTGCCTTATAATTCCCTTTCCAAAATTTCCTATATTTATACCCTATCTTGTATTTGGTTCACTCAGATTCTTTTACAGTTATTTGAAAATTCTTCGTAGAACAGAAACCTGGCTTCACTAATACAGAAGGGTATCTTGTTTTCATTGACACTTCTTAGTTACTTGTCTATTACTGCGACAAAAACCCATGACCTAGGAACTTCCAAAAGAGCTTATCTGGTCTATTTCCTACCTCCTGGTGGATAGCTAAATAATCTTCATCAGGTTCATCTTCTTATTTAGGTTCTCTAGGATCACGAATAATAGGCTCAAAGACCCAGGTAACCTCGGGTGCATGGGGGGGTGGGAGGGTCGATGGAAGGGGAGAGGGTTAGAGAGAAGGGAGTAGGGGAGGAACGGGGAAAGCTTGGTGGCCGGGGATGGGGGGGGGAGGGAGGAAGGATGAATATGGGATCAGGGAAGACTATATTTCAACTAAGGGAGCCATTTTAGGGTTTACAGGAGACTTGATTATATATGGGATCCCAGGTCCAAGGAGAGATCCCCCAGATTGCTCTCTGGACAGAGGAGAGGGTGCCTGAATCGGCCGTGGCCCATGACCATACTGATGTATATTTTGCTTATCACCATAGATCCTTCATCTGGCGAAGGACGGCGATACAGTCGGAGACCCACATTGGAGCACCGGACTGAGCCCCCGAGGTCCAAATGAGGAGCAGAAGGAGGAAGAACATGAAAAACGAAATCAGTACTGCGAGGGATGTTATCACCCACTGATACAAGGGAACGGATCTGATGAGAGTTTACCAAGGCCAGTTGGACTGGGACTGAACGAGGACGTGATCTAACCAGATTCTCGGAATTTGGCTGGATTCTCTGACTGTGGCTGGCCCGAAGTCTTTCTGAAAAGCCATTGACTATGACACTGGGACCTGTTTCCTCTACATATACTGGATTTTGGGGATCCAGTCTGTTTGGACACTCACCTTCCTGGACCTGGAGGGAGGGGGAAGGAACTGGAACTTCCCACAGGGCAGGAAACCCTGACTGCCCTGGGGGACGAAGAGGGAGGAGGAGGGGGAGTGGGGGGAGTGGGAGGGTGTTGGGAGGGGGGGCGGAAATGGAAACTTTTATAATTTAATAAAATTTACTTAAAAAAAAAAGAGCTTATCTGGGGTTTATGGTTTCCGAGGATTAGAGGCTGTAACCATCATGCTTGGAAGCATAACAGCTGGCAGGTGTGCATAATGCTGGAACACGAGCTGAGAGAACTTACATCTTGAGACACAATCACTGGGTAGAGAGAGTGAAGCTAGATCCTGGAAGTAGCAGGGGCCTTTGTATCTCAAAATCTGCTCTCAGTGTTATACCTACTCCAATAAGGCCATAACTCCTAATTCTTCCAACAATTCTACTAACTGAGAACCAAATACTCAAATATATCTATTATTTAGATAGTAATGATGTCCATTCTCCCTAAAATTGTGCATTCTACTCACTGATCCCGATAGTCCCAGGGCCATATCATAATGTAGAATGTGTTTGTCCAACTTCAAAAGTTCCCATAGTCATTCGCTGTCTCAACACAGCACAAAATTCTAAAGTCTCTTCTAAGAGTCAAACAATTTCTTAATTATAACTGCTTATAAAACTAAAAGGTAAATTACGTACTTTCACTACAAAACAGCACAGAATATACATTACCATCCCAAAATTTTGGAAGGAATATAGTGAGAAACACTGTACCAAAGCAAGAATGTGAACAGCATGGAGATCTTCTAATCCTGCAGTATATCAGAGAGCTCTGATTGCTTTACCTTTCTAGTTTTGCTGACTTCAGTACACTTCTCCAGTTTGGACTGATCTTACTCCCTGACTACAGGTCTTATGGCTCTGGTTTCTTCAACATCTTGGGGCCTGCATCACAATCCAGGGTTGTGGCAATGGCATTTTAGGGGTTCCAGGAAGGGATTCCCCTGCCAAACACCTGACATCAAGGACTCAGCTTAATTGCAGAGGAAGATTCCACAAACCCTTAACTTCTGACCCCTTTATGATTCTAATGCCAGAATGACCTGGGCAACACTAGGAGGTTCAGCTGTCCTGTTGGGGTGGACTCTGGTGCCACGGGATCACATTTGCAGAACTTTTCCTTCCTTGTTTCTTTGTAGGAAGCAAATATTCCTTAAGTTTTTCCTTTCTTAAAGTTCAAACATTAGCTTGGTGCAGTCTTACCTAAAGGGCCTCTCCCTTTATTTCATTTCAGAGCAAATCTTAAGTTAACATCTTCATCTCTTGAAGCAAAGCCCTTGGACTAGCATCAAATTTTCTGTTTCTCTTTTTTTCAGTTAAAGTATACTTCTGCATTTCATTTTTCCCTGCTTATGCTTTTTCATTGTAGATCAACATAAGAGTAATTGTGAAAACCATAGTGCACAATAATTATTAGAGTGTCTTGAAATCTCCTTGGCAATAGAAATCAATCCAAAGTTTTTCTATTTAGTCTCAGGCACAATAACAGAAAACAGACATACTCTTTACCACATTATTTTAAGAATGATCTCTAGACCAGTTGCTAATATTATTGCCCCCTTAAACTTATTGAGCTGGGCCCTCAAAAGACACAATGCTCTCAGCAACACTGTCCTCCCAGATTTAGCTAGGATGACCCTTTACTTCCCACATAAAACATTCATCCATTTTCTTGGTCCACCCCCACTAAAAGAAAACAAACTAAAACCAAACCAAACCAAACAATCCAAGAAAACCCTACTACTGTTAGGCCTGTCACAACAATAGCCCACTACCTGGTAAAATTTTTGTCTTATTTTTCCATTTATGGGACAAATACCATGACCAAGGCAACTAACAGAAAAAAAAAGTTTAGTTGGGGATTGTAGTTTCCTCACTGGGGAAAAAGAGAGAGAGAGATACTAGGAATGACAAGGGCTTGTGAAACCTCAAAGGCCACTCCCAGTGACTTATTATCTCCAACAGAGAGAAAAATCTCTTAATCAATCCCAAACAGTCTACCAACTGAGAACAAAGTATTCAAATAAATGATCCAATGAGAGTCACTCTTATTCAAATCACCACAATGTCAATAGTGCTTTAGTTTTTAGTTAATAAATATTTATTTGCTTTGCTTCAATTTTTAATTGAAATAGTCATATTACAAGGGATTCTATACTCATGTCTTTTGGTAGAGAAGTTTTTGTTTTCCTGTATAAACTTAAAATGAAGGATAATATGTTTTGTGTGCTTTTAACACCATAAAACATGGGTCGACTCTTTTCCAAAGTTGTAGTAACATTTTATATCCTCATTAGCAATGCATATATATGAGATCTATTGACCTTGTATACATTATCATTGTTTAACACAATCTGTAACTGTATGTCTCACAATTGTATTTCAGTTTCTTAGTCTGGATTAGCCTTTTATTTAACCTAGTCATGTAATCAGCATGAACCACATGTACAAGTCTTTGCTAACACAGAACGAGATAAATTCTATATTTTCACTTTGAAGGTGACATAATGCTTCAGAAATTATAATCATTTTGGTTACAAGTTTTTTAGAGCTGTTATGTGAAGAAATAAATTGCCTAGATGGCCTGTGTCAACCCTCCTCTGTCTTTACATGCCAATTTAATGATACTGGCATTTACATTCAATCTACAATGATCAACTTGTGCTGTACTGCTGTTTTCAAATGGCCAAGCAAATCCAAATAAAAAGGTAATCAAAGACAACAAAGATGCCACTCTCAAAGACTGCACATTTTATGTGAATATTTAGAATTAATGAATTCAATATAAAAGTCTCCCAATTAAGATACTTTGTCATGATTATTACTATGTCATTTTCGGTTTATTTTTTCTCTGGGAACAATAATATATTCTTTACTTGAACTACATTTTCCATGAATTAAAGGATGAGGCATGTGAAAAGTACAGCTAAAACTCAGTTTTGGAACCATCACTACACTGAAAGTCTTTTTTCTTACACTGTAAACCATTTTCTGAAAACCATTCTTTTCTTGAGGGGGAAAGAACAAATGTTTATTGAAGAGAATTGTATTTTACATGATTTTTTAATATACAAATGGCAATACAGACCAATTCAAGAAGTGATTGACAGAATAAAAATGACCATGATTATCTGCTTAGTCACAGGACAGCAACAGAATGAGATAGTATTAAAAATGTGTTTGAAATAACAGTGCACTGCAAGAATGCTTTTGTCATTACTGACAGTGTGAGAGAGATCGCAGATCGCAGGTGGGTCACTGTTGTGCTCAGGTGTGAGGCAGGACACAGGTATTGCGTCATTCTTGTGTCATGTGATATTCAACACTTTCCACTGTGCCGACTGGCTGAAAGGCAGAAAAGGAGCAGAAGGAAGGAATACTTTCTGAAACAATGAAAGCTTTTGTCTTACATCCCTATATTATAAAGTCACTTACTAATGGATGTGAATTAATGACTTGCTCTTAGGTCACAAAAGGGAAAGACACACCAAAGAAGCCAATGTACTTTGGAACTTGCTGTGTCCACCTGTAGACTGACCGTTCTTCTCTTCAGTGACATTGAGAGGATGATTATTTTATTAATATATTAACACTATAGCACAAAAATATTCAGTCAAAGAATGTGAGTGCATGGCCTTAATAGATGATAAACCTATGTCATATAAAATACTGCAAATATTTCTAATCATTTAAAACTTAATAATTTGGCAACCTGAGGATCACATGTACAATATAAATATGTTATTTTATACCCATTAGCTAGATTTTTGGATCACACAACTGTAGATGATATCAAAAGAATATAAAGAATCATTTCTCACTTGTAATTCTTCTGTGAAATTCCTTTTACATCATTCCTAAGAATATTATATAAGACAAAAGGCAAAAATGGTATGCATTCTAGGTAACTAGTATTCTTTGTGTTCCAATTTTTGTAAATTCATATTAGAATTTATGCAAGCTTCATAGATTATCACAAATTTGAGAGGAAAATTTTAGGGCTAGTGGGATGGCTCAGTGGGTAAAGATGCTGGAAGCCACACTGAAGCCCTTGAAAAGACATTAGTTTAGATTCATTTAGAAGACTAAGTTTTCAGCTTTATACTCAAAAAATAATAGTTTAGTTCATTAGAAGATAGACAAATCCAGGGAAATGTGTTCATTCACATAATCAGATAAGACATGTTAGCTAACTTAAACTCCTTGAGACTGGATCTTTGGCTGACACACTGGGAGGGAGCATCTATTTTATTCTATCTATTATTTCACATACAAATTTCTCCAAAATTATTTTCATACACACAATAGAAATAATGTTAGATCAAATATCTGGGTACACTGGCTTCTTGTCAAGCTGTTATATGAGACTGATCATTACTGTGTGACATGTTAGTAATTTATAAAATATTGGCCTACCAGAAATTTAAGAACTTAATAACTTATCAGCAAAGATTAGCAAAATTGGTGGTAGGGTACAAAAGACAACTTACCCCTCGCCTATGAACTCAACCTCCTTCTGGTGTCCTATCCATTGTTGTTATGGAATAGTGCTTGAATCAAATTTCAGTCACATCTAGTTTCTGATGAAAGTTTTTTTTCAAGGTTTGTAATGAGCATAATTGAAGTTACAAATAAATATCTTCAAAATACTTTGGAGCAAAGAAATCTTCCAAAATATAAATATATGCTCTATAGCCATGTGGTAGTTTGAAAGAAAATGGCCCCCAAAGGGTTTGGCACTATTAGGAGGTGTGGCTTTCTTGTAGGAAGTATGTCATTGTGGGGGCAAGATTTAATGTTTCTTTTGCTCGAGCTTCTCTCAGTATGACAGTCAGTCAACTTTCTGTTGCCTTCTGGTCAAGATGTACCCAGCACCATGTCTACCTGAATGCTGTCATGTTCACTGTCATGAGGACAATGGACTGAACCTCTAAAAGTGTAAGCCACCACCCAATTAAATATTTTCTTTGTAAGAGTTGCCATGGTGATGGTCTTTCTTCACAGCAATAAGAACCCAAAGTGAGGCTCCTACTTAAGTTTTTTCCTGTATTTCAGGATTTCATGTCTTTTTGGAAGTTGTTTCTTTAAAGTGGCAATATAGACTCTTCAATTAGATCCCCATCATCAGTTAGAGACTTTTCGTATAGTCATTTTTCTCTTTTAGTAAAAAGTGTCTTTACTAGAACTTTAAATACCCTACGTTGCATTTTTTCATGCATAGAACAAGAAAATACTTGTTTATACCTAAATTGAACAATTAATAAGACAGAATATTGCATGATATTAGAGTTCTATTTAGAGACATTACTGAAAATGTCGAAATCCTTTAAAACAAAATTATTGTAAAAATTATCATTTCTGAAGGTCTTTGAAAGTCTGATGAATTCTTGATAGAAATTAGAAAAAAAAATGTACTTCACTCACTTGGAAAAACATGTGAACAAAACTCAGAAAGCAAGTGACGTATTTTTTCATAGCAACAGTGGTCTTATTTGAAAGTGAATCATGGAAAATTATCAAAGATTTGTGTCAAAATTATTACATGACTGTATTCATTTTAACTGCCTCTGGAGAAACATAGACATCACAATGCCAGACTACCAGTTTGGTTTGGTAAGGAATGATTTCATGATATTTTCATTTAAGGAGACTTGGCTTACACACAAAACAAACAGTTCATTTCTAAACAATCATAACAGAAACATGAAGATAATCCTAGGGTATGACCAATATACGTATTTGTGAACACTAGACATTCTTACTACTAAATGTCTATAATTCTCAAATTGTGCTCTAGAATAGACGTCAGAGGGCCAGTTGTTACTGGACGTGACAGGTAACATCAAGGAGCAAAGACCAAGACAGGTCTGGAACTGTGATGGTCACACCATAGAAATATGTCAAGACAGTTATGACTAAAACATATCAGTTAGAATGAGTATGTGAGCATTCCTTACCAAAATGAGACTGGACTCTTTGTTCTATGTGTTCATGGGCACAGCTCAAAATAATGGATCTTCTGATCTTGGTGGGGAACAAAAGACAATATGATATGGGGCATAATACATGGTTACTCACAAAAGGCTTTGGGGTTTTTATGATATTCCTTTAAAAATTTGAAATGCATTTTTAGCACAACAATTAAAATCGATACTCAGAAGATAGCTAAGAGACCCTGAATACAAGCTTGAAACTTTCAAGGAAAAATTAAAACGCACATTTAAAAATGAGTTAGGCCACTCACAATCCAAGCTTGAAACTTTCAAGGAAAAATTAAAATGCACATTTAAAAATGAGTTAGGCCACTCACAATCCAAGAAGGAATTTGCCTATGGAAAATGTGAGCAAATATCTAAGGAGAAGGCTCTCTGTGATGCGATAAAGGGAGAGGCTATTGAAATTTTGAAGAAAATGTAGTAAGTCTTGGGAGGCATAGCTGGAAACCTATATTGAACAAGAATGATTAGTACCTCATATGGGCAAGTCTGAAAACATTGAATGCAAGAATATTGCTAATCTGAAGATAATTTCATATAGCCACCATATTGATTGAAATCTTGAACAAATTAGAGAAAGTAGACCAGATAGAAAATGGAAAACATTTGCAAAATAGTCATTAAAAATTAAGTATGTCTCCATAAAATACCAAATGGTGGCTCCTATTCATGTGTATCATGGACTGCCAGACAAGGAGTGCTTTGTCTAGTCTTTGAAGGAAATTTAAATATTTATCAATGAGGAGCCTCATTGAAGACTTTTAACCTGACTCTGTTTGCTTGGATTTTGCTCAACTGTGAAGGAATAAGCTCTCTTTCTAGTCTGGTAAAAAAAAAATGTTTATTTTACAAAACTGCAATTGGCTTCAAACCGGCTCTGTTATTGCTTAATTATGGATTTCTCAAAAAGATTTTCCTCCCCTTTAAAAATATTGCTGTCAGGGACAAATTCTTAGCTGGTTTCAGAATATAATGTTGGCTTCCCAAGCAGAAAGCAAGTTAGATGAAATGCTGAAAATTCACCCGTAGCTTTTTCAGTGAAACTATAAATAACAGCTATATTGTGTCTTGGGAAAACAAGCACAGGCTCAAAACTTTATTAAAAGTTATTTTTCCCTTGAACTGCTGTGTAAGTCACCTATAGGCTAAACCTCATAATTTATGTTTAATCCTTAGTAGACAAAGAGGAAGGTAACAGGATTGCCTGACTACTATTTGCTGGTTCCCTAAATATCAACTTATATATTTGAAGGTAAGCAAGGGAATTATATGGAGAAAAAAGGGATGGATGAAAATGTACACTATTTCTAATTAATAATGTTACTGACATAGTTTCTAAAGAATACTTTCTAAGTGTGTTTTCTGATAACACTAATTTCTTTATATTGAGGATCTAACTTATTGTAATGCACAATGTTATCTGGAAGACAATAAAACTCTATCATTTGTGTAGATGTCAAACAGGGAAAGTACACTGTGTAAGTAAAATGGTACATATTTTTTAATTTAATTAATTTAATAATTTTGTTCACATACACAATATTTAATCATATCTTTCATCAATTTCCCCATATAGTGCCAAAATTCCTGCTACTAATTTAATGGAGTTTTTTTGTGTTTTTCTGTTGTTGTTTTGTTTTGTTTTGTTTTGTTTTTGATGACCCATTGTTAGCAACATAAAGGAAAATATTTTCTGTAACTTGAAAACTAAGTTTTATTGACTTGGAATAATGAAAAGTGCTTTAAGGAAAGAGCCTGCCACAAGGCAGTTCAGATTATAGGCAAGCCCAAGAAAGACTTTGGTATGGTAATAAATAATCTAACTGTAATGTGGCATTATTACATTTGTGAACCATCTGTAAGCTGTGAGTCCTAATATTGCAAAACTACCACACAATGAGATGACAAAAAATTGGAGCTTTGGAAATGGCCCCTGTATAACCACACAGACATGTTCCTGAGACATGGTAACTGATATCTATGGACAAAAGAACTTTGCGACTGGCCTGTTTGTGGTCCTGACTTCAGTGACAACTGAACTTCTAGTACTGTAGCTGAACTCACACCTGTCAGAGCTAGCTGCTGGCCAATGCTCTCAAAGACCTGTGGGACCTCTACCAGGTTCATCCTCCTGGACTCCTACAGCTGGAATTCATCAGGACAGGAATAGATTGAGCTTACGGCATCTAAAGCATCCTCCCATAACAAGACTTCCCCAGAGGAACCCTACAGCAGTGTTTTCCGTGCATCCAACTGTGCCCTGGGTGGTGAGATGTCTGTTTAACTTTTATATTAGCATGGTACTATAGGAAATATCTGTGTGAATAAACTGAGTATATCCAAAAGACACATCTTGTGTGACCATCCCAATTGTTGAGCACCTCACATAGTCCACCAGTTGTGCTCACCACTCCCACTAAATCTAGTTGGTAATGTCCCCATGTGCATGGGTTAGAAAATATACTCAGAAACTTGACAACCTACCTTATCGTAAGTAACGAAATAGTCTTCTCCCCTAGCAACTATCAGTTCCATTAGTTCTCAGTGATTGGTGGGGCCTGCAGATAATCTAGTCCATCTGGACTAGGATTTGGCTTGACTTGGAGGATTTGTTCAGGTAACCTTGGCTGCTGGGAGTTTCTGATTGTGATAGTCGAAAGTCATGTCATATCCAGAAGATAACATTTCACACAACACACACACACACACACACACACACACACACACACACACACACACCTCTGGCTTATGTTCACTGTGCCTCCTCATACATGATGTTCTATATTTTTATTTTATAATTAGTAAAAAGTAATGAGAAATTGCTGTTAGGTACCTGAGAGAATAAATAATCTATTTTACATACAAATCAAGTGATCACCAGAGTGGCTTTCTTTGTGGATACAAATTTTGTCATAAAGCAATTTTATGAAGCCTTAGGAAATGAGTATTTGTGTGCAAGGATAGAAAACAAGGGTGATGATATTCCCCAAGCAACAACATGGTGATTTCTTCCCATTTTCCCACCTTCACATTGTGCAATGGAGTTGCATAAAAAATGAATTCCTCTACTTTCTTTAGTATATTTAATTTAAAATTTTAATACAATTAAATTCTGTCTGTACTTGTCTTCCCTTAAGTCCTTATATATCTAATCCAAAAATTATTATAGGAATAGGAACAGATGCCTGGTTTTCTTAAAGATTATAAAGTAGAGGATGAAGGCATCTCAATTTGTAAGAGGTTGGGATTTCAGCTCTCCTGAAATGTCAGGTAAGAAGAAAAAGGAATAACATGGGGAACTGTGGCTAGAGTGTTCTCCTGTCCTTGAAGTGTCATTATCTTGTGGGACAGTTGACTATTGCAATCTCTAATAGCTTTCGTTGCAGTAGAGATCAATGTTAGAGAGAGATGAGTGTTGTGGTCAGCTACCAGAAAGACAGCAGTACTCAGGCATGACAATTTATATAAAATAAAGCAAAAATATCAAGAGAATGAATTTCTGTATTATTTTGCAGCTATAAAGGGAATTGGAAACATCAATGAATTTAAAATCTAGTGATAACTTCACTAGATATTATTATTTTATAACCAGTATCAAATTGAATTTGACTAATTTGTTTAAATTTTCTCTCAATTCTTGGCAGTAAACTCTTGAAAGAATATAACATTTTATTTCTTTATTTGACCCACTGTGAGTGTAAACATTTTACAAAAGTGGTACTTTTTAACTTCCTTAACTGAGCTAATCCTAATGACTTCTTGTTTGCTTGTGTTTTTTTGTAAGCATTTTTCTTAATATAAAATACCTTTCATAAGCAAATTTTTAGTTCTAATCAATTTAGCTATATATGTCCTTTACGAAGACATTTCGTGAACTTACAGTATATACAACACCAAATGAATGAGATTGGATATAAAAACCTGCCTTATATGTATTGACAGCATACTAGCAATGCTAGGGCAGTACTCTAATTAGACTTTAGTGAGGCGATCAAATCCTCAAAGGGGACACGAGGAGCATAAACACGCCTGTAGACCGGAAACACCAGAGGATAACTAGACCAATGACAGCAGTAAGTTCCAAAATGGATTGGTCAGGTACCCTTGACAGATGTATATATTTTGTATCTCTTTTATTCATGAACCTATGGGAAAAGGTCATTGCAGTTCTATTGAATTTTTCTATATTCTATCTTAATAACTAAAACTCTTTGTGGGATCTTGTAAAGAAGAAATTTCCTTTAATAATCAAAGTGTTCATGCATACAGTGGTAATGTCCATCAGCTACCATCTACATACTATGCTTTCTAGAATATGGCACAGCAACAAAAGGAAGCAAACCGAAGGTGAGGAGAAGAGGGAACAAAATGCTACTGTGATAATGTATCTTCTAGTTATTACAGGAAGCTTCAACAATGAAACCTCAACAATGAAAACTTAACCAAGATCTGAACACTAAGAGTAACATTTGGCATGTCAGCTTGAATGAAGGAAAACTCACAGGAGGCCCCACCCTTGGATAAAAATTATTATTCTACAAAGATGAGTCCCCTAAATGAATGTTCAATACTGAATCGTCAGTCTTAAAGACACATATATATTCAAACAACATTAAATGAAATTCATAGGATGTAATGATATTTTTATTCATCTACATGTGCATGCATGTGTGTGTAATTAAAAGAAATTTTGAATATAGTAGAAAAGGATCAGGAAATTTTAGATAGAGGAAAGGGAGGAAAAGAAATTGTGTAATTTCATTTTTTTAAAGTTGAGGTAATAGACCCAACACAAATTAACTGTGCAGTATTATGGTTTTGTTGTAAAATATTCCCCAGAGAATCTTCTATTTGAACACTTAATCCTATTTTGTGAGTTTATGGACCCTTGAGGACCTTTGGCATAACTGAGAAACATGAGAAACTGGGAGGTGGGATGGGTTTTGTCACAGGACCTGCTTCCTTTTCCAGCATCTCTATACCTTGTTCTAGTAAGATAGAAGTGCTAGCCCTGAATGCCCACGGCAATGGATTCTGTCATGCCTTCCCCATGATTTGACTGCACTATCGGTTCCTGAGACAAAAATCAATCCTCTCTCCTTTAAGCTGCTTCTTATCTGGTAGGGTGATCACAGTGACAGGGGCAGTACTGCTGTTGAATGAGTTATTTCTTAAGAAATTTAAATGTGCATTCTCTTTCCTAACAGTTTAAGGGTTCCTAATAAGAATTTCAATACTTTGTAAGGTAAAGTAATACGTCCTTCAGTGCTGTTGACCTCAGAACATCAAGATTTTCCAACTAGCAATTCTGTTTACAAAATGCAGCCCTTTTCATCCTGCCCATATCTTTTCTTAAATGACTCATTTCATATCTCTGTTTTCTCTGTCCCTGAAAGCAAAATGTAGACCAATCCTTCCCCAGTTTCAGATATAGCCTCTTGTCATGATTCATGGATAAATAAGTCAAGATTTGTAAATATTGTAGCTTTGACTCATGCATGATTAAATAATCTATTAGTTTTTCTATTCCATATATTATAGCGTCATTTACTTCACATTTTTTTTACATTTAATGATTTTTGTGTTCCACCTTCTCAGGAGAATAATTGACACAGATTTATGAAATCCACAGGTAGTTCCTAAGCTTATTGCAGACTGGTTTGATGAATTTGGAGTGACATGTATAAGCTGAACAGGTTCACGATAAGCAATATCTACATAATCATACATTGATTGCTGGGTAAAACTGAAGTTGGTATCTTTACTTCTTGCAATAAAATAATTTGATAACCTTTCAAAACTAGTCCTAAATATAACTACTTAGTTATTTGAAAAACTCCGGTGTCCTTATATGTGAGATAAATAAATGTGCCAAAGTATCTTACTGATATTTGCCAAATAATCACTGCTTCCATAATGTGCTGTCTCAGGGATGTTGTAAACATATGTTAAGTTCATTTAATAAGTTATCAATATGTAATTAACATATGAAGGATAGGAGCCTTGGTCAATTACAATATTTTCTTCTTATAATGAAAAGAAAATTTTCAAGTCAATTATAAGCATAAAATATAAATGTATAAATCTAGGCTATCCTCAATGTTGCATTGTATTAACTAGTAATTCATTTCATTTGAAATTTAAATAAAACAAATTCATTACAAGTAAAGCAATTACTCTCATAAGCTCTTTTAGCATTATTCATGTTGTGACAAACACTGTATTTTTCATCTGTTATAAAAGGTGCTTCAACTAATGAGCTTTATTCTTGTCTGCTTTATTCCTCTATGATATTATCGATTTTAGTAAGCTAATTTTGCTCCATTTACATGCAAAGAGGATCCTATCAGATAAATCACAGTCTAGATCACAGCATTCTTGGTCATGTGGAAGCACATGAATATATGTGATAGCAAATTCAACTGTTATTCGTGTGAAAAGAAGACCTTTAAGTCCAGTTAACAGCACTTTACAGAAAAGTTAGCCCTTTTCAAACATGGTGTCTTTGTTGTGGTTTCATTGCTGTAAAGAGACACCATAATCAGAGCACCTCTCTTAAATAATAATAATAATAATAATAATAATAATAATAATAATAATAATAATAAAACATTTGTTGGGGCTGGATTACAGTTCAGAGGTTTAGTTCATTATCATCATGGTGGGAAGCATGGTGGCACGTAGGCAGACATGGGGCCAGAGTGGTAGCTCCATAGTTCAATCTCTGGATCCCCAGACAGCAGGAAGAGGGAAGAATAGGGCCTGACTTGATCATCTAAAAACCTCAAAGTCCACCCCTAGTGACACATTGTCTTCAATAATGTCACACCTACTCCAACAAGGCCACACCTCCTAGTAATGCTATTCCCTAAACCAAGCATTCAAAGATATGTGCCTATGGGGACCATGCTTATTCAAACTATATCATATGGGTTCTTTGTATTCCTTCCAAATTGATTTTATAAGTTATCAGATGATGTTTGCAAAATCTGCTGATCTCTTCTCAGACTGTTGTAAAACAAAGTTCTTGTCTTCCTCACCAAAAATGTTACCTGTGTATGATGAAGCTGTTCTTTTACTGGCCAGGAGAGAACACTTGGAAAGCCACATAAATTATAACCATTTTATAACCATGTATGAGAAAACCATATTGTGACTTTGTGTTAATTATCTGAACTGTAGACATCACCCAATGTCTTCTTCCTTTCTTACTAACAATGAGAATCTAATATAAAACAAAAATTTTAAAAATGTATGTTATGTTTTATTTCCCATTATATTCTCTGAACACCTACTATTTTTCCCAGTTATCAACTCCACAGAGATCAATCATCACTGACATCAAAGACAATGGTCTACATTAAGTGTTGTTTTGCATTATATTTTTATTATTATAGAATTATTTGCTGAAACTCTTTCAAGTTTAGTGAACTATAGTTTTAGCAATTTCTCACAGATATTATGTCATATAGAACTGTCATTTTCAAAAGTCTAACTTATGCATAACATTGCTATTTACCTGGTCCTACAATATAATGCTACTACAAACTAAATACTTCTCTTAACATTTCTATCTGGTTGGGAAGAAATGTATACAAAGGTGAAATGACTTTCTTCCATTAATATGTTAGTGCTAAAATGAGTTTTTATTAACTGTGCTTCACTTAATCATGCTTCATTTGATGCCCAATGTGGGGTTCGAACCCAGTCCTTGAGATTATGAGTTTCATGGTTTATCATGCTTCATTTGATGCCCAACTTTCTGGGGTATGAATTCACGAAAATGCCATTTGCCTGAGGCTTTTCAGCCACCATCTCAGTCAGAGTTGAGATTGGAATACCAGCTTTAGGACCTGGACCCAAAACTAGCTACCTACATTCAGTAGAAAAACTAGCAGTCCCAGCTTCTATATGGCCTGGATTAGCTTCCATGTAAAGATGGTAAATGCACAGAGAATCTGGATACTGTATGTTATTGTTTTGTCTTTGAAATGTTTGGCTGCTGAGGAAGGAGCAACAGCTGCTCCTGTTTGATTATTAATACTTAATACTGTAGGCCGAATATGGATGCCCAACATTGCAGAGGATCTCTGGGTGACTGTTCAGGTAGGCAGCTGTTTCTGTCATTACGTTATTTGGAAGTCACTTGCTTGCACTTCCTGCTTACTCAGTTAATACTATTTCCTCTTTGGGTTTTTGAGGAAGTTGAGGATTAGATAGCTATACTTAGAGTTTACTGGACACAGGAAGCAAGTTATGATAGAAAGTAAATATGAACAAGTCTTTGGACTCATCAAGAAAGGATAGATAGGAAACATTTTGTCAGAATTTGTCAAATGCAAATGGATTGCACATTATTGATGTATTTATCACCTGTATATATTGTATATAGTCATTGTATTCTAGTACTATACAATGAAGTATATGTAATATTATATAATAATACTATAGTATTATTATTAGAAAACATAGTTTTCTTATGTTAGTAATAGCCTTCTTTTTTATTTCATACAAAAAGGGGAAATGTAGGGACATTTCAATTGTATTTTAATAAATAGAGACTGCCTGAAGTTCTGAGAGTAAAACAGTCCCACTGGTCAGCCTTACAGCCCAGGTTATGGTAACACACCCTTTTAATCTCGGTAACCGTTAAGACACACAGCTTTAATCCCAGTAGTCACATTAGTTGCCATAGAAACTGGGTTGTGCATGCCTTTAATGATGGTGGTGCATGCCTTTAATCCTAGTACTAGAAAGGATTATAAATGGGAGGAAACAGTGCTCAGCACACAGGCTCATTCTGAGATTTCAGGAGGCAGGATCACCATTTCAGACTGAGGTCATTGTGAGAGCCAGTGGCTGGCTGTTTTACTTTTCAGACCTTCACACTGAACCCCAATTTCTGACCCTGAGTTTTTAATTAATTGTCTTACATTTAATTGTTCTTCACTAAAACATTAGATTAACTTTAATTTTCATCTTATTTGTGTTTCTCTTGAGATTTTCTTTTTACAGTCTGAATTGCTGAATGGACGAAAATTAACACCTTCCACTAAGACAGGACTGATTCTTACATAGTTGTCACCTGGAAATGCTTTCTCCATAAGAAAGATTGTTAGTAACTTGGAAAGAAAGGCTGAACGATCTTTTTTTCTTACTGTCTGCCTTTCCAGTGCTGAACAAACTCAAATCATATTTTGCTCAGGTCATAATTTTGCTGTAAGGTTCACTACAGTCTGTTATTCACATAAAGACAACCTTATGATTATGTTTTCATTGTTTTGCAATATTATTAATGATAAGACACACATCACAATGACAGCCTCTTCCACGATGACGCTTATGTCAGTTTTTGTAATACAGTTTTATGCATTGTATATTTTATTTTTTTATGCAAGCTAAAATTATAATGTGATGACAAACTAATTGAGAACCTTATGACACAAAAATCTTGCAGTATGTACATATAGCATGTTGCAACTATGAAGAATAAAACTTATTTCTTTGTAATCATGGTGTGGTTTTAAGCAGATTTTTTATTAAGGTGAACTCAAGAAGTAATGTCAAATTTGTACAAATTCACTTCCTAAAATAAGAAAGAAGCTGAGTGAACATGAGTCTTCCTGATCCCCGTAAAATTTAAAGACTATTTCATCTAAAATTTTAACAGGAAAGTTTTTCATCGAAGTTCAATTACAAGGTTGTCATTTCCCTACACTGCATATTGTATTTACAAAATGAATATTATGAATATTTCAAATAAAACATAAACTATAACATAATTTATACGCAACATTGTATTTTACTTGCAAAACTGTCAGTTTCAGTACAGCTATGAAATATACCTGATGAATATCTTTGTATTATTTAAAGTTTATCATAAAAATGAGTAATGTTTATTTGATTATATTCTTGTATGAAGACAAATGAATAATAAACCATATTTTTTATGCATCATGGAATAAATCTACAACAAACTTTAGTTTTTATTCTAAATTGCTTGTAAGTGTATGAAATATTGATTTCAATTGAATACATGTATTTTTAAGTACAATATACATTTTGCATTTATTCATTTATTTAAACATGAAAGTTTTAAAATAATACTTTCAGAATCCAGGTATAATAATCTGCTCAAAAAAAGTTCACTTGAGTCAGTCTGGGCGTAAAGATAATAAGAATGAACCAGACCAGAGTGCATTGACCCTAATCTTAATGAACTCCTAAGGGCAAACACTATAGTAAGGCTTTCCTTGAAAGTTACTCATTCTGATGGCAGACAACATTAAATTAATTACAGAGACAATACAATTGATGTGGGATTACCCTCTGTATGCTGTGAATACTATTGGTTAATAAAGAAACTGTCGTGCGCCTGCACAGAGAGTAGAGATAGGCAGGAAAAAGTAAGCTGAATGCTGGGAGATAGAAGGTGGGGTCAGAGAGGAGCCATGTAGTCCCACTGGAGACAGACGCCAGAACTTTAGCCAGCAAGCCACAGACACATGACGATACACAGATTAATAGAAATGGGTTAAATTAATATGTAAAAGTTATGCAATAAGAAGCTAGAGCTAATGGGCCAAGCAGTGCTTTAAATAATATAGTTTCTGTGTGGTTATTTTAGTTCTGGGCAGACAGGCCAAATAAGTGACCTCCTCCTACATACAAACAGCAAATGAGTAACTAATTTGCTTGATCAGTACACTTAATGTAAAAGATCTTAAGGATGTATTCTGGATCATCAGGATGGTGTGGGGAGGAACTCTTCAAAGGTCAACGTGATCATAATGTGATGCTTGTGCTTATAAATGTTAGCAATCATGGCAGCTAAGTAAGGGTGTTGAGCAAACAAGTGTCCATGTGCAAAATATCTCAGAAACAGAGCGAGAGAAAAGTATGCTGCACCAAGCAGGAAGTGGGCAGTAGTGCATTGTTGTGGGTACCAGCACTGAGTCAGGGAATGCCTGCACCTAACTTCCTTCTTCACCTCAGTTTCCCAGCCACACCACAAGAACACATACCCAGGTGAGAAAAAGGGGCTATGACTGAGAAAGAAGACGATAATATGATTGGTCATCTTGTCGATCTTTCTGAGGTTAAGTAATGTTTGAAGTTCATATGTTTGCCATTTATGTGAGTAAAAAAAAAATCCCATTACTTTTATAAACACTATGTTTGACCATGTCCACAAATGTGATAACTGGTAATCAGGGATTCATAAGATGAGCAACAGATACAAAGTGGGTTTATTGTCCTGTCCCCTTCTCTTCAAATTCTGACTCCATCTATACCAACGGCACTGGAGTGTTTTCAGCTGCTGCTTCATTGTGAGCTGTTCTTCCTGATCCCCACAGCCGTCTTCCTTTTTAGCACAGTATGATCGTTATATCCTTTGTGGGGCTTATCTCCTCTTCAACCTAGAAAAGCTCGCTGAGGGTTCATCCCGAACAAAATAGACAGAAAATGATACCAAGTAAGATGTGTCTTTTTTCTCGTTTCTTATTCTACCTAGCTACCTAGTAGATCAATAGCTACATTGCTGTTGACCTAGTTAAATTGGTTTCAATTGAGCTCTCAAGACAGCTGAACCCTGTTATCTTTGACCTTTGAGAGAAAGTAGCATATCCTCTGACAACACATGGCAACACTTGGTTAGTGAAAAGATATTCAAACAAGTTATGTTTCTCAGTGATGTTGTTGTCCTTTGTTTCGTAAAGTATTGTGATTTGGGGGGAGGGGCATCAGCTTTATTCCGAGGAAATGAAATAGAATAAAATAGCAACAACTCTTCATCCTTAAGAATGGGAGAACCCAAGAGACTCTAGAGTTAGGGTGGTTTATGGTGGTAACTGTAGATTTGGCTTGGATATCAGTCCAAGTATGTGTGGGCATCAGTAGGAAGTGGAGCTACATACGCATCTCTTCCGAGTCTCAACAACTTTCTAAGCAAATACAGAAGAAAGAACTTACCTGAAAGCATAAAATCTAAATGCAATGCCTCTTGGGAATATAGAATCTTGTAGGTGCATATTTTCACAATTCAAAAAACTGCTCAGCACTGAAAACATGTGTACAAGTAACACAATACAGACTACTTATGTATTTAGGATCTATTTACATTATAATCTCAGTAATAAAATATTAGCCCGACTTTAGTATTTTCAACGTTATAAACTGTTTTATTAAATAAGTATTACATAAGGTATAAAACAAAACATAAAATTGTCCTTGGAAGCTATCACTTAACTACTAGACTACAGGACATTTATGTTCTCCCCTAAGTTTACTTTGCTTTGTGTGGCTTGCTAGTTTTTTCAGACTTGCCTTGTTAATAAACAGTCATTAATTCCTTGTGGCATCCGTAAACCATTATTGGAAACAGAAGAAATTACTTTGAGTAAAGAAAACTGAAGAGATAAACTTGTTTTTATTTGAATACATTATATTTCCAAATATTCATCATATATACATATATATAGTTCATATTTTTAATGAAGTCTGACTGTACGTATATATGTGTGTGTGTGTGTGTATGTATGTATGTGTATATGTATGCATGCACACAATAATCTCTGGATTTAAAATTGGCGGTAAACTTTCCCTGGGCAATTCACAAACTAGTTTAGGAGAAAACCAAGTTGCGTTCTCTTGGTTCATACTCTTCTGCTATTCTGGAGTAGCTAACCCCATCTGTAGTTCTAGGTACCCAAATGTGGATCAGTAGTGGCCTGGATTAGGGATTTCTGTAAAGGATTTGTTGCCCATCATCAGAGGAATTGTCCTATTATTCAGACTCGGAGAGTGACACCTAGCTTTCTAACACTATCCATCAAATAGAAAGTACAAATTTAGGATTGGTTGAGAGTTGACCGTGGAACATTAGGTTATTGTGGAAGAAAACTGGGCAAAACCTGGGAATGGAGTCTAGGGTCTTTTGAAAAATCAACCATATGCCTGCCTTGATACTTGGTGAGCATAATTAAAATGTTTTTATTTGTAGTGTGTGTTTGTTTAAATTTTATTTCTATCACAATTGCCTACCTTACTGTATAACACAAAAATATTACATACAATTTTTCTTTAACCCGGAACATCTTTTGAAAATATTTTAACTCTTGATCTAGAAAAGAATCAGAATAAACATCTGAGGCATTGTGGCACCAACGACCAATTTCTAGAGACAGACAGAAAAATATGATACAAAGTTTCATCATGAATTGAGAGTAAACCTCAAACACTCTAATTTTGTATCTGCATCTGTGTGGTCTATACAATTCATCCAAAAAGATAAGGAACAGATGTGAATATATCAGATCTAATGGTTATTTTATAATGGCTATGGAAAATGTATAGTTTATTGGGAAGGCTTTAACTCTGTATCCCAGGAGGAAATGGTCTATTCAGAACTGCTGTGGTGCTCTGAACTGGATTGGTGGTATTGATAAACACATGATAATAAAGTTGTTCTCAATGTTTGAGTTTATATTATGTAAGATGCACAGAGAAATTCCAAATAAAGGGTGGCAATATTAGCAAGGCTCATTGCATCTTCCCCAAGCAAATGGGAGAAACATCTACAAGGTCCTCTTTAAATCTTCATTTTTCTCCTTCTTTTCCCTGGGGCCTATCGGCACACAAAATTTTTGCCTATATGAAAAAATTTGGAACTTATTTGTGCTTTAAGTCTGTACTTCTCCCAGCAGAGCACACATATAATATTTCACAATGGTTAAACTTTCAAAACAATCTTGCGCAATGATATTTCAACATAAATTGGAAGTTTCTTTAAAAACATGTTAAAAACTTACAAGATGCTGGAATAATTTTAAAGCTATGATTCCTTGTAAATAAATATGGATGAGGCTATTTGAAATGATGAGCACTTATTTCTCTAGAAGTGGCAGCTTCCTTGCAGGGTGCTCCAGATGTAGACTGTAGGCTGCGGACTGCTAAACCATGCTGGTGGCCTGGACAATGGCTTAGGAAGTGAAATGTTAAATTTCTGCTGATGACCAAAAATGATTTAGGTTAACAAAAGACTTGCATGATTATGAGAAAATCCAGAAGGATCTAATTAACCTGGATGATTGGGTAATATGATGATAGATTAAATTTAGTGCAGATAAGTGCAAAGTAATGCATATTGAAAAACCTAATTTAGACTTCCCATGAACACTGATGGTTCTGAATTACCTTGAGTCTCTGAGGGAAAACATTTAGAAGTCATTATAAATAGTTCAATGAGAAAACTATGTCTTGTTCAAGAGCCAATAGGAAACTTGTAAACATTAAGGTGAATATGTAAAATAATATAAAATATCACTATGTAGTTGCATGAATCAATGATAACACAATAGGAGATATTTGTTTTATTACCTTTATCAGGAAAAACTAAACAGTAATGGACAATGTGTTCAGCTACTAAAGTATGATTGGGTACATAAGTTTTGGATTTGTTAAGCAAATGCGAGCAGTAATTTCTGGTTTAACAGGGACAAAATTAATGAGCAGATTAGCAAAACTCTTCCTTGAACATTCTTTTAAAGAATGAGGAAAATGGCATGGGAAGAAGTGAGATCTAAATTTTAGAAGCAGTATCTTTAATGTGAGTCAAAAATCCATCTGTAATTCACCAGTGAAGAAAATCATTGAAGAAGATAGCTCAGCAAGATTTCCAGAGATCAGATATTTATACGACTATGTATAATGACATCTGCAGTTACGCCAAGATTAGATGCACAGTGTGGGGCAATCCTTTTGCTCCAGAGTTTAAAGAAACCATATGGGAATTCCAGAAACATTTTATTTTTGTGTTCTTAATAAATGACTGCAGACAAAATGCAACAATTTTTAAAGTTCTTCAGGGTGTTCTTCTGTGTGTATACTTTAAAAATATCTGAGAAGTGATGCATATTATTATGAGTAAAAGAGCATGTGAACTTGCAGAAAAACATAATTTATATACATGATTAAAATATGATAAAAATAAATTAAGAGTGATAAGTGCTAAGACTATTATTTTTGTTCTAATTCACTATGTAAATAAACTTTCATTGAGAATTTAATCTGTTGAAGAATATAGGACAGTAGAGGTATAATACTTGTTTAAATGTGTGTCTTTCTTAGATTCTCTGTCTGGTATTAATCTTGCAAAACATTTGATTATAGCTATTGAATCTTCTTAACGTCAATAAAAACAATATTGATTGTGAAAACATGGTCAGTCAGAAGTATTTTTGCAGGTTTTGAAGTGAGTATTTGCAACACAGAACATACATGTCTTTCCCCTCATCCAACATTTTAGAAATCCCTCCTTCAATCGTTACCAAAGTATGGCTTTTATCTGAGTGTTGATTCTATTCTGGAATGTATGCACAGGCTAATGAGCTAGTGTAAATGTGCCTCTGTGTGTGTGTGTCTGCGCATGTGTGCATGAATTCTTGTGTGTGCACCTGTGCACATGTGTATGAGTGTTTGTGCATGTGTGTGTTGCATACATGCATATGTGTGTATGTGCATGAATTCTTGTGTGTGCCTGTGCACATGTGTATGAGTGTGCATGTGTGTGTTGCAGGCATGCATGTGTGTGTGTGTGTGTGTGTTTCTGTGATCATGTATTTGTATTTGTGTGGAGGTAGGTATGTATTACTTTGGAAATTCATTCATAAAAACCCACTGTTCTCTAGCACTATGCTACCAGAAAATCAGCTTCCCCAACTCTTTTTTGATCCTTCTTACTCTCATGTCTATGTCTTTAGCAATTCCTCAAAGTCGTTCTTGAATATGAATGCGATATTCCATAAGACACCTATATGACACCTATATAGGTACATCAATCCTTATACTACCCAGTAATATTTTGTTTGTTTGTTTTGTTGTTTAATTGTTTCTTTTACAGACAGGGTTTTTCTGTTCAACAGCCCTGGCTGTACTGAAACTCACTTTGTAGACTGGGCTGGCCTCGAACTCACAGAGATATTTCTGCCTCTGCTTCCCAAATGCTAGTATTACAGGCAAATTCCACCACATGGCTCTGGTAACATTTTTTATTATTTTTTATTTGACTTTTATTGATTCTCTGTAGATTTCACATCATGTATTTTGATTCATTTTATCTCCCTGTCTACCTTTGCAGCCTGTTCCCCCCAAAACAAAACAAAGTTAAAAAATAAAATGAAAAGTTAAACAAAACAAAGGAACAACAATAGCAGCAGCAAAATTAAGTCATGGATGCTGTAGTATGTTCCATTGAGTCACATAGTTTATCCTTCTGTCCATTCATCTTTATTTGTAAGTGTTCATTGCAAAGAGTCATTGGTCTGGTTCAAGACCCCTGGCTTCTGTTATACTATTGATAATGGGCTCTCTCTGGGGCTTATAAGTAACATTCTTAATTATTTCTTAAATACTATTGAATACTATGGTTGTTAGATATCAATATTTAAATTTTTTTAAGGAAAATCGATAATTATTTATACCAATAGAGGGTTTAGAGGATTTCTTTTTCTTCATCCAGTTCAATTTTGTTATAGTTTTATACCAAACAGCTGTCAATATTTTATGAAATCTTGATATATTTTCTTGTTCATTTTGTTTTATTGTACATATTTTCCCTAATCTTTTTTTCTAAATATTTAGAGTGCTTTGTACAAACTAAGGCCAAATCCAGAGTCATAAATTGAATAAATACATCATGAAAACATGTTCCAGTGAAACACAAACTGCTGTTGACAGCTCTCTCAGAAAGCAGCGCTGGAACAACTTGGCCTGCCTGTAGAGTGTCGCAGTGGTTAGGATATTTGGCCAAGTGCACTGGCAATGAACTTGACATTCTCTATGCATCTTTTTGTGTAACTTTTTGCATGAGTTTGAGATGGTCAATTTTTCCATATAGTCAAGAGACAAATGATTACTTTGAATTCAAGATATGTGCTATTTTTGAATTTTGAACATTAAAAATACAGAGGAAAAAAAAAACAGTAGTAGCCATTGTGGAAATGCGAAAATCTCCTTTAAATATGAACAAAAAGGACAATCAACATACACCAATGAAGAAAAGATGGAAAATAAACAAAAAAAAAACAAGGAAACAAACCCCAGGAAACAAAAACAACAATAATCTTAATGTGGAGACACGCCAAAGATCATGTCAGCCATGTACACTGTGATATCAACAATAAAGATTCTTATTGATTATTAGATTCCTATTGATTAATTGATTCAAGATGATAAGAATGGTATGGTATCTCTGGTCTTTCCCCCAGAACTCATAACCAGGGCTAATAATGAAAAAAGCACGAGATTAAACTCCAACAAATAATTTATAAACTTCTAAATTCTGTTTTTCAAATCTCTATGGTTATTGAATGCAAAGACAATTTGAGAAATTGCTACAGCCTCACATACCAAGGCAGTAGGATGTAATATGAGATTCTAGATGAGCTTCTGAAACAGGAGAGAGAAAATAAAAGAACAAATAAGACATTTGAAAACTTTTGGTAAATCTGAATAAAGTTTAGACATGATTTAATAATAATGTGCTGACAATGATTTTTCTGTCAACAGTATCATATTAATGTAAAATATTAAAGAGAGACATCACATAAGAGATAGATGTGCAAGAGCTGCCCACTCTCTAACTTATGCTGAAACTTTTCTGAAGTTTTGATGATATTTTTAAAAACATTATTTCCAGTAGTGTTTGAATTTGTGTTTTGAATATTCTGGGTCTTGTAAGGGTCTTTTTTTTATTAGCTCACACAAAAGAACAGGGAAAAACAAATGGGTGGGAAAAAAGTCCGTTCCCAGGTGCCATTAAAAAAATGACTTTCTAAAAAATATCCACACCTACTTATAATTTCACTTTTTCTGCATTTCAGACTTCTGTGAGATTATCTTGAACATACATTCTCAATTTTTTTGAGGTAAAGAGACCCATGTTTTCTGGCTCCTTATATTAGTCTTTTATCCACCCTACCTGTGAACTCCTGAAGCATGTGAAGGGACCAGAGCTACAGATCCAAAACTGTAGGGTCTCCACAACACAAAGCATCAACAGGATATCCAAAGGAGTCCTAGTGAAGGTCTACTATTGATAAGATAGCAGAATCCAGAGGCCTTGAACCAGACTAAGGAATCATTCCAATGAATACTTGCAAGGAAAGATGTATGGACTAAACTGAGCCACGCTGCAGCTTCCACAGCAAAATTGTTTTTGTTTGCTTTTTGTCTTATTTTATTTTATTTTATTTGGAGTAGGGGAAGTTGTAAGGGCAGAGGCATGATAGGAAGGGACTTGGAGATGAGTGGGGTCAGAATGCATAATCTTCAATCAACACAGAATCAATCAAAAGTATTTTTAGAAAGAAGAAAGAAGAAAAAAATACAAAATTTATACCCAGAATGTCTCATTCTGTATACTATATACTATATATGCCTATATAGTGTAGGCATAGGAGTTAGTGGCTGAAAACATAATTCATTTGACCTAACCTAGCTATCAAGTTTTTTTATAACTGGATACCATGATCTTCGTGTTTCTTTCATCTATTAATGAGAATGCTAAATATTTCATAGTATGGCTATTAGGTCCCCTGTCATGTTTCATTGTTCTTAATGTATTACTTTAAGAATAGGCAGAGTTTTTAGCTTTAGATTTTTCTTTCTGTCTTTAATAAGGTTCATTTAACATGTACTTTCAAACTAACAAAACCTACTTGGTCAACTCTATTGATAAAAAGAAGAGAGAGAGAGAGAGAGAGAGAGAGAGAGAGAGAGAGAGAGAGAGAGAGATCTTATTTCCTTAGTTTTAACATTACATATTAATTTTAAAATCCTTTGTATATTTTTGCTGTGCTTAAGTAAAAATAAATCTAAATGTACATATGAATAATGGAGTCACATCTTTATATGCATGCAAAGAGACTTATTAATACTTTTCATAAATTTATTGATAGCAGTTAAATGACCATGTTTACTTTTGTAATACATTAATGACCAATTTTGAAATCCAAGGAATTATGCAATCATAGACCTTCAAAATTGAAAGAATCTATAAAATAAAATAACTTTATTTAATAATAGTAGTAAAGGAATAAAGATACCTGTCTTTTATGTTTTCAGACTAACCGTATGGTACATAGCATGATAATTATGTCCCTTATTACATCTCACTTGATTTTATTTAATTCTTACAATGTTCTCCATGGTTGCTCTTCTCATATTACAGTGGAAGAATCTGAGGCATACAGAATTAAGTACTTAGTTGAAAGTCACATGGTTACCCACATCTAACATGTGCCTTTTCCTACCATAGCTGTCTTTATAGTCTAGCTCTCCCAATCATGAATTCCCTGCAGCACACATTCCAGTCCCCTTTCACTCACCTGTACCATCCTATAAACTTGCAAAATCCCAACCTCTAAAGGGACTCAGTCTGTCCTATAATCGAGTATGTATATATGTGTGTGTGTGTGTATATATATATATATATATATATATATATATATATGTGTGTGTATATATATAATCATATGATACTTTATAAATATATTACATATGATATGTTATTTCTATATTTATAAAGATATATGATTTATTAGATTAATGAAGTTCCCACTCCTTCCCCTCCTCCCATTCCCCCCACACACCCTCTCACCCTACCCCCATCTAATCTTCAGAGAGTGAAAGTTACATTGCCTTGTGGAAGGTCCAAGGCCATCCCTACTACATCTAGGCTGAGCAAGGTATATATTCAAAGAGAATAAGATCCTCAAAAACTGTACATGCCTTTGTCAAAGATTGAGCAGGGCTGGGTGAATGAGCAGAAAGCCATGATTGTGGGGAGTTTGAATATTGCAAATCTAGAATTACATTACTTTCCTCTATTCCTTGACCCCTTAATAGCACCTTATTCCTAGATCAGAGTGTGCTAGGCTCTACTGAAGCATCATTACTTGTTGTTTTAACTAATACATTCAGCAATGATTTATGACTTTCTTTTATTCTGTAACTATAAAAATTTATGAAACTATCTCTGTATGGACACGCTATTTGTGTCAATATGTATCATTTTTTCTGGTTTCTTATATTTGGCTAAAAAAATAAACCTACGCTTATTTCCTTTGAGGTAAGCTGGGTTCTGCATTGTTATAGCAAAAGAAAAGTTGAGAATCCAAAGAGAGATGATCATGGTGGTGAGAACCCTCAGGCCACACGATCGTGGAGCCTTGCAGTTCTTTTCCAGAGCTAAGAGGAACAAGGTGCTACATGGTGGGAGATAAAGGCATGGTCAAACTGCAAATTCTGTGGTGACAACCCAACAAAGAGAGCATGAGTTAGCATCCCCTACCACAAATGTCTCTTTCAGTTGCCTAGCTTTCAATTGAGTAGAACTAGCAGAAGTGAGTTTAAGTAGAAGCCTGTGAATAAGAGATTGTAGGAATCAGGTCTGCTACTCTACACAGGGAGAGAAAACAACCAAAATAGAACATAAGAAAACTCAGAGGATGACTCATCATTTGAAATTCTGTTCTTAACAGTAATGAGAAAAGTAACAAAATTAGAATACAAGGAAACTCAATAACTGACTCATCATGGGAAAGTCTGTTTTTAACAGTAATGAGCAAAGTCAATTTTATCAACTGTTACATGTGAAGGACAAGCTTTTATCATGCTATGCCACATGCTTTCCTGTTCCACTGATCAGTTTTCCAATTCTTCCTGTATCAAATAATTCCTATCTCTGGAATAATGATCAACAAATTTAATTCTCCTGAATAAGCTACCTAATTTCTTACTGTATCAGTAAACAAAAGAATTATTTCATTATGGTATACAAGATATTTAGGTTTTTAGTATGAACTTTTCACACCCAAAATCATACCAAAATGATAAGAATAATATATCTATCTATTCATGTAGGTTTCTTTGTTTTTCTTTTTAGAGACAAACTCAGGCTGCCTTTGAATGTGTGGTTTCTTGCCTCAGCCTTTTGAATTCTGACTTCAAGACCTATGTGCTTAAGATAGTCTGTATTTTTAGCCTTCTACATTGTCTGTTATAGGGAGAGTGGGTTGTGTCCTGCCGCACAGCTAGCTTAACCCCCCAAAATAGCCACACAGAAATTGTATTAATTAAATTACTGCCTGACCCATTATATCTAGCCTCTTCTTGACCAACTCTCACATCTTGAATCAACCCACTGCTACCAATCTGTGTAGCACCACGAGGTCATGGCTTACTGAGAAAATTCTAACCAGCGTCTGTCTAGGGCAGGAAAACCATGGTGTCTCCCTGTCTCTGCTTTCTTCCTCCCAGAATTCTGTTCTGTCTTCCCCACCTATCTGAATTCTGCCCTATCAACTGCCAAAGCAGTTTCTTTAAAAACCAATAAAAGCAACACAAATACAGAAGGACCTCCTACACCAGTTTGTATTATCTAAACTATTTTTATTGTCACCACTCTGTTGATAAGACATCTGAGAAGTCATCAATGAATTAGCAGTGTTAATAAGTCTGAAATTATTAATTTCCCCACAACTTTAGAACTCTACAGTAATACGTGAGCTATCTGATGTTTCCTCTATTCAGCTGACAGTCATGCTTTTTCTCCTTAATTGCTATTTTCTTGACTTTATTTCCTTCTCCTAAGTCCTTCTCTGCCCTCCTTGGAAGCTTCTATGCATATAGTATTTAAACTTCCATTCTCTAATGTCTTTCCTTATTTATACCATTCCTTCTCCAACATCCAGATTTCTCTGTGAGGGTTCTTTTTAAACTGAGATTTAACATGCTTCACCTATAAGTTTCACATAGATTAATGATTTCCACCAAATCCTTTACTTGGTTGTCTTTGGTATAATTTGTTTTTAAATTAATTTATTCTAAAAAGAATATTCATTTTGTTGTCCAAAATCTTGTCTTTCCCAACTATTTAGTTTTTGCTTTTCTTCACATGTTAAAATGTTCCAACTCAACCATGCAATTTTATTCCTTTCTCTCTGTAGTCAGTTCTTTCATATTTTTTACTTCATTTGCAATGGACATGCATAATATGGTGAACACCTTCATATTCATCCTTAATATCCATCAAATCAAGACATGACTCCTTTGCATCTAGATTAGTACAATAGCCAGTCAAAAATATGCTCTTTTTATTACATCTCATATTTCACAAAGAAGCCAGAATATTCTTCAAAATTTACATGTAAATCTATGCCATCCCTGCTTGTGAATTTGGGCTGCATTCAACATGAATTTCAAGTACTTTCATCTGGTCTACTAAACTGTATCACCCAAAACTAGTATTACTCTACATATTTTTGCTCTAATCATATCTTTCTGGACATACTTGTTAGAATCAATAAATCACTTGATATGTTAATCTACCCTAAATAATTCTCTTGGCCTACAAAGCTCTTTTATCTTCTTCACTTTAGGTAAGTTGAAAATGGTAACATTTTGAAAATCAAAGCCATTCTAAGACAAGGCTGTGTAGCTGTAGATTTTAATGTCCTTGACAAGAGCGCAAAGTGAAAGCTTAGTCCTCTCTTCGTTCACGAGAATATGTCCTCACAAAATATGAAAGGAGAAATTAAATTTGTTGACTCTCTAGATCTTCCTTTTAGCATCCGAATCAGTGATGCAGCTGCAAGTATTAAAGACCCCAAAGCAATCCCACCCCAAAGTTCCTCTTAGAAACCAAGACATAGAAAATAGAGATAAGAGATTTCTGTGAAGGATTACCTATAGCTATGGCCAGCTGCCACTTGGCAGGACATTAGAGCATGCATGGGGGATTAAACTCTATAAACTTGACTGAATCGAATCAGCTCTCTTAATGGGCCAGAAAATCAACCAGTCTGGGTGAAAAATTTACTTGAAATGGTTGACTGGCAGTAGTTGTAGAAGCCAAGGATATCTGATATTTGTGGAATCCTTAAAATGTCCCAAACTGAGAGAATGGTGGAGAGAGATCCAAACTACCCCCTTTACTATTTCCATCTGAATACTTGACATAGTCTCCTCATTGCCCAAGGCTCTTAGTCAGTGGGAGCCAATTGCACCTCTCCTAATCTCCAAAAATAGCCTTAAATTTGAATAATAATGTCAGGACTTTTCAAGAGAGTTTTCCAGAGAAGGGAGGTATGTGTTATACAAGGGTGGTACCACAGGATGATCTGTGGCCTGTACTGATTTAAAAAAAAGAAAAGAAAAAAAAAACCAGAAAGATACACTGGAAATCAGGGTGGTCAGTGATGGCCTTTAATGTCACAGTCACCTCATATTTCTGTGTCCCTATGTCCATAAGAAAATAAAAACATTTCCTTGAATTGATTGTCACCAGATGATTTGTCACAGCAACAAAGAGATCAGGGTGGTGGTGTGACTAAGAGTGGCCCTATAGGCTCATTTATGTGGATGTTTGATGCCCAGTTAATGGAACTGTTTAGGAAAGGTTAGAAGATGTGACTTTGTTGTAGGAAATGATTCACTTAGAGTAGGCCTTAAGGTTTCACCAGCCCATCCCAGGTCCAGCTTTGCTTTCTGCACTGTGCTTGTGTATACTCTTACTTATACTCTTACAATGCTGACTCCATGTTGCCACACTTCCTGCCATGATGATCATGGACTCACCTTCTGAAACCTAACCTATTTTTTAAATAATCTTTTCTGTCATAACAGTAGAACAGTGACTAAGGCAGGTAGCTGTGATCTGTCATTTTCTGTCTTGACCTGACTGGTCCCAAATACCCAGCAGCTACTTCCCAAATTACCATATAGTCTTTATTTTACTTATAAATGTTGAATCAATAGCTCAGACTTCCTATTAACTACCTCACACATTCAAAATTAACATGTATCCTTATTTATGCTCTGCCATGTGGCAGTACTTTTTCTCATTCTGACATACCCATCTTGCTCTCCCGACCTCTGGTCAGAGACTCCTGATTCCACCCTTCCCCTTCTCCTTAGTTTGGTCACCCTGCCTATACTTACTGCCTGAATACTGATCATTAGCATTTTATTAAACCAATTCAAATAACAAATCTTTACAGTGTACAAAAGGATTATTCCATGGCAAGCAGCTAATGGAAAATTTTAAGTTTTGAAAGTATATGGAAACATTATTTTTTAGCCAAATTCCTATTTCAATACCCAGAAATTCCCATACCCATACTTAGAAGAAATAAATGCTAGCATACTATCTACTGAGGGGTTTACACTGTAAGAATTTATTAAATTGTCAGGATAACTATAGAATTTTTCACATTATAGTCAAAACAATTCCAAGTGAAGGCCATATTTGGTGTGACTTGATAATATTCCCTCTAAAAGAAAATAAGGCCCTTGTGTAGGCAAATTATTTCTTCCTGAATTGGTTATGTGTTTATGGGAATGATCATTCAGCTGCTCCCACCCTTCATTCTGAAAGGCTTCAGAATACTTCAGGATGAATCAAGCTTGATCCTGAATGGAATAAAATGAATCATTTCAGTAGGAACAATGGTGTTCCCACACCAGCAATTCTTCATTTAAAATGTGCATTCTTTATTCAACTATTTCAAAGATGGTATGAGAGAGGAGCCATTTTCCCAATTTATTTGTTTTTCATCTGCAAGCCTTCATTTAAACCTGCAACAGTGTGTTTTCAAGACAGCAATTATCATTTTAAAATGCACCATTCTATCTTGAGCATCTCAGCAAGTTTCTATTCCAAAGAAAACACTAATCCTTTCAATTTATTGAGAATCAATGTTTAATCCTGTTTTTTTTGTTCTCATACTTATTACAAATCATAAAGAATTCTGAGTGTCAGTTTAAGAACTAAAAGCCCCATGTACTATTTCTGCTACTTATTGATCATTTTAAATTAAAATGTTAGTGATTTTTTTCTTGACGACAAACCAAACTTTATATCTCACACAGAAATGCTTTCAATATGTAATAAGGAAAGTATAGGTTTCTAGGGTTATTTCATCCTATCTATTAATATTCATTACAATCATTTTATTTCATTTAATTTACATCAGTTCCAGCTTTGAGATGGGAGAAATGCTTTAATTTTTTATAATGAAGAATGCAGTGGTGGATATTTGAATGTTAATGTTACCTTTAAATAGTAAAATGATTATATGCCTATGGTCATTTAAAGTATTGAAAAACTACAGCTCTTTATAAAATTAGATAACAATTTTATCATTTCATGTAAAAACTTTCTAAATTTTCAAATTAATTTATTTTACTTTTACAATTTGTTACATTATTACAGTACATCTTGCTCAGATTTCCAGATGTTGTTTAGAAATATATTCATCATTTATTTTTTGGTTATCTACTACACGATGCTCAAATGTATATGCATAAAATGAATATTTAATAAAAATGAGCAAGTGTTAACACTGCTTCCTCTTTTGTGTCCTAAGCAAATAGTGTCAACATTGCCACCCAACATGGAGTGGAAGACAAAGAAACTGTAGAAAAACATAGGGAAATTGATGGTAGTGAATGGTGTGGATGTGAGCTTGGGTGTGTTACAGGGATGTTGACAGTAGTGAATTGTGTGGATGTGAGTTTGGATGTATCTCAGGGACACTAACAGAAATGAACAGTGTGGATGTGAGCTCGGGTGTGTCACAGGGACGTTGACAGTAGTGAATGGTGTGGGTGTGAGCTTGGGTGTGTCACTCACTTTGCAGATTGCTATTTGCCCAACATGCAGAATTCTGACACCAAATAAGCTGTTACTGATGGTATGGACCTGAAGTCTCTGTGCTTCAGATGTAAACAACAGCAACAGAAGAAGTACAGCAGGGAATGAGTGAGGACAGGGAAAATAACTTGGGACTTTGGAATGGCAGTCTATACATATATCCCAACAAAACAGAAAATAAAATTAAAAGTATGATTGCTTCAGATTTAAAAATATTTGCTTAGGATAGTGACTAATGAACAGAAGACAAAAGCAAAATTAAAAATGTATATTCTATATTTCTGAGAAAGGGTTAAAATTAAGAATTAAAACCAATTGAAAAATAATAATTTTGAGTATAAAAACAGTCAGAACTATATAGCAAGACTGTCTCAAAACAAATGAAAATGAATTAATGAATGAAACTATGAATAAGTGAGTTAAGCAAATCTACTAATATCCATATTTAACTACATATGAATTTGCATGCTGAGAGATCATTGGCCTGTCACTCATCAATATATACAATTATATAGAAAAATTTTAGGTAAATTTAAAATAATTAACATTTTCTTAAATTAAGTTTTAAAATAAATTAAATTTCTACCTCATTTTTAAAAACATCTTCACATATTTTTTCACATATATTTTTTCTTGAAAAAGTACATAACTTCTTAAGCCATTTATAAATACTTATTTTTAGAGATAACATTTTCATTCTTTATACTTTTATTATTTTGTTTATAATTTTTGTCTTGAGGAAGAAAGTTGATCTAAGTTTATTCATACTAAATTCATGACCTTTAGAGACAAAAGCAATGAAAAGTATAATGTGATGTGATTTTTCTAAGATTGCATATGCTAAACCTTGGTAAATAATGCTAAATAAGTTTCCAAATGACATATGTGCTGCATTTTTAATCAAATGTTTGGATATTGTTTTCAGTTTAATAGAAGTTTGTTGTACTGCATTTCCTAGGTTATAATGCTCCCTCTCTTCACACCCTTAACTAGAATAAAAATATGTTCAGGTGACTTTGTTAAGAGGAAAGAGGGTGATATTTTCATTTTCAGATTTGTCTGTCTATCTTTTAGCATTACTTTTGGAGAATAATCGTTTAAAATTAATAATCTAAAGTCTAATACAATTCATGCTGCAAATGCTCACTTCTGTATGGCAAACATGAATTAAGGTTTCCATTATATGGAAAGGAAGACTGATTTCCCTTTTTGTCTTACAGGTTGAGCCTTTTCACGGGCTGTCATGTAAAGGAAGCTAGTCAGTTTTCATAAGTTCTAAGTAAAATGGTTAGTGTGACACCAGCTGTTTCCTCATACTCAGAAATAAGGGTCTAAAATTATACTATTTCAATTATCTTTGATTAATAAGAAGAGAGACAGTATATAATTGAATTATTTTGTTATCTAAAAAACAACTTTATACCCATGGTCATGTATAGTTGGAAGGAAAATGCCATACACATGTTCATGATAAATATCAAACAGAATACTATTAAACCTTAACCATGAAAAAAAAAACAAAACATGTTCACATGGGTAAAAGAAAAGCATGGAAAGACATAAAGAACATTAATCTACAGGAATTAAACTAGAACAGAAAGAAAAATGTTGTATGACATTATAATATTATAAAATCAAAAATGTCAAATTATAAGCAATGTGTAGAATGGTGGGTCAAATAATGTTAAAGAAAAGTGTGTCAAATGGGATGGAATTTCTTCTAGAAGACAGTCATTAGTAGTGCTTTTTTTCCCATGTACAGTTTACCCAGAAGGTAGTTATAAATGTTCCTGTCAGAAAAGTACACAAACATATACACAGGGGTGTTATGTGGGATTGACCCTACCACAGCCAGGATCTGTGTTGATGTCCATGACCCTTGATATAATCAGGCCATATCAATGCCAGGGATTTGGTTTACCACCTGGAGCCATATTGGTGTCCAAGGGCTACATTGCCATCTAAGTGGCCTGCCTGCACTGCCAACTGGGTCCATGGTGACATCCAAACCCTTAGTGCTGATGAGGACCATGTCGGGGCCTGTAGTCCTATCACAGCCAGAGTCAGGGTTAATGCTCATGACCTTTGTTGTCACAGAAGACCATATTGTTGCCCAGGGTCTAAGCCACCTCCTGTGTCCATAATGGTGTCCAAGGGCCATGCTGCTGTTGGGGCTCCATTGATCTGAGTGGCCTGAGTCATTACCTGTGGCCATGATGTCATTTAAGCAAGGGCTACTACTGGTTTTCATGTTCAGGTCCTTGTTTCTTCAGCTGATGTCTGTGATGATGTCCATGGACAGTGGGTTCATAATGAGTTCATAGGAATGGTGTGTATTAAAATCCAAGTAGCTGACTGAGCTAGCCCACCACTCCCTCACTGGCTCTGGGATAGTTGTCCCACCCTACACTGGATATTTGGGATTTTTATCTTTCCAAAAGTGTTACTAACTAATAGTGATTTCTCAAAGTGACTTTACCACATTTAATTTTATTTTGTCTAAAGTCAGCAATTATGTTAAATAGAGGAGACATCCAAGGCTCATAGAACAATACTGCATCAAGGAGAAGGTTTAAATTGTGAGTTTGAAAGTGTGCACCCAATTAATGGGAGGAGTTTAAAACAAAAGTATTAGATATGATCATTTATTAAAGTAACAGGGACCTACAAAGAAACAAATATTTTATATCTGACCAATCCTTGAAAAAATAAAAGAAGGTAACAACAACAATAAAACCAGACTGAGATAAGAAAATAGTGGACTTTTGCAATAAAGCTCTTGCTTTGTACAATCTATTGTTTTGTTTCTGAATAGTTATTTTGTCAGAACTATGGGTATGCATTTATAATATTTGAAATACAATTTAAGAGAAGTTAACCATTTTAACCATCACCCTATATTAAAGATGCTTTCTTTTGTTAAGTGTGTAATTCAGGTTTATTCCTCAAAAATCAGGTGCCCAAGGTGTTGAATTCAATTCTTTTGGTCAACCTTCTTTCATGTCAATAACATATTGTTTTTACTTCTATAACTCTTTAGTATACCTTGAAATCAGAGGTGGTGATAACTCTAGTAATTCTTTCATTATTCACAATTGTTTAAGATATTCTGAACTTTTTTGTTTTCCATATGAAGTTGAGAGTTTTCCTTTCAATGCATGCAAAGAATTGCGTTAGAGTTTTGATGGGGATTGCACTGAATCTGAAAATAGCTTTTGATAGTATGGCTACTTTTACTATGTTAATCCTCCTGATCCACAAGCATGGGAGATCTTTCTATCGCCTGATATCTTCTTCAATTTCTTTCTTCAAAGACTTGAAGGTTTTATCATACAAATCATTCATTTGCTTCTGAATGTATACATGTAGAAGAATGCAAATACTTATCTGTATTTATCATCATTTATAAGACTCCCTTCCTAATGATTTAAAGACCCTGACATAAAAACTGACACACTGAATCTGCTAGAGGAAGATTTAAGAAAATCCTTGAATATACTGTCTTGGGTAACAACTTTGTAAATAGAACACTGATATAACAGACACTGAGATCAACAATTAACAATTGAGAACTCATGAAAATAAAAAGTTCTGTAAAGAAAAGAACACCTTCAATCAGACAAAGGCAACCTACAGAATGGGAAAAGATTATTTACCAACTGCACCTCCAATAGAAGTCTAATATAAAAATTATATAAGAAACTATGTATTCAAAAGTGAAATAGGCCAGTTAAAAATGTGGTATAAGTCTAAACATAGAATTATCCATAGAGGAATCTCAAATGGCTAAGAATGTTTAACATCCTTAGATATAAGAATAATAGAAATCAAAATGGTGAAGAAGGATGCTTGAAAGAAATCCCGTAGTAGCTCAGAATTGAATATAATAGAGGATTCTTTATTTAGGGGTAGACTTACAGATCATAATCCTCTGCTGGATTGGGAAACCGCAACCAAATTCCACAGCAAGTAAAGGAGTCAACCACACACTTTACATTGGCATATGTAAGTATAAGAGAAAAGGCTACTGGCAGTAATAATTCCTACAGCATCTCCCCCTTTTGTTTAAATAAGGAAGTTCTCCACCTAATAAAGGTTATATACAATAAGAACAAATATTAGATATATTAGATTATAATTAGAATTTGAATTACAACCAGCATATACAATATCAAGAACGAAACGTGCAATAAATGTTCCAATATATCCTATCCTAATGAGTTTAAGTTTTACATAATAAATAACTAGGCCAAGTCATGAGATGAAAGTAACTACAACTATCTAGTCTTCAACCCAACAAAGACCCAAGAAAGGAAATAATATTATTTGAGTAAGCAGGAAGTGTCATCCACAGTAACTAAGAATGATTGGACCACTTTTGACTTGGAGGCCTGTGAGAGGCCCCACAAGGATTTTCCAGAGGTTATTGGGTTGCCTTGTCTGTCTTTTGTTGATCTGCATTCATTGGTCAAATGTCAGCCTTTGCCACACATTTTACATATATCTGAAGACTGAGCCCTACTATTCTTGCCATCCCCGAAGGAGATATTATTCTTAGGAATTAATTTTCCTTCTTGGATCTGTTATTAAAACATTTTCTTAAGGATATAATATGAAGAAAAAACTGAGTCCCACAATCTAATAAATGGATGTATCACCATAACCATAGAAGCCTTACAGAATACAATCCAAAGTATTAGCAAAAAAAGTTACTAAAAGTTTCAATGGTAATGTTGCCTGCTATTATATAACTTTGAAGTTTATTTATTTATTAATTACCTGTTATAAAAATCTGGTAAAAGGTTTTAAGTGTAACAATCTTTATTGTCCAGCAGGTGTCATAGTTGCAGAGTCATGACTTAATGCACAAACTGGTGCCATGAACAGTTCTGAGCTGCTTGTTTCCCTGCCGTGGTGCTGGTTAAATACAGAGAAATATGTTTTGCTTGACAAATTTAAAGCAATTAAATTAATTCCATACATGGAGCAAGAAGACCAGAACTCAGGAGCTGAGTACAAATCAGAAGTTTTGCAAGTTGCCAGTGGCAGGATATGCTGTAGGTAATGCTGCAGGAAACTTGGTAGTGGAGGTGGTGGAGAGGGGTGTGTGCATGCTTGCAAAATTTTCAAGTCACTACACACATAGCTCCAGTTAGGCCTTTAAGCTGATCCACCCAGTAGGTGTGGAACTTGGAACCACAAGGGGCACCAGATGAAGAAGGACCCTTAAAAGAAATCCCACTCTAGCTCAGAATTGAGTATAATGGAAGGTTATTTATTTAGGGATAGACTCACAGATCATAATATTCTGCTGGAATGGGGAACATAAACTGAGGCCCACAGCCAGAAGAGAGGCTGGACGCGCATTTTACTTCAGCATATATAGAATAAGAGGCCATGCCTAAGTGGGCAGGTAACTTAAAGGCTACTGGCATTAGGAATTCCTACAGTAAAATGACACTAAGATTTTACCTTATACCTGTCGGAATCGTTAAGATAAAAAACACAAGTGACAGTTTATGGGCAAGAATGTGGAATAAGGGGTATATACATCCATTGCTAGTAGGACGGTAAACATGCACGGCCACTATGAAAATCAATAGGGCCACTCCTCAGATGATTGGGAATTTATCTATCTCAAGACCCACTCCTAGTTATGTGTCCAAAGGATGCTCCATCATACCACAAGAACACGTACTCAACCATGTTCACATCAACTTTATTCATAATAGCAAGAACTGGAATCAATCTAGGTATCTTTCAACTGAAAATGTATTAAAAGTATGAAACACTTACATAGTGTAATATTAATCAGTGGTTTAATAAATGACATCAGGAAATTTGCAGGCAAATAGAATCAAGTAGAAAAACATTATCCTGAGACAGTCTAGACACAGACATAGCTATGGTATGCATTTACTTAAAAGTCGACGTTTGCTAGTAAATAAAAGATAATCAAGCTACAATTCACAGTCAGTGAGGTTAGATAAAGATGGAGGCTATAGCTCTTGAGACTACTTTGCTTATATTGGGTTGCCTTGTCTTATTTATCTTATTTTGTTGTTTGCTGTTGTTTCTTGGACGCCTGCTCTTTTCTGAGGAGGAAATAGGAGATACATCAGATCTGAGAAAGGGGAGGCAGAGGGAAGCTAGGAGGGGCGGAAATGGAAACTTTTATAATTTAATAAACTTTGGAGGAAAAAAAATAAAATAAAAAAAGAATTGTAAAATAAAAAAAAATTAAAGACAGGGTCTTTCTATGTTGTTCATGCTGACTATGAACTTATTGGGAGTTTACATACTTCCTACCTCACACTCTGAGAGAAGAGATTACAAACATGTGCTGTGTTTATCTTCTCTTTCTCCTCACTCAGGATACAGAAGTGCCTATTTTTACTGACATTTCCCCTTTCAGTACTGGATATCAATAAATACTGGGCAAGGGTGATGTGGGATTCTGCCCTGTATGCTGTGATTACCATTAATGAATAAAGAAAGTGTTTCAAGTCTCTGGTAGGGTAGAGTAGAGCTAGCAGGGGAAAACTAAACTGAATGCTAGAAGAAAGGAGGCAGAGTAAGAGAGAAGCCATGGAGCCCCCGCCAGAAACAATCATGCCAGAACCTTGCCAGTAGGCCACGAGCCTCATGGTAAAATATACACTAATGCGAATGGGTTAAATTAAGATTTAAAAGCTAGCCAATAAGAAGTTAGAGCTAATATGCCAAGCAGTGATTTAATTAATACAGTTTCTGTGTGGTTATTTCAGGAGTAGGGAGGCTGTGAAATGAACAAGTGGCCTCCCTACTGCACAAGGGTCCTAAAACTGAGCTGGTCACACACTACTCAAATTATCATCACCTTAGAATGTTTCTGTCTTAGAGCTGAAGCATTTTGTTAGAGAACATTCACCTGACTTTTTTCTAAATGTCAGACGTAGCATAATCATCACTCTGTTGGTGCAGGATCCTTCAGTAACAGTATTCTATTACGTTCTTAACAGAACAATGATTATAAGGCAATGAATTTAAACTCTACATAGAATGCAGATAGTATGCATTTTGCCACAAATTCAATTATGAATACTGATTTGTTTAACATAGCAACTTTCCAGAAAGTACAAAAATTAGAACATAAGTATTTTATTGTCAAATGGTATTTTTGTTTTGACATTCCCTTGTTCCATATTGCAAGCAAAATTTTCAATCATACATTCAACACAAAGAAAGACCTACTGGCTTGACATAGGATGAATTAAATGAACACCCAGTCTGATGCACAGAGACAGGGTAGTTCAGGTAAATTGAGTTGACTAGTGGGAAAAAGACACATCAGTGGTCCAAGCTTCTGAAATAAATAAATAAATAAATAAATAAATAAATAAATAAATAAATAAATAAGTCGGTTCTAAACTTAAGCAATTTCCATGCAAAACTATAGTATATTCTTACTGCAGCAAACTTAAA
The DNA here is from genome assembly GCF_982192425.1 of Myodes glareolus. Lineage (NCBI taxonomy): Eukaryota > Metazoa > Chordata > Mammalia > Rodentia > Cricetidae > Myodes > Myodes glareolus. The sequence goes on along the minus strand of NC_142042.1, from coordinate 7,960,111 downwards.
CATTTTATCTTGTTTCAACTCTTGAAAACAATACCGAGAAATCTCTTGGCTAAAATTTCTTACTGACATTTTTTAATATTGTATAATAAAATCCTTTATCTCCATAGTATTGTATATCTATGTGCTGAGGCTGTGTCACATAAACAAATTGTTCTCCTAATCCATGAATGTTTCTAAACTGCATGAAAAGTTCAATCTAATCTGTCTGGCATCATCAAATTTTATTCCTCAAACTTGATTTTATTTGTGAGCAAATCTAAATTTCCAATGATATAGATTGTTGCATATATAACTCAATTATGAACTACAAATCAATACACTTGATATTATTATGGTTAATATTTCAGAAAATTGTGTCACAAACAGCTTGTATATTAATCTTGTTTTATTCTTTTTAATAACCATGTTTTACCCTCAATGATATATTTTATTTCGGAATAAGTTTCAAATTGAACAGGTAATGACATGTGAAATAATTCCTGAAGAAAATGCGCCTAGAGTTTCTTTCTGGTTTCATTTTTATTGTTTATTATTGGTTATCATTATGCCATATTCAAAATTCTTGGTATCAAGACTTAGCATTAGCTCTCTATTTTATTTTCAGACAGACTTGGAACCAATCTTTAATAGAAGTATAAGAAAGGTCTGTAGCTAAATTTGATCATGAAAATGTCATTTCATGTGCATTATCCCTTTAAGAAAACAATATAATATAGCCATTAAACCTGCCTTGTCATGAACAACCAAAGAAAGTTTCACAGGCTCTCTGGAGCCAAATATCTTACAAGTGCCTGCACTAAGTTCCATAAGTTAATAGAGCAAAGTTTGTTTTTTCCACTGGACAATGAAATATGACTGAATATTTACTGAGCATATGTACTTTAGGATTGATTCTAACTATGTAGATGTATTTATCAGCATATCAGATATCAGCATATACAGAAAGAATGAAAGCATTTAACATATAAGAAAAAAGGAAGCAAAAGGAAACTGGCTAAATGTCTCTAACAAGTTGGGTAGTGCAGAGTTAAAAGGAAAGCTTAGAGTATTATATTTAAAATGCAGATTAAGACTATGAAAATACCAAGGTTCTACCTAGGATTCAGACAGTATTCTGACCAAGAACCCTACAGGAACCAACACACATTCAAAGCTTGTGGTAGAGTTTAGAATATCATCTATATAGTCATTATCACATTCAATGCTTATTTTTTACTATATAATTACCCTCCATATTTAAAAAAATCCTTTCAGTAAATGTTGACTGTTTTACTTTCTAGAATATTTCTAGTATCCATGCCTCTTTTTCACTTCTGCAAGTATTTTCTATATATCCACACTGACAAATCACAAAGTGACATTTACATTTTCTTGGTTTCATTTACAGTGAAAGTGCTTACTTAAGATTATCTTAAGGAGAAACGACACATTTTAATGGAGACTGCTTTCATTTTCAGTCTCCTCTGAATAATCTTAGACTTTTTTAACATGTTCTTGTGTGATATGTAGCCATTTTCTTTTGCTCATTTCTTTCTTGAAATATGAAAGTGCTTTAAAAGTTACTGTCTACCACCTAAGGCATACATATTCACATACATACCTATATATGCTTGTTTCTATGTGTTCCTGTATAAACATATACATACATACACACACATATATATATACACATATATATATATATATTAAAATCTTAGGAATCACCTGATTTATAGCTCTCTGTCTGAAACTTCAACCTGTAACCTGACAAACTTATAATGAGTTTTCTATTGTTCCACATGTTCTTAAAAGGTCCTGTGCATTCTGAGGTGATGTGAGAACAGTCACGAAAAAAATCACTCGATTACTTTTCCTCTCAAGTACAACAGTTTGGAAAACAGATACGAAATGAAGTGTCTACGTGAAAATTTCAGAATACTCTAGGAGTTAAAATGCTCTCAGCAAGTGCAAGTCAAAGAACGCTGCTGTAGTTCGCACTACTGTGTTTCAGTATGGCAGCTTTCTCCCAAAGCCACCACAGCCTGGAGCAGTAGACAAAATGCCCAGCTTTGCAGCTTCTCCCTCAGGAAGGCAAGGAAGCACTGGTCCACCACTCACAGTTTCAGCTTTGAGGCGTTGTCAGAGAACTAGATTCAAACACATCTGACATGAGGAATAGATGGAGATCTGGTGCTCCATCTAGAAACTGTAGAAATCTGAAGAGGGCTAGAAGCATTATGTACCAACCAGTAGTACAGAGTGAACAAAAAGTAAAAGCAAACAAAAACTAGCTATGCTTTTTAATTGGAAAATTAAAAGTACAAGCCCAGAGTGGGCTTTCATCTAAAATCATATCAGATGGTCCATGAGACTCCAGCCAGGTTCATGAGTTCAGACTTTCTTTTGTGTTTTATGATGACATGTTTTAAAATGAACTGTCATCTCCTGTAACCAGCAAGGCTTCTAGTGGAGGGACTGGGACACCAACCCAGCCATTTAACCTTCATCCTGCTATGTGTCCTACAAGATATGCTTGGGAAAGTGTGCCACAGAACTGTGGGGATGACTAACCAGTGAGTGGGTCACCGTGAGACCCATGCCACACAAGAGATCCTGTGCCTGACATGTCTGGAAGGCCAGGAACCAGAGGCTAGATTGCACAGAGACCTAGGATAAAACTAGAATCATTGGCAAGAAAGCCAATGAAAACTCCTAACAATTCCTAATAATATTCTGCTGTACTCATAGGTTGGTACCATCATCCAACAACTGATGGAAACAGATGCAGAAACCCAGAAACAAACATTTGACTGAGCTCTGGGAATCTTGCTGAATAGAGGAAGGAAATATTGTAGAAGCCAGAGAAATCAAGGACATCCCAGCAACCACACAGAATCAACTATCCCGGCCTCACAGGGGCTCACAGAGACTGAACCAACAACCAGGGAGCCTGGATCAGATTGACTTAGGCCTTTTGCATGTATGCAACGGTTGTATAGCTTGTGGGACTTCTAGCTCTGGGGGCAGTGACTGCCTCTGACTCTGTTACCTGCTTTTGGAACATTTTCCTCATACTGGGCTGCCTTATCCAGTCTTAACATGAGAAGAGGTTCCTAGTCTTACTTCCACTTGGTATGCCATGTTTGATTGATATCCATGAGAGTTCTGCCCATTTCTGAAGAGAAGCAGAGGAGTTAATATGGAGTGATGTTGGGGGAACAGAGGCAAGGTAGCGAAAGGCATGGGGAGGAGAGAAGGGAGGGATGCATCCTGTGTTCAGTATGCAAAAATTAATTAATTAATTGATTGATTGATTAATTAATTAAAGGAGACATGACCCATCAAAAGAACAAAATTGATTTCTAGAAAATAAATCTAAATTAATACAAACTTGTAAAATTCATGATAAAACACTGAAAATACTGGCCTTAAAGAAACGTGGTGAGTGCATTGTCTGTTTTTTCAGAGGACGTAGATTTGATTTCCAGAACCCACATTGTTCACATCTGTCTGCACCTCTAGTCCCAGAGCATCAGATGGTGTCTTCTCACCTCTGTGATTTCCAGGCACACATATGTGTAGGTAACCATCCATGTAAAGTAAAAATAAAACGAGAATCTACATGAGTTAAAGAGATGACAGACAGCCAAATTAATCAGGGGAATTGCACATGAACAAAATGAAGCAAAGGACATGAAGAAAATAACTACAAAAAAAGAAACAAATTAGGAAACTCAAACAAAAGGCCTTGGAGAAATTCACTAGATGTGCTCAAAAGCAAAGCAGATTAGGAAGAAAGGATGCCTACTTAACACTGGCGCTGTACAGGAGGAAAGAGTCAATGACTATACACAAGGTTTTTTGGGAACATACGGAAGCAAGAATGGAGTTAAGACTTTACCAAACATCACCTAGAAAAATGAACAAAAGACCTAAGACAACAAATCTAGAGTTCATGCATGAGGAATGGTCGTCTAGAAGTTGCCAAAAACAGAGGGTGTAACAGAAATTAGCAAAGAAAACTATCAGTCAAAACCTACATACAACTTGATTAAAAACTTATAAGAGTAAAAGCCTTCTAAACAGGGAGAAAATATCTAGTTCTTTTACATTTAAGGCATGAACACACACACACACACACACACACACACACACACACACACACACACACACAGATACTCTGCAAAATAACATACTTGACACATAACAAACTCCGAGAACTCAGCAACAAATGCAAGACATACCTGAATTAGAAAGGCGTCACCGTGACCTAGGCCTTTAATCCCACCAAGCACGCAGAAGGAAAAGCTGGTGGTGCTGGTGGTGCTGCGAGTTCAAGGCCTTCTGGGTTTACACAGTGAGTTGCAGGAAACTAGGAAACCCAATTTCCATTTATTTAAGGAGGCCAAAAGATCAAATAGCATATGTAAAAGTCCCTAACAACAATGATTAGCAGGAATTTCAGGTAAAGATGACAAACATGTAATTCATGTTTGAAAAAATCATGTGAGAAACATACTAGTGGTTTTGTGCTTTGAAATTTTGAGATGTTTTTAAAAGCAGCATGGCAGATTTAAGAAGAGATGCTGATGAGCTAGGCATGGTGGCTCATTTCTCGAATCCTGGCTCTGGGCAGGCAAAGGCAGGTGGATCTCTTAAGACTAGCAAGGTCTACAAAGTGAGTTCCAGGACAGCCAGGGCTGTTGCACAGAAAACAGAAGACAAAACAAAAGTAGCGGTGGAGGCTATTATCCTCTAAGCCTTTTATTAGGTTATTTTATAATAGACTTTTCTGATAGAAAATCAGTACAGTAAAAGGACACATGAAAGTAACAAATGCAGTTGGATAGCAGTTTGAAAACCATTCACTCTTCAGGCCACCAGCAATCTCCTGCATCTCTCTGTGTACACCTCTTGCTTAACTCCACAATGATATTTTGTATGAGCATATTTCTAAACAGTGTTTACACTTGCTTTTCTTTTCAAATCCAGTTACCCCTCCCTCCCCTCCTTTTACTCCCCCACCCCCCCCCCCAGAGAGAACTGACCTGAGCTCCTGGGAGGAACGCTAAACCAACAGCCCCAGGCCCTCTGCTCATGAATGACAGTTGTGCAGCTTGGTCTATTTGAGGGGCACTGGCAGTGGACTTAGGGTCCATCCCTGGCGCATGAGCCAGCTTTTCGGAGACCATTCCCTATGGTGGGAAGCCTTACAGCTGCTGTTTTAACAAGAATTTCATTCTTGGGCATATTCAGAGATGTCCAATAATAGATCCATTCGCTAAGATTCTGCATGAGATGTAACTGGAGCTCGGACCAAAGACAGTTCGCATGTCTCTCCTGTACACCTGCATTGAAGCAGGAAAATGGCAGACCCCTCAGCTTCATCGTGCCTAAGATATGCTTTCAAACTAGCAACTTCATTTCTACTTAATTTAGAGCTATTTTGTAAATTGCTACTGTTTTGGATAACAGAATGTAGGATTTCAATAGTCCTACAAATTAATCTTGCATGCTTCCCCCAGTTCTTTTCAAAGTGAGGAATAAAGGGAAAGACCGTCTACTAGGTTCAGATGTCTCTAATCTACTTTAGAAGTAGAGGAGCCCAAGCAGTAATTTCAGGGAAAACAAGGCAGGCCAACGAGATAACTCAGCAGTTAGAGCACTTTCTGCTGCTGAAGAGGATTAGGTCTAGTTCCCAGCACCAACATGGTGGCTAACAGTCATCTGTAAGTCTGGATCTGCAAGATCTGGTGCCGCTTCTGATCTCTGCATCTCTGCAGGCACCATTCATGTGCCTGGTGCACGTACATGCATGTAGGCAAAAACGCTCACAAAGAAAAAAATCAAATACATCTAATAAAAAAATTTAAAGGTCATTTTTGGTCCCAGACTTTATTTTTATTCAATTAATTTTACTACTAAAACAATTATTATGAATAAAGTGTTCTCTTGAATAAAATATTATAGCATAAACTTGATTAATTATGGTTTGAATCAGCAATAATATTGTTTTCTACAAAATAAAAGGACAATTTTGTATATAAGACATGATATCCCATTATGACTGCTATGATTCTATATGACATATCTTTATGTGGTAATGGAATTGAAGCTTTTTTTACATGGAACTTGTTAACTTGAGGTTAAAATAAAATTTGCCCTTTGAGGGGGAGTTTGATTTTTTTTTTTTACTCCAAAAATATCATCATGTAAAATCATTAATTTTGCAACAATTATAATCTGTATTATACCTATAGTATATTAACAATGTTTTGAACCCTCCTGATTATAGTTTTTATTCTATTTGCCTAAAGAAAGAAGTATTCAACAGAATTACACAATTGTGCACTTTCTCACTAGTTTTCCTGTAATTATGGTGTCATTTTATTTCATTTATATCAGAGACTATGCGCCACCCAACATAAAGGATGGCAATAAATATTTTTAAGTGTAAAATCTGTAAACACCTTTGGAATGAGAGCAAGGATTTATCATTTATTCACTACTTTATTTGGCCTTTCTTTTGGGTTTAATACCAGGTATTATTATAAGACACAAGGATGTTTCTTCAAAAAATATTTATTACCTTATTAAGGTAAACTGTCTTCCCTGCTGGTGGACGATATTTTATAGAAAAAAAAATACACGCTCCTATAAACTTCACTGTTGGAGGCCAGCTACTTTTTAGCTGACACCACCATAACCATTACTTTCATTCCAATTTTAAGGACAGTTGTAGCAGCACTTCAATTAACCAATTAATCAAAATGATATTCAAGTTTCTGCACATCCAGTCGGTAAGGGTACTCCCTGGCACATTATTTCAAATGAGTGCCACCTCCTGCTATGGTGGGCGTTCAACTGGCCTAGAAAAGCATCGCAGTTAGCATTTTTGCTCGCAATGAAAAAAGTTAACAACATTGACACTTAAGTGACCATAATTAGTCCATTGAGATTAATTTGGGAACTTTGTACCCCTTCGAAGGCCATTGTCACATACTCCTAGCACCTTCTAAATTGCGGCAGTTCACTGGTTCATTTTCCAAATGGTGTTCTCAGTTGTAGTGTCTAGAAGTTCAATTTTAAAAAAATGAATATCTTGGGTACTAGAGAAAATAGTCTCACTAGAAGAAACTCCTCGGGGACATATCCCAAATTGCAGTGTTTCTGTTTCTATGAAAGAGAAACACCGAATGATCAGGTAAGGCAACAAAAATTTTGTGATTGATAACATAAAAAATCTAATAAAACTAATGTGGAAATTCAGACATCAATTGCACAAACATAACCTGCAATAACTAAAGAATAACGAAAAAAGCCTTCTTAATTTCATTTAATCTTAAGGTCAGGCATGCACTATGAGAGAAAAATATTACAACTAAATTATATGACATATGCAAGGCCATCATTTGCATGTGTAATTTTATTTTCATGTATTTGTATATTAATAAAATATGCATGAATGTATAGTTTTATGAAGGGTTGACTTTTAACATCTTATTGCTAAAATTCAGAGTATTTAGAAAAGCTCGCTTTGACATAAATTTCTCGTAAAACCTGGGAAATCATGCCGTTATTTTACTTTCAGACCTCCTTGTTCTCTATTAATTCAGGAGCGGTAACAAAGAAGGGAATGTGTCAATTTGTGTTTTCTCTTCTTGAATAAAGCTAGGGTCCTTTGGAGGAAGGAACCTCATTTCTCAATTGAGAAAATGTCCCCACAAGATTGACTTGAAGGCAAGTCTGTAAGTACTTTAAAGGCCCACCCAGCTCGCCATGGGATGTGCTACCCTCACAGCTCACCGTGGGATGTGCTACCCCCACAGCTCACCGTGGATGGGCTACCGTCAGGGCTCACCATGGGATGTGCTACCCCCACAGCTCACCGTGGATGGGCTACCCTCATGGCTCACCGTGGGATGCGCTACCCTCACGGCTCACCGTGGGATGTGCTACCCTCAAGGCTCACCGTGGGATGTGCTACCCTAACGGCTCACCGTGGGATGTGCTACCCCTGGACTGCTAGTTCTGGATGGTATAAGAGCATAGACTGAGCAAGCCCCTACATTCATTCCAGTAAGGAGCACTGCTCCATGACTTCTACATTAGTCCTGCCTTGAGTCCATGTCCTTATTTCCCTTGATAATGGACTGTGATGTGCAAACGTAAGCAAAACACAACAACAACCATGATAATAAACAAACAAAAACTTTTTCTTCCACCAAGTTGCTTTTTGGTCACAGTATTTTCGTCACAGCAAGAAGAATCCTAACCAAGACAAGAGATGTCAATCTTGCCTATAAAATAAGGACTCATGCATCTATTTGGATTTTTTTCAAAACCAGGGAAATATATGAATTTACAACAACATCCAAATCAGTTTAAATAATGTCAAATTTATGCTATTGTATTCTTACAATCAGAATTTATACCTTCATACAAGTGGAAACTTTAACGTTGTAGCTGTTTAAACACATCATATGACATAAACCAATCTTTTAGCGATCTGCTTTTTCCCATCTCTCTACCATAGTACAATAGTTAGCTGTACACAGAGTCTATGGTTGCCAAGAATATCATCTAATGTGGAAGAAAATCACCCTTGACTCCACAAAGTTGAAATGAGCAAGAGAAGGGAATGAAAAAAAGAGACTCTAGTCTCATCACCACTGTCCCAGAACTGACCAACTTTGTTCAAAACTTTCTTTGAGCCAGTTAAGCTTCCTAGACTCACAAAATTGTTCAGGAGACAGTTTTATATGAAAGAAATTCTGAGATTTCCTTCCTCCAAATGGTGAGTCTCAGATGTGAGAAAACTCAATAGAAGCAGAAATAAAATATTCAAGTAGTAGAAGGGAAAACATGTTTGTTAAAGGCATGAGTTTGTCATGTACAACACAAAAGGTAGCAAAGTTTTAGAGACATAATTAGAAACATTTCAATTTATGTTTCAATTTCCTCTCTAGTGTACTGGATAAAGACATAAAAATAGTGATATATGTGTTTTATTGAAAACTTATGAGAATTAAAATACTCATTTTACGACTCATGTCATATTTGAGATTTTAAAAAGTTTCAAGACAATAATGAAACATTTCTGATGATGTAAAAGTTAGCTTGAACTTTAACAATAAGAAAACATATTCCCATAGCTGTGAAGCAAACTGACAGAAAGCATTCGAGATTTAGATAGAACATCAAAGGAATGAAGGGCATTATCTTGACAAATCCTCAATACAAATTAACAATTTCACATTTCTCATAACACAAAATATCACAGTTATTAATACAATTTCATTTTCTCATGACTCTAGAAAACATTTAGTCTTTGTGATTGCTACAATACAAGAAAAATATGAAAATTTTCAAGTTTCTTCATAAAAATGAGAATATTAAGGGTAAAATGAATACTACCTGTAAGTTCTGAGAATTTTTTTCCAAATAATGAAAACTTTCTGTTTTCGGTTTTTGACTGATTTATTCATAAATGTGGTCATTAATTACCAGATTCCCAATGGAAACACAACTACAATTTGAGTTTAGACATCAGTTTTGCAAGATCATTGCAGAGAAATCTACACAGAGCTGACTGGGATACATAACTATGACTCCTTTATTTTTCTGTGTTTTGTTTCTCTGTTTTGATGTTGTTGTTGCTGTTGTTGCTTCTTCATTTGAGATACAAGAAAGAATGACCCCAGAAACTAGCATTTGATAGGCAAACTCTCTATCATAAGTTTACATTTCTCCCCCAGGATTTCAGATTTTAGTGAAACAATTCATAAAGGAATTAATAGATATTTGAAGTACGAAGTTGAATGTGTATTTTCTAAAGTAAGCAAGTGGTTGGGATAAGTGCAAAAAGAATACTTGGACACTTCAAGAAAATAATAACCTAAAGATCTAGAAATGTGTGTTTTCACTGTTTGGTTCTTTTTGTTATTGAAACACAGAAGAAGAAACATCACAGGAACTGTTAAGCGTACCATTGTGTAGGTTTTCATATAAAAATTGCTGTTTAGTGAATAAGCAGTGTTAACAGCCCTAAATTAAGTTTACTAGCAGTGGATTTTGTTTAATATACTTCAGTAGTCCAAAGTGCGGGTAAGTTGAAAATGTCAGACAAAATTATCACTTGCTTTGCTATTGTCTATCTTAAGACATAACTTGGAATCCAGGCGTGCTCCAGCCCAGTTACATCCTCCATTCTCAAAGGTCGCTGCTCATCATAATCATGCCTCTTCCTGTTAATTTTAAAAACACTCTCAGCCAGAAAAAGCATGTATCTCAATATTTTTATCTTTTGAGTGTGATGATAATTATACAAGTTGATCTTTGAATATAAATTGCCCTTTTCATTATTTAGTGCATAAAATATATACATTTTTATTTATTGATGGGCCCTTCTATATGTATGTACATACACAATAAGTGGCAGTCAATTCAAGGTGAGTAATGTTTCTATTTCCTCTAAACCCAGAGATTCATGCATGCTGTGTTAGAGAGTGTGTTTCGGTAATTGTAGACGGTACAGTACATCACTTCTGTGGCTTCCATGCCTGAGGCGGCTGCCAGAGCCACAGTGTGCTCTGTGATAAAATTGCCTGTTAGGTTGTGATCTCTACAGCACTACATTGCAGCAAACTCTATGAATCTCATCTCCTCTTGGAAATTTGTTCTCTGTTTTATGTGAGTCCCTCATTGTACAAACACAAGTCTCTTTATAGAAATTGCTCTCAGAGTCTGCTTTTCTGTTGTACAGCAGTATTGAGAAGTTTACCAAGCAAGTCAACTCTCCAACTGCCTTTCAGGAATGATGTATCAAAAAGGGTTTCACAGAAAAAATATTCTAATATTAAACATTCTTCTTGTACCTTTAAGGGTCAAGAGGGCACTTGTCATACACTTCTCTACTCTTTTGACAAAAAAAAAATCTGCAAAATCATGTATCAGGAGTTTAATGATTTCACGTTCTATTTAAGAGTGTGAATGAGCCTACCCAATCATCCACAGTATGCATGTTTGAAAAGTCTCCAAGTACCTGCACAATGCCAATTTAAAGAAGCCATGACAGCATTCTAACAGAATAATGAAGGTGTCAGCTGGCATGACCAGGCCAAACTGGGGCTGAACACAAGTCTGTGACCCAAAAGAGTGCTTACTTTTCAGCAAACTTAACAATGAAGAGAACAATGTAGAACTAAGGGTTAGATGTATATCTCTGCTAACTGAGCATATTCATTTGAACAAAGCACCAACAATCAACCACTGAACCTAAGGAGCAGACGGTTGGGTAACCTTGCATGTACTCCCTGTCTCATGGAGATGATCTTTACTGAAGAAGAACAAATGGTCTCTAAGATAGAAGAGGTGACTTCACAGAGGAGAGGGATATCCCAGAAGCAACTGGAGGAACAAACATGTTCAACAAAGGAGGAAATTAAGTATGAAATAAAGCTATGTAAAAATAAAATGTTGCTTTATATATAGTATATCTCAGAAAAGTAATGGCTTGGTTGATTGTCAGAAAATTTCAAACTCACCATATAATCTTTCATAGTTTCATAAGAGTAGTTCACTTATTTCAGTTCTCCCAGCAATTATTAAAAAAATTAAAAAATTAATTAAAAAATTAAAAAAATGTATTGCTTAAAGTTCTCTAAACACTTGGCACTGTATAAATTTTAATAGTACTATAGGGGTTATTTTAATTATTTTAATATCTTACCTTATTGTAAAACTGCTACAGCTATTAATACAACATTTTCACCTTTTTATATCCTTGTAAAGAAATATATGAATATATATGTGTGTTTAGAGAGAGACCTTAATTTTATTTTATATATTCAATTGTTATAAATATTAAGTTTCATAATTGCCTATAATCATTTTACATGATACACTCTGTCTCATAATTTCTTTCAATGGTTTATTAATCTTAAAAATCATGTTATCTATTAAATTTCCATTCTTGTGAGCATATTATCTTGTTGGATTTTTTAAATAAAGATGGACTGATGATTTATTTATTTACTTTCCCATGGCATTTTTTGACTTTCATAATTATCAATTAAATTTCCCTATAGGTTTACATTATTCAAACTTCTTTTCTTATCTTAGATAATTTGACTGAGAATATATACATGTACTTCCATATTTTAAAATATATTGATAAACATACAGACTTCCTTCTATTTTATAAAATATTTGCACCCTTGTACCCATGAGCCTTTCTATTTATTCTTTTCTTTACCTCACTAATTTTACATATGTTTCTACTTCTTGCCTTTTGAAGGTAATGGAACTTTATGCTCAGTGGCCCACAAAAATAATTTATTTGCTTCAAATACAGAAAATATGTTTTGTGCTCTTAGGAAATTACAAATCGAAGACATTTAGCTTTTTAGAGCACACAATTGCATTTGTGTGTGTGTGTGTATGTGAGTGTTTGTGTATGTGTTGATGCCATATGACAAACAGGGTTTTGAATTACATATTTTCCCACTGTATCCAAAAATTTATAGACTCCAAACTACTAAGTAAATGTTATGTAAAGAAAGTGTCTTGCTAATCTATAGTAGATATGCCATCTTTGAATTCAATACAATTCAAACTTGAAAACACAAAACAATTTCTAGTGGTTCATATAACTAACAAAGGTTATTACCTTTTCTCTAGGGGACACCTTAAGCTACAAATGAAATGCATGTTTTTTTAGGAACTATTTAATGGATGAACTGCCACATGAGAATAATGTAAATATTCAGACATTGTAGATTCAGCTGACATAAATCTTGACAGTTTAAGTCAAATACTCCATGAGATTTCCACACAAAACGAGTTATGGTAAACACTAAATACGTAAGCAAGCTGCCAGAGTATCAGTGTGTTTTGTGATAATCTTGAGTAGATAAGTGTTAATGTTTTCAGAATCACAATTAAGTGTACATAAACATAAATCAATGACATAGCTATAATTCTTAACTACTGTGTACTGCATGCAACCATGTGTTCACCTGCTTGGTGAATGTGGACAGAAAACTTTTTTTGTTAAAAACAATATCATCACAGGCATGAGTGAGATATTATGATGTAATGTTACCATGGAGACATCTTTGTGTAATCATTATGTGGCTATCATTTATTATTACCTGCAACACCTAGGTGGAAAATGTGACTTACTATTATTTTGTATTATAGATGCAAATTAATTATAATGATTTAGACTCTGTAAGAGAGTAAGAACAATAATAATACAGGTCAATTTTCAATATAATATTTTAAAATTACAAGAATGTTGTCACTCATGACAAATATCACACTGCCATCTTATCTTTTTTTTGAAAAATAAAATAAATATATTTTATAAATAATGAAGCAAGCAAACAAGAAGTCAAATAAACCTAAAACCCCAAATCAAACCAAATTAAAAAAAAACTCAATCATGAAAGTCAAAACAATGAAGACTCTTTGAAAATACAAATCGGTATTAGAAGAATAGCCCAAACACAACACTCCTACCCTAGTTTCTGTCCCTTCTATAATCTTCCTTTGCCTGCCATGTATGTTTTATCTAAGTGACACACCTTGTGTTAGCATTCAATTGATAGGTGAACATCAATCAAACTTTTAAGGTGTTACTCAGGTAACTAGTACTATATACCAGAACTATTCTAGGGGATGTTTTGAATATGCTTTGATACCCATTTAATTGCTTCCTGTACTGAGGTATGAACATTTACTTTTTCCTGTAAATGACTTATGTGCTATATAAGAGTTACCAGTGTTACTATTCTTGTGCTTTGGAAGTGTAATTAACAAAAGTAAGAATTATTTGGGCTCAAGTATTGTGATGTCATGATCATGGATTTGACAAACAGAATTGCTACTAAGTAGCTGGCAGGCAGACACTGTGTATGGTGTCTATGGTTTCTATATACTGTCTATGAGAACAATCCGTATATCAGACAATATGGATAACATGAAATTCTTTGTATAGTCCCCAGGATAAGAAGTGATTTATACACTTGATACTTCTATTACTAAAATTTTGTCTTTGCTATACACAGCTCCCAGTTGCCAACATATAACTGAAAGTTAACATGGTGAAATCATGTATATGGACAGGAACTAACAAACCAGGTCTTAAGGATCTCCAGAAATAATTAGATTATTTATATTCATTTATTTATTTTTACTCTTTATGAGGCAGGGATTCATGTAGCCCAGATACATGAACCCACAGTATAGCAACCTTGAACTTCTGATCCTCTACCCTCAGTCTCCTCAGTGCTCGAACTGCAGTTATGCACCACCTTGACCAACATGTGTGGTGTTGAGAGTTGAACAACAACCTTTTTAATGGATTTTATTGAGCTATATATTTTTCTCTGCTCCCTTCCCGTCCTCTCCTCTCCCCTCTCCCCTCTTCTATTGCCCCATGCTGCCAATTTACTCAGGAGATCTTGTCTTTTTCTACTTCCTATGTAGATTAGATCCATGCATGTCCCTCTTAGGGTCCTCATTGTTGTCTAAATTCTCTGGGATTGTGATTTGTAGGCTGGTTTTCTTTGCTTTATGGTTGAAAACCACTTATGTCTGAGTACATGTGATAACTGTCTTTCTCTGTCTGGGTTACCTCACTCAATATGATGTTATCTAGCTCCACCCATTTGCCTGCAAATTTCAAGATGTCATTATTTTTTTTCTGCTGTGTAGTACTCCATTGTGTAAATGTTGCACGTTTTCCTTATCCATTCTTTGGTCAAGGGGCATTTAGGTTGTTTACAGGTTCTGGCTGTGGCAAACAATGCTGCTATGAACAATATTCCATCTAACACCTGAAAGAATGGCCAAGATCAAAAACACTGAAGACAACTTATGCTGGAGAGGATGTGGCGTAAAGAGAACACTCCTCCGTTGCTGGTGAGAGTGCAAACTGGTACAGCCCCTTTGGATATCAGTAGGGCAATTTCTCAGAAAATTAGTAACCACAGCCTTTTTATGTGTGAGGAAATCATTCTACCTACTGAGTTACTCCCAATCATAACTCTGTTAGTGGGATGACGAAAAATACAGGTGCATATACTGGATAAGCTCTATCTTAATTCAACTTGTAGTTCCTCTTTGCCTGTCTCCTGTCTGTAGGTAATAGAGCACGAATTCCTTAGGCATGTTATCAGGAGACACGGCCATGAGAATTACCAATAGATCTCTCAATACTCCAGACTGAGAGAATTTTAGTCTTTCGTTATTGTGGCCAGGCCAAACAAATTCAAATATGCAGAGGGCTTTAAAAGCACTGGCATTAGTTACATATTATTGAAACTTGTTCCTTAAATGCATTTGTAATGTTGACCTACATGGCCCTTTATTAGAGTAACAGTCTATTGAGGTTAAAAACCATTGCAGCTAATAGCAGAGTACTCTTCCCGAACTAATTCCGCCATTACAAGACACTTGAAAAGCAATTTCCTAATCTCTATTTTATACTGTTGAAAATACTTAAGTAGTACTCTGCTTTTTCAAACATTGCCCATCATTGCAAATTAACTGGAAAATGCTTAAAAATACTTATTTTACATTGGCAAGTTATGGAATTCCAGTTTAGTTTCCATAAAACTAGTCAGTTCTGGGTTAAACTGGGGAGTTAATCATAATGGCACAATCTGTGGTAAATGAACTTTAAAACCAGATTCCCTAAGCTCCCCCTTCTTCATAAAATTTGAAGAACAAAGTCCTTTTAGTAAGCATTTGTCTTACTTCATTTGCATAATTTACTATCTTGTGTACAGTATTATATATGTGCTTCCTTCATGTCTGTGTATATGTTTGCAATGTATGTATATGTTTTGTCTGATTGTGGGCATCTCTGTGTGTGTTAGTGTGGCATTAAGTGTGTGGAAGTCAAAGACATTACTTTTCAGCACCACACATTGACTATTACAGCCACACTTTCCACCCCTAGTAGTCATTTATGATCCTTTACTTAATAATATTTTTTTTACCACAAATGGGTGAGGGAGGCTGAAATGGTTTCATTTTTTTCTTGGATAGAGTTTTGCTATTTTATTTAGCAAATGGTGCATTCAAACAGTCTATATCATCCACATCAAGTACGAATGGGAGAGTTGGAAAATAAGGGATTAGCAATGTCTGAATTTAATTATATCTTACCAAATATACACAAAGACAGTTTTTGAGCAGCCTCCTCTTTACCAATGATGAGTGAAATCTTGCTTAACACTTAACCAGAAAGTTAAGTTGTAGAATTCCAAACAACAGTCCCAACAATCATTAAAAACCGAACCATGACCAGTCAAAGCAAAAGAAAGATATGTTTCACATCAGAACATACTTGTGTGAGATTTGCTCTCCAGTGTAGCAACAACTGGAATGAAGTGTTGCTTATAATGAGAATATAGTCAAAGGCAGAAGTGTTATCTAGCAGCCGAAGATATCAGAGACTGTACCTGTGTCTCTGCATGTTTTATGCCTTCATCCCAAGACTTCTCAGGTATAAGTCAAAGGACTTCATTTGGTTCCTTAACGTTGATGAATTTGACTCTTTCTTTTTGTTACACAGTTAAGTAGGATTATAAAGTAGTAGTCACACACTCTGAAGCTTTGGGGACCAAAAACATCACATAAATAAAAGGGATAAGGAAGTGAGGTGGCTAAAATGCTGCAGAGGCTGTGTCAAACAGTAGTCAGTGTGACTGACAGAGCAAACCATTTCTCTCTCATTCCAACTGTGGGGATGGAGAAAACGAACTTCCTTTGCTTTTCTAATCGTTTTAAAGACATGATGTTTTCTAAATTTGAATTTCCAAAAATGCGAATTATTTTGTAATTTATTGAATTCTTAGTCTATTTCAACTGGGTTGTCATTTTAGATATAAATACTTAAAACATGAAAACTATAGTTTATTTCTTCTCACATCATAAAAAAGTCAAATAGAAAACATGTTTTAATAACTTCAAGTTGCTTGTTATGTCATCAGCCATGGTGGTTCTTAGTTTCTAGTTGTGAAAAAATTAATGTTGTGAAAGTATTCCTATTCCAAATTCTACCTGTTTCTTAGATCAGAGAATGTAAGTCTTGAAAATCCCTAAATTCTTGGTTAGTGACATAGAGACAGCCAAAACCACTCATGACAATAGTTAACTTCAACCTTGTCCTTGGTTAGAGGCGCTCTATACGATTAAACTAAAGATCAACCACCAGGGTGTCTGATGGATCAGTAGGTAAAGTCATTGTTGAACAAATATGAGGATCTGGTATTTTTTAAGTAGAACCCACTTAAAATGCCTAATGTTTTAGTGTGCACCTTAACTCTAGCTCCGGATGAGTAGAATCTTCTTCCTCCTACAAGAATATCATACTTTGAAATGGTGAGAGAAAAGAAAGCAACAATTTAGCACTAACATTTATTTAATTTCTAAGGCATGAGATGGAAGAGAATGTATCCTCTTTGAAGAATTCTTGAACTTTCCCAAGTGTATGAAGGAGTCCCCAAGAAGGGCGTGAGAAAACAAGGTGTGGAGTGACTGCTGGGGATGAAGATATAGAGATCAAAACAAGAGACATGATTAGACGATAGCTATTAAATGGTTGGTCTGGTACTTTCAGTTTTGAGAAATGATCTTTAACTTAAATTTTAAAGCATCCTGTGAAGCAGCAAGAATGCTGATTTGTGGACTCAGTTGATTTCAATTACGTTATTATTTCCATGAATCACTGCTCAATCTCATAAACATTAATCATTTGACTCTAAGTATTCAACACTATCTGTGAAGCAGACTATGTAACTGCCAAGAGCGTATGCTCATATGAGTAATATTTGATAAATGATAAGTATTGAAATAATCTTAGACACCAGGTTTACAGCAATAAACAAGATCAATCTTGCAATAAATAAAAGAATGATATTCACGATACATTGTATTGTGGTCAAAAGCCCAGAGCTGTAAACAGGGAATATAAATAAGGCATAGTTAACTTATGTAAGAAAAATGAACCAACGGTGTCACAGGATGCTTCAATTTCACAGCTGGGAGGCCTAGTAAAACACTGTTTTTGAATAACTTTCTTTGTGTCATTTAAACTAATGAAGCAGGAATAATAAAGACAATGTCTAAATATAGCTCAAGAATTAAATTAGCTTATATATGTAATACTTAGGAGAGTCTTTGATGTGTTGTGACACTTCATAGATGTTAGCTCTTTCTAGCCTAGTAACACAGGTAGCTCAGAGGAACAAGAGACACAGTACGAACAAGAGCTAGAATGGAAAGTTTGTATACGATTGTCCAGACTTTAGAGCTTATTCCATAGCAACTAATGGGGCTCTCAACCAGGAAGTAAGATGGGCTTGTTTGTAATACAGGGCATCTTGCCTACTCCAAGCTAGATTGTCAGCTCCCAGGTTTCTTGCTTTGCAGATCGTATATTTATTTTGTATACATCATATCAAAGCACGTAAAAAAAAAAACAACATCATGTTTCTTGGGATAAATAAAATGTACTTTTAACCAGAACTGGAAAAGAAAAAGACGGAATCCCATTTCAGATAATCAAAATGGTGACAAAAAGAGCATTATTTAAACAAACGCAGAGCATCATTTGGTAAACGTTCGTGTCACAGTCATATCCTATGTCTACATGGGGAAATTTTGCCTGAGGACATAATTCTGAGACCCTGGCAAGCACAGCTGTGACACATGGCTCTTTGTACCCTGCAATACATTAGAGAGTCTTCTTTTTCTCTTGTTTTGTGTAGTGAATTTTAAGGCAAAGTGTGGGATAGACGCCTAGAAATCTGTTTCTCACATCTCACATATCCATCCTGGTGGGAACCCTGCCTGTTCTCCTTATTTTGAAACCCACAAACAGCTAACTGAACATAGCTGAGGCATGAGATACAGCCTGTGAGATTGCCTGCTGGTGCCAACATCACCCACCTCCTTCCCCCCCTGCTCACATCTTTCTGATCTCTCCTGCCAGCTTTGGACTTTGCTGTCTTGGATCCAGCATCTCCCACCCTCCTTCCACTTTTGTTCCAAATTCAACCCAAGTACTATAGGCCCGCTTGCTTTTTAGTGTATGTCATTTTATTTTGTGTGTATTTGTATAAAGACTGTTATAGGAATATGAATTCTTTCTCAAAAAATTAGGCTTGAAATTTTTTGAATTTTCTCTTATTCCACTTTTGCTGTCAGAATCAAAGCACCGTCTATTTCTACATTAGGATACAGTTCTTCATTTTTTCAAGAAAGCTTATTTTTATTTTTGCATGCTAACTTGGTGACTTTTAAAAATAGGAAAGACAAATTAAATAGAGTTAATTGTATGGGTGAGTTTACGAGCACGAGCTCCTCACACAGCCATACAGAATACCATAGCACCTCTTTCTTTTTACCTGGCAATTTTCTTGTCTCACTTTCAAAAACGTATTAAGTAATAGACTGTTTCCAATAAAAGACTGTGAATGCTGGTAGTATATCACACACAGCTGTCATTTATCTGAGTGAGAGGAATGGTAAATGGCATGTATATAAGCCCAGCTGATTGTCAGTCAATTCAGTCTCCAAGAGAAACAGACAAATACCTCGGTATGCTTTTGATACTTTTGCAGTTTCACCAATTGTAATTGTACTGAACTAATATTAAGATATTAACTAAACTCTATCTGATGATGTAATAGCAGTTGTGTTAGTTATATATCAAAGGTATTTGATGATTATTTGTTCTGTTCTCAGCAGTTGCATTTTATTCTGTTTTTATATGAGTGTTGGTGTCTGCAGAGATGGAAAGAAGTCAGATGCCTTGGAGTTAGAGTTAGAGGTGGTTTGGGGCTATTCAAGGAGGGTGCTAGGAACTGAACTCAAATCCTCTGCAAGAGAATTGCACACTATCAACCATATTGTACCAACTCTACAGCTCATATTTTAGGCATAGCTTAAATATTTTAAGATCAATAGTGCATGGGGACTTTTTACAGATAAAAAGAAGCAGGTGATATAGAGTAATCAATTTTAGTGAATCAAATACTTATTTCTCATCCTTTATAATTGATACATATGTATTATTTGTTTTGTATTTTTATTATGAATAAAGGGAGGTTATTTTTAAATTCCCAATTTAAATGAGTAAATATTCTAAACCACATTTTAAAAAATGAAAAAAAATGGCGTCATTTTAAATGTTTTATATTTGAACTTTCAAATTTTCTAGAAATTATAGCAAAATTTTATAGTGTAATATTAGTGTGAATATCTGTTATTGTTCATGTTTTTGGTACACATACATGTATTGTGCATGTCCATGTATATATTTGAGAGCTTTTTCAGCAATGTAGGCTGGCTTACCAGTAGCCAAGAATCTATCTGATCTTTTCCCATCAGCACTAGCATTGCATGAACCCCAAGTTCCCTCAGCCTTGAAATGGGTGCTGGGCATCAAACCTGGTTATAAAACAAGCACTCTGCCAACTCATCCACGTCTCTGACCTCTTATAATGATAAATCTAATCAGTATGAACTGAGTTGTGTATTAACTCATTTAAAATTACATTTTTGCTTGTTCATCAATGACAGCACCACTAAAATTTGCTTTGTTTTTGAATTTTACCTTTGGGATTAATTTGCACGATCATAGATTTCAAGCTCTGCCAGTGAATATGACATTAATGTCATCCAACTTTCACAGTTTTATGACGCTGGCCGTCGGTAGCCAGAGCTGAGTTGCTTGAAGAGTGATTTTCAGTTTCCTTTTATTTCGGTCATCTGACTATGGGTGTGCTTTGCTGTCTGACTTGCAGGACTGACTTCCTGTATTCCATTAAAATTCTTCACAGCTATACTGCCCCCATTAGTCTGTAAGTGCATATATGATGTCAATTTAAAACATTCTTAGCTATTATCTAGTCAGATTCTTGCTCTTATGGAGGCTCCAGTTAGACAGATATTGTAGCTTTTTAGTGCTGTGCCACACATAGCCCTGGGGCACGCTCCTCTATTCTCAGTTGCTTTTTCTATCCTTCAGTGTGGATATGTTTCTGTTGTCCTGAGTTCCAGTGCAGCAGTAGAGTTTTCTCTAGTTAATCTTTCAAACTGTGAGATCTTAACTCAAAAGACTGATTTTTTTCTTTTATTTTTTATTCCTCTTGTGCTTTTTGTATTGAAAACAGATTCTTCCCTGATACCATAAATCATGACCCAGTTTCCCCTCTTTCCACTTCTTCCAGCTTCTCTACTTACATCTCATCTTGCCCAGATCCACTCCCACACTGTTTCCCTACAGTGGGGGAAAAAGAGTGGGCCTCCAAGAGACAACAACCAAACACAAAAGCATGATTCAATAAGACAAGGCAAAAACCCTTAATAGTGAGGCTGGACAAAGCAACTGAATAGGATGAAATGAATCCAAGAGCAGGCAAAAGAATCAGAGAAACACCAACTCTGACTGTTAGGAGTTCCACAAATACACTAAGCTAGCTGCCATGACATATGCTCAGAGGGCTTGGTGAACACCCATGGGATCCCCATGTTGCTGCTTAAGTAAGCCCATCTGATACCTGGTCAGTTGATTCTGTGGACCACGTTCTCTTGGTGCCATCCATGCCCCCTGACTCCTACAATCTTTCCTCCTCCTCTTTCATGGAATTCCCAGAACTCCATGAGGAAGGATCCTAGCCTGTTTATCTCTGCACCTGCTCCTATATGCTGTCAGAGGAGGAACCTGTGATAATGACTGGACAAGGCACCAATCGATACTGGTAATTTCTGTTTGATTCTACCCTAGCTCTCCAGACCCTTGCCATCCATACAGTGTTGAATATGGGCTTCCTTTTGTGGATTGGGCCACCAGTTATACCAGTGATTGCTAGGCCACTCCCACAGTGATTGCTAGGCCACTCCCACAGTGATTGCTAGGCCACTCCCACAGTGATTGCTAGGCCACTCACACATGTTTTGAGCCCTCATTACCTCAGCATATCTTGCAGACAGGGCTGATAGGTGGTCGAAATTTCAGTGGCTGGGTTCATTTGATTCCTTTCATATTTCAATATTTTTATTAATATCATTTTTATAGAGCCGAAGAGAACACTCAGTACCCTGCACATGAAGTTTTACATCTGGCTTTTCGCTGTTTTGGAATGCTAGCACATAGAACCACTCAGCCATAATAAATTATTTTCTGATCTTTACTTTCAATAGAGAGAAACATTAAAAAATAATTATGTTTCTCATTTCTAGAGCTATTAAATTGATCCATTTTTTAAACCTGTATATAAACAGAATCTTTGTATGTTACATTAGTTCCTTTCTATCACTGTGAGAACACTTCTGACAGAAACACCTTGAAGCTTCAGGTATCTATTTTGTTTCATTGTTTAAAGGGGTTTTTTAGTCCCTGGGCATTTCATCTTAAATTCTTGGCCAAAACATCACTGAAATAGAAGTAATGCAGTTGAGAGCAGAAAAAGGAAATGTATGAAAGTGTAGAAGAACTTGTATCCCCAACTAGTCCCACATCCTGTCTCACCTAAGCCCAGGAACTGCACAATATTTTAAATCTCGGAAGGGGTTAATGTATACATTATGTCAGAGAACCCACCAATAAATTGTCCCTGGAAGCATCTTCAATAACATACTTGCAAGTATGTTTCATTGATCCTTCAGGCTTCTTTCCATCCAGAAACCGTCAGTTTTAGTCTTCAAAATGGTCCTGCTTACTGCATAAATTCCATGAACATAGCTCTAACTACCCATTCATATTTCAATTTTGTTCATTCCCTGTAGTGAGGGGCTGCGGGCAGGCCTGCTTTCCGCCTCACCCGGCTCCCGCACGGCTAGCTTAACAACAGAAATAACAACACACAAATTGTATTCATTTAAGCACTGCCTGGCCCATTATCTCTAGAGAGTTAGTTACTGACTAACTCTCATATCTTGATATTAATCCATTTCTAATAATCTGTGTAGCACCATGAGGTGATGGCTTACCAGAAAAGATTCAGCATGTCTGTCCTGGTGGCTGGCTCCATGGCGTCTGCCCCATTGCCCTCTTTCCATCATTCTGTTCTATTTACTCCGCCTACCTAATTTTCTGTCCTATCAAAGGGCCAAGGCAATCTCTTTATTGACCAATGAAAATAACACAATAGACAGATAACCCTCCTCCATCAATTCCCAATCAATAACACACTTCTGACATCTGAATTAAGTTTTGCTAATTTAAGTGTGTTTATGACAAACCAGCATTTAAAAATCCAGATTTTAAAAACAATAAAATATTGTACAGAAAAAAACGCAACCTTTTTATATTGCTTAGTTTTTGCTATGTGTTCATTAAATATCTAGACAGGGAGATATTAGTGGAAAACACATATGGATATTTATGGGAGCCCACAGAGGCTCTACCTTGACTAATGGTTAGAGTTCAGGACTATTCTTGCTTCTTCAAGGTTATTGACAAGAGGTTTGACTTAAGGTGTGGCTCCAAACAAGATGTCTTGACCTAGGGTGTGGTTACTTTATGTTTTGGATCTGTTCTACCTTGACCAAAGGTCAGAGAGTTCAGACCTAGTCCTACTCTTTCAAGGATCTGACAGGAGGTTTGACCCGGGGAGTGATTGTCTACAGGATTCTTGGCCTAAAGTGTGGTCACTGCATGTCTTGCCTAAACAACAGAATCTTAACTCAAGGTATAGTTGCTTGATGTTTCAGATATAATAGAGATAATTGATCTCTTTGTTCTTTATATCACATTAAAACAGTCTTATGTGTTCTTCCCTCCCCTGCTTTTTGGATTGGGTTATACAAGCATCTGAAATATATATTTAGGCAAATTCAGTATTCCCTGGGTTGGTCTCCTTTTTCTATTCTGTGTCTCTGTTTCATTTGTATCTCTGTTCTGTCTACCTAACGTTTATAATCCATGTGCCCCTACCCTGGAGTGTGTAAACCCATTGAGGCTGGACTGCAACAACTTCTTTAAAATTTTGGAATAAAAATAATAATGTTAATAAATATAAAATTTACATCAAGTGGAACTATCAGAGACAATAGAATCTTATAGAAATGTTCAAATGCTCCCTCAATTAGCCATTTTGGGGTTGGCAAGAGGCTTGCCTCTGGATTGGTTCACAGGAGTCCACAAGTATGACCCCAGCAAGGACCCTGGGCAGTGGAAGAGATGGTGCCTGAACTGACCTTGTTCAGTAGTCAAACTGATGACTATTTTGAATATCACCATAGAACTTTCATCTGGCAATGGATGGAGATAGAGACAGAGACACACATAGGAGCACTGGACTGAACTACCAAGATTCAGTTAAAGAGCAGAAGGAGGGAGAATATGAGCAAGGAAGTCAGGACCATAACGGGCTGATCCACCTACTGAGACAGTGTGCCTGAGCAAATGGGAGCTCACCAAATCCAGCTGGACGGGAATGGATAAGCATGGGATCAAACTGGACCCTCTGAATGTGGCTGACAATTGGGGCAGACTGAGAAGTCAATGATAATGGCACTAGGATTTGTCTCTACTGCATGTACTGGCTTTTGGGGATTCTAGTCTATCTGGACGCATGCCTGGATGGAGGGGAGAAGGCCTTGGACTTCCTACAGGGCAGAGTACCCTGCCCTCTCTTAGAACTGGAGAGGGAGAGGGAGAAGGAGTGGAGCAGCGGGAGGGAAGTGGGAAGAGGGGAAGAAGTGGAAATTTTGATTGATATTATTTATAAAGTAATAAAAAAACCAAAAAATGTTCAAATGCTATATATACAGAATACTTAACACACCTATTTGAAAGGAGCCAAGGGCTACAACTGTAAAGTATTTAAAAGTCACATTAATAGAGAAATAAGCAATTCACAGCTGTATTAGGAACAACAAAGCTTCTGTCTCAGAAGTTGAAAACCGAACAGAGTAACTGAACAGTAAATCAGCAAAACTAAATAGGCTCTCAATACACTATGAAGTTTTACTTAAACAAGAGCCCACTGATATTCCTAACTCAACATTCAACATGTTTTCAAGCTTGGATTGGTTTGTGTCTTATGTAGGCCATAAAATGTTCTTCAATGAACTGTAACTTCTAAAATCATACGGATTGCTCTTTAACAAAATCTTCATTTTCTTTAAGACAGGGTTTTTTGTAGTTTTGGAGCCCATCCTGGAACTAACTCTTGTAGGCCAGCCTGGCCTCTAACTCACAGAGATCTGCCTGCCTCTGCCCCCCGAGAACTGGGATTAAAGGCATGCTCCACTACCACCCTCAAAATATTCAATTTTTGTGATTTAATTTAATTATGATAAATTATGAATATTTCAAACCACAAAAACCATCAAACAAAATAATTAAAATCTAATTTTAACAGTAATTCTTAATGTAAACTTTAAACATCACATTTATCAGAATTACTAAAACAAAATAAAACATAAAAATGTTTGTCTCATAGCTAAATATTCTTGAAAGAGAAATAAGTACACAACAATTGTGTATATTCAAAGAATGCTTCAAAACAATAGTTGTCACCTACCTCGAGAACCTACCTGAACGATGAGCGGGAATCCATAGCAGCAATGGAAATATTGTAGAAGACAAACACAAAGATGAGCAAAAGTTCAGCAAAATGAAGGTTTGTTTCTTGCTAGATCTACCAGTAAAACTGAAAATTATATATCCAGGCTCAAAACAAGAAAACAAAAAAACTCACAAATGATCAATGTCAGAAATGAAGCATAGGCTACCAGTACAGACCTGACAGGTACAGAAAGATTAAGTACATATTAATAGTAACACTGTGAGTTTACTTGGAGTCCTTTAGGGAAAAATCAGAGATATATGCACATCAATTACACAAAAGCATAGTATGGAACCAACCTAATATTCTCCACAGAGGAATACTTAAAATACATATAATAGGTATATGAAATGAATTCATTTGCAAAGAAATAGAAACCAATTGAAATAGTCATACAAAGTGTATCATGTCAGTCTCAGAAAGATAAATGCTGTATTATCTCTCATTTTGTGATCATAGATTTTATAAAGATGCATGAAATCATGAATGCATATATGTAGCATAAAAGATGAAGATTCATTGTCCAAGGTAACAAAAGAGCCTAACAGTGTGGATGGGGCATGATCTCACAGTAAACCATGTGGCTGCATGACAATCTCCTGAAACACAGTGTTATTAACAGTAACTATATACTAAATAAAATAGTATTAAAATCAACTCAGTATAAAATTTGGCAATTCAAATTAGTGGGACTTATTCCTCAAAGAATGGAGTTATAAGGACTCAACAAGTTCAAAGTGATATTAAAACTCTTTGTCTTTAATAAATAAAATATATGATCTTCCTTAGGAAACTTTTCTTTATTCTGAATCATTTCACTAAAAATTCTATTGAAATCTTAAATAGTTATCACTAATTCTACATATACCTCTAGAAAATAAAAGGTTACCTCTAAATTCTTCTATTTGTTTGATTCAGGTTTCTCATACAACAAAATTCTGAGTAACACATTGTTTATGGTATGTAATTAAGCTACTCTGAGAAACTATTTGGTGTGTTTTACAAAACATTGAAGCAATTATTCTATTTAGAAAATATCTTTAAAGGAAAATTAAGCTTTATATTTACTTAAGAAAACCATACATAAATGATTGTAGAAGTATTATATTAAAACATTTTTCTTAAGGCCATAATTAGTAATAAGCATAAGAAAATCTAATGCTTTAATGATATTATATTTTGATTTTACTTGAGCACAAAACATATTGTGATTGATTTTAGATTTGTTGATTTTTTTGTGATAAGATTCAGAGTTTCTTAAGTAACTACAAGTTACTAAGATCTAATCATTACAATAGAAATAAAAAACATCGCCACCTGGGGCCGTGTTGGCGTCCCAGGGCCTCTCTGCCACTAAATCCATGCCAATCTGATTCAATACCACCTGAAGTCAGGGTGGCATCCAAGCCCAGGCTGCTATGAGGAACATGTCTGGGTATGCGGTCCTACCATAGTCACGGTCAATGTTGATGTCCATAGCCCATGTTGTCACCAAAGGCCACATAGATACCCAGGTACTGAACCATAGCCTGAGCCCATGTTGTCTGATGACCATGTTGCTATCAGTGCCATGCCAATCTCAGTGGCCCGTGCAACCACATGGGTCATGGTGTCTGTCATACAGGCATGGACTACTGCCGTGGGTCATGTTTGAATTCATGACCCAATAGAAACCAGAGTCGGGGCTGATGTCCATGACTTTGTTACCACAGGGGGTCATAGAAACGATGTATGTTGAAATCCAAGGGCTGTGCTGAGTCAGAGCTGCCCCTCACTGGCCTGCAGGACAGCTGGCTTTGCCGCTTGCTAGAGACCTACAGCAGGAGAGCTGTCCCCATTCCCCATGGGAGAGGGCCCACCTGCTCACTCCGCATCCCCCACCCCCATTCCTCCCACCCCACACCACAAGTGTGGGTGAGCTGTCCCTGATAGTATAGGCCTGAGATCTGTCTCTGTCCTTCACCTAAGGGGGCAGCCCCAGTGGCCTCTACCAGCAGCTCAGCTTCCATCCAGACTCACATGCCCGGCCTTGGGTTGTCCACCCAAATATCTGTCCCGTCTATAACTTCCTGGTCTTGCAGAATAATAGCCTCTGTATCTCGATGATTAAGGGCAACAGCAGAATATCAGATATATCCTAGAGGGGTTTCAATGAGGGCCCAGTGATGATGGTGGGACAGGGGCCTTGAGCCACACAAATGACTCATAGCAATGATTTTGCGAATGGGGCTGACTGGACAAAAGGGTGTATGTGTGACACAATGAAGCTCCTGGTGACACTAGGGTGAATGAAGAGGTGTTGGAAAGATGGAAGTGTGGATAGGTTTTTCTGTCTGTTTGTTTGATTGTTTTTAATTAATTTGGAGCCACATGCTGCAGAGGTGTGAGGCAAATATGGAGGGACTGGGAGGTGAGTGGGATTGGGAGGCATTATGCAAAATGTCCAATTATGTAAAAGGAAAAAGAAGAAATAAAAATTTAAAAGGACTATATTAACTTTTTATGTCTCATATGTGAGTAAATTTGATGATATTATGTTGGTAAGTTCTTTCCTGACCATGTATCCATGAAAATGCACATATATTCTTTGTACTTATTGCCCTAATCTTATATTAGCATTTGAACACCAATTAATTCACATTTTTCCCTCTATTTTTGACTATTTGCTAAATATATTAGTATCATTTGGTCACTCTCTTCTAATAATATTTTTAATTAGTTTTAATATCTTTAGATTTACTATCAATTGAGTTTATAATCAACATATAATATAACATAAAATAATATAATTAATATTAATATATGTAATATATTATTACATCAAGCTTTATTTAACAAATCCTTGAAATATGTATTTAAAATATATAAATGCATATATGAAGAAATATAAATGAATCAATCAACATAACTTCCTTGTAATAATTGAAATATGAAAATTGAAGTAAAAATCTTTGTTTTATACAAAGACAGAAAGCGAAAGAGAGGAGAATTTTGCAAATTCAATGCATTGTACATTGTATAGCGTGACTTGGTAATTTTTCTAATTATTTGATTATTTAGTATTTATATTTAGTGCTTGTTTTGCTTCATTTGTGTGTGTGAAAAGAATTTGAGTGACTTTCCATGCAGTGAAGAGCACTGTGAAGCTTTCTTATTGGAGCCCGCCAGGAAGAGAATCATTTTAAAGAGCAGAAGATTTGCTATTATCAGGTCCCAGTGATGAGTCAATCACTACAAATAAACACAGAATTACGTCTGCTCATTTTGGCAGCCAAGGAAAAAGGGAAAATGTGGTTTTCCCAAGGCTGACTGCAGACACAAATGCTTTTCTGGCTCTGAACTGATAGAGATTTAACAAGTGGTTTCTTGTGTTAGAGACATTGAAAGAACATAATAGATGATGTCTGCCCACAGTGCTATGGAAAATTGACATTGTTCAATTGCAAACGCTGCTGTTTTAACATAAAAAAAATGATTCAGGGAAGACCTTTCTGTGGAGCCTGAAATACAGGAGTCTGTGCAAACTTCTGTCTCAAACCTATCTTGAGAATGGATAGAGCTTAGAGAATCTGGAGAAAAATAATCAAATTGTCCACAGAGGCACTCTCCAAAGTAGATACCTCAGGTGAAACCTGGGCAGACAGCACTGTTGGTTCAGAGCTCTGAAGGTCCTAATACTGATTTTCTTAATCAAGTAAGAGTATCAATCCTTTATTGCTGAATATGAATATGTTTTAAAATATATTGGCGTCTGATGTGCTAAAGCTGTTCATGGAAACATGTAGATTGAAACAATTCATTTGGAAGAAAATGAGTTTTAACAAACCATCTCCTAATGATAGCAGAAAAAATATAATGCCCGAGTCTGCTTAACATTGTGCTGTCAATGTAGTGTTATCTTTAAATTCTGCTCCAGAAATCATAAACTATATTTCAATTCCTTGAATAAAGAAAGCTTTTATTAGTCTTTACACTTTCTATAGCAAAGAGTAGAGGCAATTAACTGTGTGACAATCCAGTAAATACAATTTGAAATGGCTTAATTGTCCATCAAACTTGTATAAAATATATAACAATGTGTAGTAGTTCTATTTTTCATATAATTGATGTTGATTTTTTAAGCAATATCTCACAGAAATCATGTTGTAGTAAATCTACTCTCTCTTAAAAATATAAAAGTAGCAGAAGAATGAATTTATGAAAATAACAAAAAATCATTCCATTATTCATACCTAAAATACAATTAAATAAATGTGAAATAGTTTGAGTTAAAATACTAGAGAATGGTTCTGGGCAGAAAATAAACATTGCAAATATGTTTGATTCTTTATGGAGATGAAAGTGGTTTAAGGGCAATGGAAGCTAAATAATTTACCAAGTGTTCATACACTTTAATATTTTTAACATAAAAAGGTATTCAATGAAAGCATGTAATCATATTATTTAAATATACATTAATTCATTGAAAAGTGACAAATGGAAAATATCAACTGTAGATCTGGAGGAATGAGGAGGTACTTACCAGGAAATGGAAGAAAGAATGAAAAAGAATATTCTCTAATGAAAATAACATGTGGGGAATATATCAAATTAGAAGAATAGCATAGATTATTTTAACTCAGAAGATCAGGCTAACAATGTTTAGCAATTGAGGGGCAAGGTGAATATAGAATCTGGGGGGACCTGGAAAAAAGCGTATTAATATTTCATATAATACAAGAAGCCTAGGAATCCAGCACTGTTTCCCACTTCTGTGCTGTTTCTGGGGCTGGAGGCCTGGGCAACTGAGTCCGATTCAACACCAAGAGAAGTTGAGGCCATTACTAACTCTATTTTTTTTTAAGTAGCCAGGTATGTATTCATCTGCTCTGACTTCACTCAAAGCAGCTGTGGGAATCTTTTTCAATCTACATTTAGATAAGGTAACTGTGATTGTTGCTGACAGATTAATGTATTTCCTAAAACACCTGGAATCTCCAAGTTGCATGGCTACACTAGCTAATACTTTACTAAATGAACTACTGTCCAAATATTTACCCTGATACCCACAGATAAGTCATCCCTCATCAAAAAAAAGAATTCTTTTTCCAATAATCAGTGTGTTTGTTATTGTTTGTTTGCTTGTTCTTTGTATCACTGCCTGTCTTAGCAGCCCCATTTCTGAGACTTGTGGATGTGCCTGCTTTTTGTGAGAATCTGGTAAAGTTGAATTTGTTGTCACCCACATTAGCTAAGATGGTCTCGCCACTGTTCTACAACTTCAGTATCAAAGCTATTCCAGTGAACTATACTCATGGTGAAATCTCATTATTACCATGCTACAGCATAGGCCTCACTTTTATTTTTTTAATATTGACCTGTAATTACCTTGTAGAAGCATCAAAGCATCAGTCTAAGCTTTGTCTCAATCATCAGAACATTCTCCTCTCCTCTTCCCTCCCGACCCCACCCGTCCCCTCCCCTCCCCTCCTCTCCCCTCCCCTACTCTCCTCTCCTCTCCCCTCCCCCCCTCCTCTCCCCTCTCCTCTCTTCTTCTCTCTTGCCCTCTCCTCTCCCTTTTCCTTCTCTCCCACCCTGTTTCCTATTTCTCTAAGCACACCACTCCCATTAGGTAAAGGCCTACCATAACTCAATATGATATAATTCAGCTGCCTTATCAAAGACTCAATCTCCAATGAAATCAGGGTCACATGTGGCAGGATGTGGACTCCAGTGTCTCTTCAGGGAAACCCAATTCAACTCACAGTTGATGTCAAACACATATCTAATGCTACTGGTTGTTAACAATAGCATCTTAAGTGGCATTTACAAACGTGATTTGTGAATGTAATATTACATAGGACAACACAGTATTACATAATTGCAAAAAGAATAGCTTAGTGTATGAGAATATATTACAATCACAGTATCCAAGGAATAGCCTGATGTAATCTTACACTATTATACTGGTCAGTGTGTATTAATAACTGACTTTTATTCTAAGATCTGAACTTAGTGGATTTTGGAGAACGAGTACGATAGTTGTATATGTATATAGTGATACATCCTAAAATGATAATTTAGGCTGGAAAAGACACAATTTAGGAGCCTTTGATAGCTATTTTTGATAGCTCCCTCTGACAGCCGATGAGCTAGCATTTAGTGGTGAGATTAGGCTTATCCTGAATAACTTCAGAAGATTGAATTAAATTGAATGTAGGCAAAAAAATACTTAATCTTAATATGAGAAAAAAATTTAATCAGTTTAGGTGCCTGTAAATTAAATGTGGTTATTTAAATGATAGTAACCATCATGAGCATGAAAAAGTTCCAACTGGGTCTAAATGATTAAAAACCAGAGTTGCTATAATAGAAATTATCTGGAAAGTAAAAAAATATAAAATTATATTATCTTCAAGTTCTACTCAACTATATACACTTTATTTTTTATTCTAAAAATTCAGATGACTCTTGAGCCTTTTTTAGCTGGAGAGATATTACAGGAGACATAGTGCGTATGTCTCTGTGTGCTCCAACTTGATAACAATTTATCTCATAAATACCAAGATGACTCAATAAAGGGAAATTCTAGTATTGTAAATTCTCACAATTTCTTATGGATTCACTTATAATTTATTTATTATAAATACTTTATGGTATTATAAAGTGATAAGCATTTTCAAGTTATTTGTTATAAATATTTCTTATTTATTTAACATGAATATGTAATGTATTTAATAATAAAAATAATCAGACAAAAGCTGTAGTTTTCTAAACTTAGTAAGTTTTCATTTCATATGCCATCAACTAGGGAGGAAAGATAACTTTTTTTTGTTCATGGGAGAAGGTTTTATTCTGCTTAGGCCTCTGCATTATGGTGGTTCTTCATCAGTGGAAATCAGAACAGAAAGTCAAGCAGGGAAGGAACCTGGAGACAGAAGCCAAGGAGAACCGCTACTTATTGGATTGTTCCTCACGGCTTGCTCAGCTTCTGTCTTATACAGTACAGGAGCACCAGTGATGTGGGGTTTCCCTCCGTATGCTGTGAATACCACCTACACCCCAGCCCAGGATATCACCACCCACAATGGGCTGTGCTCTACCCAACCATCATTAATTAAGAAAATGCCATATAGACATGCCTATAGTCCAACCTACCTTCCTTCCTTCCCTCCTTCTTTCCTTATTTTCTTCTCTCCTTTCTTTATGTTTTTCATATTATGCCTCCAGATCCCACCTATCTACTGTCCCACTTTAAAATAATTTTTAAAAAAAAGTGGAAAAAAGGATGCAGGGAAAATCTCATCATGGAAGTTTCACTGTGACATAGTGAATCATGCAGTAACTCCTTTTATCCATATATTTTTACATGGAGGCCTTTATCAAAAAGAATCACTGGTCTGGTTTGAGGCTCCTGGACTCTGCCACACCATCAATGCTGGGCCCTCACTGGGTCACTTTGTGGACATCCTGTTGCTGCCCTTTGTCAGAGATTATGTAACCACTGGTCCACAGGACAGATGCCTACTACCCCTACCCCACTGTTTCAGCAAATGACAGATGGAGTGGATGTTAGCACGCACCAGCACTGGGACCGAGTGGTTGCAGGGTTGATCAGTCTGTCAGCTCTCTCCTGTCTTCTCCAATAGGGTGAGAACCGCCCTGGCTAGTTCACCCTTGCAACAATGAGCAAAGGGCAGGGCCAGTTCTCCTGCTCTTTCTCTCTCTCACGTCCTCAGGGTCAGATCTCCCACACCTTTATCTTTGGGGCCAGCTCTGCTGTGTTATCCAGGCAAAGTGCAGGTGCCACTCTCCCAAGTGCAGCAGCTGATGAGGGGTAGGAACAGCTCAACCACTCTTATGATCCTCGGGTCATCTCTCCCACCTGCCTCAGGTGGGTGATAGGCAAGTGGAAGGCATCTCTTCCCCACATATTGATGCCAAAAGCACATGAGTAGTGGGGACAGTTCTCGCATGCTCACAATATTTGAACTTCTCACTCACACCACTTCCAACAGGTTCTATTGTACTGCCCAGGTGAGGTGCCGGGCGTGCTCTACTGAGTGTTGTACTTCTCTCATCTGTCTCAGATATTGGTGGGTGGTGTGCATGTGTGTGTAAAGTTTATTTTGAAAATTAATTATTTTAATACAATTCTGTGCATGTATATAATATAGTTCAATCATGTTCACCTTTATTCTCCTCTCACATCTTTTTCATGCTCACTCTAGAATCTTTTACTTCCCACCATTTACCACTACAAATACTTTCATGTTTTTGCTTCCATGTTTTCTTTCATAACCCAATGAATTTAATTAGGATTCTTCACATATACTATTGAATATATTATATTCAATAATATATTGAATATATTATTCAGTAAATGTGGGGTCATTTACTGAATAATAGTCAACTTACATGTGATTACACCTTGAATTAAAGTCACTGCCTCTACTTCACCAGCCATAAATGGCAATATATCTTTATCTAAGGGTGAGACCTCATCTGTCCCTCCTCCTTCCACGTTGGTTGATGACAGGCTAGATAGATCTTATGACCACAGCTGCTGTGAATCCAGGAGTTCAGGCCCTGTTTAGTGTCCAGAAGGCAGAATTGAATTTGGCAGCAATCCCCCTCCTTCTCACCACTATCTACCACATATTCTTTGAGGTTGAAGAGGAGATTGATAGACGCACTCTATTTTGGAAAAGCAATCATGTCACCTGTTCTCAGGACTTTGAAGAGGACGAGTGTGCACTAACAACTACCCACTGAAAAAGAATTTTTTCTTTCCAAAATTGAGAACAGCACTGATCTCTGTGAATAAGCCCAGTTATTTAGAAGTAACGTGAAAACAGTATGGAAAATAACAGTCGTCTGTTCCAGCTATACGGCTTCTGAACTCCTCAGCCATAGATTTTGACCAGGTCGGTTAGTAGCAGGCATAGATTCCCTCCTGTGGAGTATGCTGAAAATCTAGCCTGGTGGTGGCAGTGTATACCATTAATCTCAGCACTTGGAAAGCAGAGGCAGGAGAATCTCTGTGAGTTTGAGTCCAGTCTGGTCTACAGAGAGAGTTCCAGGACAGGTCCCAAAGCCACCGAGAAACCCTGTCTCAAAGAACAAACAAACAAAAAACCAGAAACAAAACAGAGAAGCGGTTGCTTCTGGACAAAGGTTCAACACCTGGCACTGGATTTTTTTAAATTTTTTAACCAATTTAGGATTTTTTTTTCATTTTTGGGCTCTGGAAATAGCATTGCCCACCTATATCTCTTCAAATTCCTTTTTGAAATATCTAAATTTTAAACTAGCATACAAATTAATCAGTTTAGATAAGGTTTCTCATATACTTATAATTTTGGTTAATCTCCCCCCATCTTTGTTCCATCCATCCTTTAACCCCTTAGGCACAATGGCATCATTTTTAACTTCCTAGTAAATTAAGTCTTAATCCAGGTCTGTAAGTGGTACAGGAGAAAACAATCACTTATTCTCCTCTACAGGCATTTTTATTTTGTATACTCACATTTCATCAAGAATAAGTATTAAGACTGTAAGTGTGAAATCAAAGGTGTGCAGTGCATGCGGACACAATCCGGATTTTACTTCCTACTTTGAACTATAAACATATTTTGTCAATTGGTCTCAATTGTATAGTATTGAAGAGGCTCGGGAAAAAAATGCTCTTTGTTTCTGATTTCCTTAATGATCCATTTTCTGCTGATAGAATACGTTGTCAGAAGCTGGATCATACTTGAAGGGACCATTATTTGTGACCTATTCCTGGATGCTAAGAAGATCAAGGCTGGAGGGGCAACATGCAAGGGAGGAATATTTATTAAATAATAATATTTATTAAATAAATAAATTTATCCCTCACTGTGTTTGTACCCCCAATCTCTTCCTCCATTTCTGTTCAGGAAAGGGCATGTCTCCTCTGAGCATCAACAAACATTCATGGCAGGAAGAAACGACAAAGGGCAACATGAGAGAAAAACAGAATCATTAATTTACAAGGAATCCATATCTGTGGTCAAAACACTCTCATGTAACTGTCATGGTGCCATCCACCCTGGACACTTGGCGGTCAGGTCATTGTCCATTTTCTAACACTGGCATCCTTACCTAGGTTTCTGCATGTGGTATGAAATTTAAAACGCAAGTTTTTGAGAGACATTGTAAGGCAAATTCAGCCCCTTTTATCTCAAACTAGGAGTCATTAGATGTTGTTACTAGAAATAATTTGAGTTTTTTATGTAGGAATAACTCACAACATGGTAGAGAAATCACTTTAAAAAATAAACTAAATATTTAATGCTAAAAAAGGAAATTTTCACGGAAAAGTCATAGGTGAGATAAATACATCTAGTGTTGATGCTGGTGTTTACAGCTGTATTTACAAGCAAATGATTAGGAAATGGAAGGAAAAATAAGAGATATAAAGGATGGGAACACTAAGCATTACATACACACAAAATTAATTTTAACAGTTCAGTTCCTTCTGACTAGATGAGACAGAAATAGGATTGAGAGAATAATTTCATTACAGTTACATCAAACTTAAATCTTGTATCATTATTAGAGACAGATGCCAAATATTCACAATCATTAATATTAAATATTTAATGTATGGTTATTCTGATTATGCACTGAAGAGACATTGGTCCTAAGAATAGTCCTATCTCTTCACACTGAAACATTAAATTCTGACCTTGTTTCAACTGTTCCTTGGGTCCCAGAGATACAGAGGTTAGAGAACGCATCTGGTCCTTCCTATTCTGAAATGGTCTGACACAGAGGACTGTGGATGTTGTCTGGTAGGATCTAGGTTAGCCATTTCCTTTCCTTAAGTTCCTTTGAGAAAAGTTTTTGGACTCACCAGAGGAAAAGTATCCTCTTGAAGAAACTGTTCATCAACAGACATTTCTCCTCAAGAACTCCAGAGAGGATAGGGCCAGTAATCTGTGGGAACACTCAGCTAAGAACAAAGGACAGAGCTATTCATTCAGTTCTCACTGCCCCATTCCATCCTCATACACATGGGAACCTGGATCTGCCGACTCTAGTGTTCTCTTTTGTTCTCTGTTTGCCCTTATATTTAAGAACAGATAGCTTGCCTTGTTCAAATTCTGCTTTCAGTGTGTACATAGACAATTTCTTTACTCTAAAATCTTTCTTGTGTACTACTGCTTGGTTTCCATTTGTTCCAATGTTCTAGTGTTCCTCCATCATGCACACCATCAATATGCATGTTGACTCTATGGCCGGCCGCTGTTCTCCACATGCAGGACACCACATTCATCTCCTATGATTCCAATTCTTTTGATGATATACTGTGAGAGTGTGGTGTGTATTTGTGATTGTTAACTAAAGTTCTAATTGTGTTGGCATGAGTTTTAAATCCAATCTGTTTCAAAATTCTGTTTTAGTCCTTCAAAAACTGTTTATCTTTGTAAAATATTCCTCTATGTACTCATTACCTAATTTATAACCAACTATATTTTAAAACTTTTAGTCTATGTCTAATTACCTCATACTTACTAGATATCATATGTGCATAAATTTTATTGAGGTGCCTGAAATCTGTTAGTATATCTCAGTACATTTCTCAATATAAATTACATTCATCACTAAGTTCTGCCACACTTTGAATGCTAAGTTAATTTTCATTTTGCAGAAATGCTTATATAAGGCTAGAGAGGTGGTTCAGCCAAAAGGACAAGAAACACGTACACAGCCCTTGAACTTGCGTCTGGCTTCTATAAAAAGACACATTCTAAACTAGATTCACGGTCATACATGTAGTTATGCTACCTGTTGTTTAGATACTCTTTGTAACATGAGAACCTAGAACTTAGTCAAGTGCCTTTAAAATTCCAATAAGGTTTTATGCAGAACACTTATTTATATGACTTGTCTCTGCAAGGATAATCATCTTGGGTACATGAAAATGTATTCTGAATTATCTACAGCAGTCTGTTAATTTCCTTATTTACCACTAAGTGGAGACTAAGTTCCAAAACTTATGATTTTCATTATTTTTTCAAATTCTTATATTTTAACTGCTACTCCTGGAAATCAAGAAATAGTTCTCTTGGTCTAAACACAGCAATGCCGTTCACCTGTGTCCCTTTTAATTATGAAGTGCCAGAAGAATCTAGAAAAAAACAGGCAATTTGTCAGCTGTGGTATTACATAAGAAATTATAATAAATATATTCATACTAAAAAGAGGAATAAGTGGTCTGTATCTTAGCTGTAATAGCAGAATATTGCATATTTGCTTCCCTTAACAACCTGGTATTTCTTCAGTAATTGTTCATGGTTGTTTTGAGAATGAGCACCATTGTGGAACCTTGGCTGTTCTTGAAGTCATAAACCATCTTCTCTGTTTCCCCAAGGTTGGAACTGCAGGCATGAATCAGTCTCCATGCCTATCATATTCACGCCTCCTATGTGGAA
Organism: Myodes glareolus; assembly: GCF_982192425.1. NCBI lineage: Eukaryota > Metazoa > Chordata > Mammalia > Rodentia > Cricetidae > Myodes > Myodes glareolus. The sequence goes on along the minus strand of NC_142042.1, from coordinate 7,922,091 downwards.
ATTGCATTTTATCATGATGTGCCTCCCTGTGTGACTGAATAGACATGCAAGAGGATGTCAGTAGATTTACATTCATAATAAAGATAGCATACAGAAATATATTTGATTATTTTTCTGCCATGTATAAAATATTGAAGTCTAAAATTGTTGTAAATTTTAAAACACTATTGATTTGTTTACTGTGTATGTGTTTATGTTCATATGTCTGTGTATATGTTTGTGTGTCTATGAGCACATGTGTATGGGTGCTTGTGTCTGTGATTAGGCATAGGACAAAAGAAGCTCTTGAGTGCCCCTCAGTATCACTCTCCTCTGTTACTTGATAGAAGGTCTCTCTTTGTACATGGAGATTATAATTTTTCTCAGTGATTCTGGAAGCCAGATAGCTCTAATAAGCCTTCTATTGTTGCCCCTTTCAGAGCTATAATAACAGACTTATTTGGGTTGCCTGACTTGTTACTTAAGTATTGAGATTTGAACACTAATCTTCCTGATTAGATGCCAAACATTCTTAACTGTTGAGCCATCTCCCTAGTCCCAGATTCACTGAGTTTTGTATATAATATTATTCCCTAAATATTTCAAGGCAGGAAACTAGCAAATATTTATAGTCACCAACATTGTTATAACAATTATAATATTCAACACACTTGAAAAATTATCCTTTCTGCAAATGTATGTGTAAAATTTCAATGTAAGTTTTCTCAATTTTAAATAGTATCTTTTAAGCATGCAAAGAATATATCAGTTAAACATAAAACAAATATAAAAAGCAAAGATTTAATACTTAGAATCTTAAACTCTAAGAACTTTTCCTCCTAATGTAACATATATCTATTCAGTTTTTATGTACATCTGCCAAAAATTTGGAAATGCAACTTAAATAGCATGACTACTGAAGTAAGGGAATTAGATTGGTTCGTTTAAAAGGACACCAACAATCCATTAAATGTCCACACTTTTAATAGGAAATTCTTTATAGACCAATTCAATACCTGGTTTAACTACTAATGGCCATGTCAGCCAGATTTCTTTTGCATATTTGAGATGAACAACTTAAAAGAAGATATTGTTTACCATAGTTCTCAGTGTCAGGCCCTTTTGTTCTTAGTTGTTTGGCCATTCAGTAAGTAACATGATGACCTCCAATTTGTGGGCTCTCTGGAGGATCCTGGCAATGTTTGCCTTTGAGGTCATTAGTAACTCCCATGATGCATGGAAATTGTCCACATTTTTCATACCACATGTGTGAACAGAACTGAGCAGTGTGAACTCCAGCATTCTGGCTCAAAGGGGACATCTTTAGTTGTGATCCATTCAACCAGTCCTGTCTTCAGCCAACAGAGCTGTTCAGAGACTGTGTGCTGAAGGTTCTCTGGAGAGAAAAATCTTTACTACGTTAGACCAGAGTCCTTGCATACCCATTAACAAAAAGTATTCAAGAAATGAAAGTATTTCTCGACCAAAATGGTCCATAGATTCTCAAATAAATGACTGCTTTTTGGAAAAAGTATGTCTTCTAGGTAGAAAAAAATAAATAAAATCAACAGAAGTAACTAATAGGTATGATTTCCCTGACAATTCAAAATAATTATGTTTAAAAATCCTTCTATTAGTGTGTGGGATTTGATGTGTGATTTAAGTTTTAGTAATGTTTCTTTTACCTGTAGTCTACCTTTTATGTTACTTGACCTTTTTCCTTTGCAGCTCTTAATATCTTTCTTTATTGTGTATGTTTTACATTTTGATTATTACATGGCAAGAGGACTTTTTTTTTGATCCAGTCTATTTGGTGTTCTGTAATCTTCCTGGATATTCATAGAAATATCCTTCTTAAGGTTGGAAAAGTTTTCTTCTATGATTTTATTGAATACATTTTCTGTACTTTTGAGGTAGAGTTCTTCTCCTTCTCCTACCCCTATTATTCTTAGATTTGGTCTTTTTATGGTGTCCAAGATTTCCTGGGTATTTTGTGTTTAGAATTTGTTGGATTTAATGTTTTGTTGATCAAAACAGTTCCTCTATTTCCTCTGCAGTAGTTTCAACACCTAAGATTCTTTCTTCTATCGTTTATATTTTGTTGGTTATAATTTTCCCTGTAGTTCCTATTTGTTCACCCAGATTTTTCTATATCCAAAATTCCCTTGGTTTGTGTTTTTTTATTTCCTTTATTTCAGTCTCCAAGTCTTGAACTGTGAGCTAAGAATATTGAACATTTTCTTAAGTATCTTTTGACCATTTATCTATTTATGCTCTATCACTCTAGATCACACACACACACACACACACACACACACACACACATATCTAGATTCAACATAATTTCCAAGAACGTTTTAGAAAAAGTAACAACATACAAATTTCCTAGTATTCATATATTACAATAAGTACTGTGATCATGTCTAAGGCAAAGCTGGGGATTTGTATGAGTTATTGAGAATATTTTCCTTTAATAATTCACATAGAGGCACTATTAAACACAAACATTCATTATTGTTTAATAGTTTTCTTCAAAGTTTGGAAAGAATGTTATCCTGAAAAGTGGATCTCAAACATCAATAGATTTAAATTACTTGAGGTTGATTTTCCTATTTTTTAAAACAACAGTGTTGTGAAAAAATAAAAATACATGTGTGAGTCCTTGAGTAGAGAGCAGCTACTAGATGGAAGCTATCTAGCTTAGACACAACTGTGGCATGATATTCAGGTAAATATCTATACAGAATGAAAGTATGATTGTAGAAACTGGTCTATTAAAGCATAGCACATACCTATCTAGAAGATAACGACATAGTGTTATTCTGCACGTTAGGCAGGAAGATCTCAAACTGTAAATTGTCTTTATTATAGTATTCTTCCTCCTGTTTGCCTTTTCTCAATGAAGTTTATCTTTTAGATGCCTTATGTTTCATGAGGATTGTGCTGTAGAAGAACAAGTGAAGAATTTTATGGGATTGAGTGTAAAACTGTAAGAGACTACAAAGGAAGAGACCCTGCCTTTGCGGAGAAGACAATAGCATTCAGTAGGAAGGAGCTGAGAGAAAAAAGCTCTACAAATGTATCTATGCTTTCTCCCTTTTGTCTAGGTGGAGTGTTAGGGCAAGGAGAATTTCACATCATAGCAAACATGAGCTGAATGTTAACTAAAATCACACGGAACCCACGCAAAGCTTGCACTGTTGGTGGCAACTCCTACAATCGAATCCCGGAGATCCTGTGACAGAGTACAGTAAATACGGTGGCTGATTTTTTTTATGGTTTTTTACGTGCAGTTTACATTAAAGAGAAGTTAAACATTCCCTGTGCTTTCTTAGGGAAACAGTAGCAACTTGAATAATATATTTGAGATTATTCCTTCATTTCTAAAGCAAACAGCAGAACACGCAGGTAGATTTGTTGGTCACAGTTATTTTATCAAAACGTGATATACCATTGAACCATTTGCAGTTCTCAGTATTTGCCATAAATAGCATTTAAAAGACAAAACAAAACCAACACCAAAACCAAATGAACACAGCACAGTGCAAACAAGGGCTTGATGTTTGGCGAATGTTTACCATTTGAGCTTATTTTTTCTTTAACATATTTAAGACCACTGAATTTGAGAACGTTGATCTATTTCCTAAGGGAAATATGTTAGGTACCTGTGGAAAAGTGGTTATAACTCAATTAACTCAACACTGAGCTTGATTTCTGACCACTTCCCTTTACAGATACATCACATAAGACATTGATGATCTTTTAGCACTCTCATGACTTCTATAGCTGATCCAGTATATTCATTTTCTCTGTAAAGCATGTATAGCCCTCCCTTACAGGAGCACAATGCTTGTGGACTATTTAAACAATAAAATCACCAATAAATATTTTTAAATGACAAAAAACATAGCAAACTCTTCCTTTGCCAAGATACAGACATTTTCTAATAGTATGCTAATACAAAAAAAAATCAAGTCTCTATAAATCAAGCTCCAAATAAAACTTTGAGTGACTTACATCTTATCCTACATTGTCATATAGGCTTACAAGTTACTGTAAAATTTTTGTTGTTGCCATAGAAATTACAGTCAGGGCGTATGGAAATTTGCACGTACAGACTCTACAAACAATGAGAAAAACCAGCTTACAACTTCCTTACCAGCATGAGCAGAAAAGAAAAAAGCCAAAAAGATGTGCTACACACACACACACACACACACACACACACACACACACACACACGTACTATGTGGGGGGGGGTTGATTACCACTGCTTTTGAAAGAACATTTCTACTCCTACCAGTTTGATTTGCCAATGTTAAAATGACCCAAACTCTGCTCTGAGGTCTCTAACAGAAGTGTAAAGCTATGTTGTGGCTAATGAAATGGAAGCAGGCAAAGGCTGATAGAGAGGACAAATGATTGAGTTTATAAAGTGCAAAGAGGGAAAATACTTTACTTATTCTGAACGTTATTCTGAAATTACCTTAAAAAAGCAGTACCCGGTGTTCATAAAACAGAAGAATAAAAGATTTAAGATGCTGCCAAACAACATGAATCACCAAATGTCCATGAGAATAAAACATTTGTTTACATGGTTTAATTGAATAAGAGCTAAGTACCACAGTCATTATCTAAGCACTATAATCATTTGAATAACACTCATATTTTATCTTTATGTTTATTTTTGTTGTGATAAATACATGTTTTTGCCATCACAGAACAAAAAATATGACTTTCCTTTCACATAAACACAATTTCAGTTGTTAAGCAGAGTCCCGTTTTTTTAAAATTACTGAAGAGGTAAAACTCTGCTTTGTTTTCAGTCTTATTTTTCCGTCCCTTCTTCCACATTATTATCCCTCCCTGTATTACTTCTTGCTTCCTTTTATCCTTCTTATACTCTTTTTTCTTGATATAAGAATCTTCTTTGTTCTTTCCTCTATTTTTGAAAATCTCATCGACACATTTATAATCTAAACTAGAGCTTTTCTCTCTCCTCTACATCTCTTTTGACATAAATTAAAATTTGACTGTATGCTGTCTATATGAAAAGTAACTTATCAGGGCAGCACCCTATCAATCCTTGTTTTAAACTGTTATCATTTACTTCCATTATGAAAAATGGTTCTAATGTCTTATTTTACTCTGAAAGATAACTTTGACACAATTATATGAAGCAAGTGCACACACACTTTAAAAAACAAACCTTCGATGGCGTCCATATCTGCTCTAAAGACGTCACTTCCGTATGATGCCGCTTTCTGTGCACAGCCCCACCACACTGAAGGCAGTCAGTCCCTCACACCTTCAGAGGTCCTGACAGCTATGAAAATCCTCTTACATTTTTGAACAGGTTTTTTAAGGCTATTTTTTTTTTTATTTTTTAACCTTTCATTTATTCTTCTTGTCTTTCACCTCATGCATCTCCATCCCATTCGTTTCCGTGTCCCTTTGTATCCACTGTCTACCCTTGAAATCTCTCACCAAAAGTAAATAAATAAATAAATAAAATGTAAGAGGAGAAAAAGAAGGATACAAAAGAAAAAAGAAGAAAAGTCAGCCTTGCCATGGAAGCTGTAGTGTAACGTGTTGAGCCGGGCAGTAGACCCTGTTACCCATATGTCTTTACTTGCAATGCTCATTTCAGCCATTGCTCTGGTTTGAGGCCTCTGGTTTTGCTGCACAATCCATGCTGGAGTCTCACTGGGATTCCTCTTATATATTCTACTGTTGTCCTGTGTCTTGGAAATCCTGCAGCTTTGGAGTCTGCAAGACTGCCTTCTTCATTTTCTCTAGAAGATCACAGGTGGGGTGAATTTGAGGTGGACCAATTCCTAACCCTCTTCTGGACCTGGTTAGTTGTAGGCTTGGGCATCTGTGAGTTCTCCCCTGTTCTTGGCACCAGAGTGAGTTAGCATGCATTGTCTTGGCGAGTTTACCCCTTGCAGCAAAGAGCAAGGGGCAGGGCCCGTTACTTTGCTTTTATATCCTCAGGGTCGGCTCTCCCACGCCATCAGGGCCAGGTCTACTGTGTTGCCCAGGCAAGGTGCAGGGGCCACTTTGCCAGCTGCTGTAGCTGGTGAGGGCCAAGGACAGCTCTCCCACTTTTACGACCTCAGGAATACTCTCCCACCTGTCAGAGGTGGTGAGGGGCAGAGAGTATGCGGGAAAGCATCTCTTCCCTGCCCGTACTACCATACGGCAGAGGAGGGAGAGGACCTGACCGCTCATGCTCATATTCTCGTGCATGGTCATCTCTACGCCTGTCCGCGGGTCAGCTCCGCTGTGCTGCCCAGATGAGTTTGCAGAGTGTTGTAGCTGGTAAGGGGAGGGTCAGTTCCCTTGCCAACTGGAAACAGTAGCGACAAAGAGGGTAGGCATCTTTCCATTGCTTCTAGTACTACACCACAGACAAGGATGCTGGCACCAGATGTGTCCCTCTCACTCCCTCAGGGATGGCTCACCTGTGTTCCTGTTTACAGGGTCAGCTTTACTGTGCTACCAAGAAGTACAGAGCCCATTCTCCAGAGTCAACTGCAGCTGCTGAGGGTTTGCATCAGATCCCTGCCTGCTGCAGCTGCTGAGGGTTGGCATCAGTTCCCTGTCTGCTGCAGGTGGTGAGGGGCAAGGGGAGGCACCTTTTCCTAGCACACAGCAGGTGCGACCTGCTCTCCCTGTTTCACGCCCTCAGGACCAGCTTGCATATGCTCCTGCACAGGGTCAGCTCTGCCCAATGAGAGGTAAGACCCCCTCTCCTTTATGTTTCATCTGCTGAGCAACAGGGCCAGTTCTCCCTAGTGTTTCATTCAGTGAGGAGGCGGGGCCAGCTCTGTACAGCACTAACCTCTCGATCTTTGGTGGTATCAGGAGCCATGTACATCAAAAGAGACCACAGCTGCATCAGGGCCATGAACCCAGGCGTAGGTCTTGGAAGCAGCCCGGGCCCAAACATCACCATGGCTCTGAGTGGCCATCAAGCCACGCAGCTTGGCCTGTTCCTCAGCTCTTTCACCTTTAGATCGGCCTGTGTCTACAGGACATGAACCATTCTCTCTCTCTCTCTCTCTCTCTCTCTCTCTCTCTCTCTCTCTCTCTCTCTCTCTCTCTCTCTCTCTCTCTGCCATACCATGCCGTCCATTTGCTCTCCGTTATCGTAGTAGTGCCCATCTGCCCGGCGCTGCGAGTCTGCATTTCATCATGGTGCCCTGCTTCTCAGGATTATAATGGGGTCCATCTGCCCCGTTCCAGAGACAGTCTTCCAAACCCAAGTCTAGAGACCTGGCGGCATTTGTGTTTGTCCTCCGGGGTCTGCCAGACCTAAGAGACAGTTGATTTTTGAGTTAGTTTATTATTATTAATATTATTATTATTATTGTTTGATTCTCATAGTTTCCCTCATGTATTTCAGAAAATATTCTTAAATTTTTACTAAATAATTCTAACTTACTGCCTCATCAGATTAGGAGGATTGTAGTGGCAATAATTGCTTTTTCTATTCAAATAATATGCTTATTTATTTTGTGTCAATCATTTTAATAAAACGCTGATTGGCCAGGCAGGCAGTATAGGTGGGTCAACCAGACAGGAAGTAGAGGCGGGGCAATGAAAATGAATAAGGTTACAGAGGAGGAAGGTCCCTCAGCCACTCCTGAGCAAACCACCGAAGAGGCAACATGTAAGCTGTCACACTGAGAAAGGTACGGAGCCCTGTGCTAACATAGATAATGATAATGGATTAATGTAAGTTACAAGGACTAATAAGGAGCCTGATCTGATGGGCCAATCAGTTTATAACCTTATGGAGTCCTGTGTGTAATTTCTCTTTGGGATTTGCTGGCTGTTGGGGTACCGGGCGGGACGGAAACCCCAACAAGCCGGCCCTCATGCTACAATTTTGATATGTCCAGCTCACTGTCGTTATTACAACTGGTGCTGTTTGTAGTTAATTCCTTTACAAACCAGGATAATTTGAGAGGATACTAAATTGTTCGTTAACTTTTTTTTTAATTACTGCTAAGTTTTCAACTGTATATACATACAAATATGCAGATTGATTCTTTATCAATTTAGTGCTGCTTGTAGGTATACGTTTTTAGGGATGAGCACTTGGAATGAGAAAACTAGGGGCTCATCCGTGAGAAAAACCTAACTTTGGAATCCATAGGGCTAAACCAATCCTCCTTATGAGACATATGCAATTTGTAAATGTTTATTCTGTCAATTCAGCAGTGAGAGTAATGTTTTTTTATATCAAAGTCAAATGAAATGGGATATTTTCTTTCCTGATGAATTGCATTGTTTTACCTAGCCTTCGTATTGTACAATGAAGCAAAATGCCATCTGAAATTTTTGTCAAATTCCTGCCTCCCTGTCAATGCTAACTAGTGGGAGGGTACTAAAAGGGATCGTTACTTGTCTTGGACCTTATTAATAGTTAAGTTAGTGGTCATTAAATGACTGCAATTAAAATGCAGTGCTTTTTACAGCAAAAGATAATTATCTAATTAAGTCACCTAGCTGGACTCTGATGAGAAGTGAACCAGCCACTCAGTGATTTCAAATCAGAAGAGCCCCCTACCTTGGAAGAGCTAAGGAAATTAGCAATAGCATGAACAGAGGCTGGCATCTGCTAGTTGGGTTCCTGCAGTCTGAGTGTCATCAATTATTGCAATGTTGGCTTGCAGAGCTATGTTTTCCCATCAGCAAGGCACTGGGGAAACAGTTACAGTTTCCCCTCGATGGGGTCCCTAAGGCCTCACTGCCTAAGCAGTTCTCAGGCTAGCTGCGATCTCTGATTTCATTCCATCTAAAATAATGCCAATCCACAGCTGAATTTGCCTCCTTAATGAGGCCTTTTGCTTCATTGATAAGAAATGACACATTTACGGCAATTCACTTTAAATATATATATTTGTGAAATTCCAACATGGATTTTTAACAGAGACTATATGCCTACATTTACATATTTGTGAGAAGATGCAATAGATTTCATAAAAATTAACAGAAGTATAATTGGATTTTCAGGTTATGGTTAGAAAATTATTGATCTAAAAACTTGAAATAATAAGCATCTTTACAAAGAAATTGAAAGACAAATGCTCATGAAAATTTATAGTGTCTGTTCTATAGATTTTTATTAGCCTCAATCTGTCATTCAGTCAATACATTTTGAATGGGATTGTTCTCTTTTTTAAAATGATATCTTTTGTATAAAAATATGTCACTTTACTGTGAACATATTTTAAATACACCTTCAGTGTTTACAAAACAAATATTCATTGGATAGCTATTATACACTGGTTCATGTAGCGGAAGTTGGGGAGCTAATTAACAGTTTAAAAATCTCCAGTTAATAATTTTTAATTCTGGAGAAATGAAAGAAAAATGTAGGAAGGAAAAGCAATGTGGTATCCACACATTGACTACTTTTTAAACTGGATTACTCCCACTACTCTCAAATATACAAAAATAAATGAAAACAAAAATTTTCCCAGTCGAAAGAAAGGTGAAAAAGGCCAAGTATGAGGGCTGAGAAACGGAGACCTAAAAATAGTTTTGTGAACAAAAGATCAGCGTAGGTTTGAAAGGTGAGTTATGTTCACACACAACAAACTCTAGAGCATGCTAATCCATCCAGAGCCCATCATGAACAATGCATGATGCCTTATAAGACCTCGAGATTAAGAATGACATTTTCAAATTATATAGGAAGTGAGCCAGGCAGAATATTAGCGATATTCCTGCAGAGGGACACAGTGCAAAGAGAAGTTTCTTCACTGAGGTAGAGATTATATAAGAAAGCAGCGTCCAGTGATGTTTCCACCAACATGAGAGCTGGCAGCACAGGAAAAGTTGAAAAAGTCACAGTGCAGTCAGCACATGGCATAGCTGAGGCACTCATGAACTCACAGAAGCTGTCATTGTAGACATGCATAAGACACGAGAAGCTTTGCGAGACCCAGTCCCTTATTGAGAAGATATTGGCAATGGATAGCTGAATGAAGGAGCATGGTCTCACTGCTAGGTTACCCACAATGCCTTGGATAGACCACATCCATGCACATGACCACAGCACTAACTGGACCTTATGAATTTTTATATAATATATTATAAAAATAAAGTGGGATACATACATGTATTTATGAATGAATGGACAATGAGAGGAGGACTTGCTGGGGGACAGGGAAATTTAGAGGGGTGGATATGATCACATTTCACTGTATATGTATATGAGGTTCTCAATTATCAACAATTTAAAAACTTCATAGAATGAAGTATTTCGACTGGCTGTGATGGCTCATGATTATAATACCAGCAAACTGGCACATGTCCATGAATCTGAGTATAGACTAGATTACATAGTAATACACTGCCTCCCACAATGAACTATCAAATAAAATATGTTAAGTTTCATGTCTTCATGTGGCTTTGGCATATGAGTCCTTATGAGGTGAATATGTGCAAGTCAGTGAAGAGAGACCACCAGAGTGAGATATTCTCATACTACCAGAACGTCACTTCTTGTCACGTACAAACCAAACAAAGAATGGAATTGCTCTACCAAACAGCACCTGGGGAAGGTAAACATGAAATTACTTGAGAATGATTCATTGTTGAAAATGATAGTCTTCTCTATACAGAATTCATTGAATGAGAAAAATCAAATTTGAAATATCTTAATACCAAACATTTCACTTAATGAAAAATTTTGATTGAATGTTATCAGTATTATTGTGTGCAAATTACTTAAATGGATAATTTTCCTAAGTTACACATTTATTGTTTTTATTTAGTAACCCTAATAATTACTAGTTACGTTACTGCAAAATATTCATTAAAACAATGGCCCATTATGACATTTTTCTGAGGCATATATCATCTATGTAACATTAGCATTATACAGCTAAGCTTAGCTAGGTTTTCCTGCATGCAGTAGAGTCATGCTCTTCCCAACACATACTCTGTACAATACAGACAGTCAACTCCCTTTGGGTGCCCATATCTTGGAACACATTACCCTTTATTTGACTATCTCTTCACTGCCTTCCCATAAATGTCTGTATTGATTTTAAAGTTCTGTTACTCACTTATAAGGCATTTAATGGCCATAGGGCAGTATGTGTGCCAAGACTCTTGTCTCTTGATGTATCCTGGTGCTCACAGAGGTCAAAGTGTAAGCTGTTTAGTCCTTCCAAAGCACCAACCCAAATCCCCTGAAGCAGAGGCTTTCAGAAAATGTGTTCCCTGCTTGTAGAGTGTAACTGCAAGTTTGAGTCATTAGATCCCATCTATCTGCATACAAAAAAAGGAAAAGATGAGAGAGAGAGAGAGAGAGAGAGAGAGAGAGAGAGAGAGAGAGAGAGAGAGAGAGGTGGGAGGGTAAGAGAGAAGTATATTTAGTTACAATTGAAATTGTTATTTTTAGTCAACACATCTGTTTGTAGTGAGTGGACGCATATCTTTAATGAAGTGTAGAGATATTTATACTTATTCTTGTCTCTTGGTAGAAAAATTGATCTTTTCCTGTGTAAATGGCCAGTCTGATGGCTCTTTATCTCCTTGGTCAGTGTAGGAACACAAATTCTGTAAACACAAACTGTTCATTTTAGCTTCAAATATTCACTTCAGATCCCCAAAGAAAGCACTCCGAATACACTTGCTAAACTTTTAAGAAGAAATTAAGAATCATGAAATTAAACTACACCTTAGTACATTGTGTCATCACAATTTATAAAATAAACACAGCACAGAACTTTCTGATAGAACAACTGACAAAATGTGCATGCATAATTCTTTCTAGAGACGGTGGAGGATTATTGCTTCTCTCCTTACAGTGGAGGCTAGAGCAATAAGTCTCTTCTAAAGGAAAAGGAGCAGAAAAAAAATATGATTTTATTGTACTGTTGGGGAAAAAATGGCAGACATTCACTTCAATGGGAACAGCCTCACAGGTATCTTCTATTGTAGAAGGTGGAGAAAGTCATCTTACTTAGTGGTCACCGTCCTCAAAATCCACCACCCCTGTCTCTGCATTGGGGGGAAAAAATCTAAGGTCCATCAGAATGCAGGGATACTCTATATTATTCTGAATTTTATCTTTTAAGCTGTCAAGATTATGTAAAAACAACAACGGGTAGACTAAATGCAACAGATCCAGAAAAATGTGGAAGACATCAGGACCAAATACATACGGCACCCTACATGAGAGCCTGCAATAGAAAAACAACATTAAAAAGAAAACTGGTGAACTTAGCAATTAGTATTAGTTTACCAAGGATAACCTCCTTGTTTATGAAAATCCACCCATGTTTATAAAAGGCAAATATGAGGTGAAAACTTGATGATGCTACGTGGACATTTCTTATGCTATGTGAACAAACATTTTATAAGCATAACATTAAATTAAAATACATTTTTTTCTGCTGTGTAGTACTCCATTGTGTAAATGTACCGCATTTTCCTTATCCATTCTTAGGTCAAAGGGCATTTAGGTTATTTCGAGGTTCTGGCTATGACAAACAGTACTGTTATGAACATAGTTGAGCACATGTCTTCATGGTACAATTGAGCATCCTTTGGATACATACCCAAAAGTGGTATTACTGGGTCTTGAGGAAGGTTGTTTCCTAATTTTCTGAGAAGAAAATAACGACAGCTTGAATTTTGCTGACAAATAGATGCATTTAGAAAATATTGTATTGAGTGAGGTAACCCAGACCCAGAAAGACAATTATCATATGCATTCAATCATAAGTAGTTTTTAAACATAAAGCAAAGAAAACCATCCCACAAATCACCATCCCAGAGAACCTAGACAACAATGAGGACCCTAAGAGAGACATACATAGATTTAATCTATATAGGTTGTAGAAAAAGACAAGTTCTCCTGAGTAAATTGGGAGCATGGGGACCTTGGCAGAGGATAGAGGAGTAGGGGAGAGGTAGAGAGAGGAGCAAAGAAAAATGTAGCATGCAACAAAAAATCAATAAGAAAATTGTAAAACAGAAAAAATATATTTATTGTAGAAAATAAAGTGAGTATTAAAATAATTTCTGAAAAGCACCAGTAAGTTTTAGAAAGGGGGAACTTTTATATTTGCTTAAGGTTTTTTATTATACTTTGCTATAGCAGATACTTTTAAAATATTGAATGTCATAATACAATTTGGGAAGCTTCAATATAAATGAGGTTCTAGAAAATCTGTTGTTTAAAAAAATAAAACACCTTAAAAATCAGTGCACACATAACATGCTGTCTCTCAGGCAAAGCTCACATATCAGCATCTGTTTGCTTGATCGGTTTAGTCATAATGCTTTGAGGCTAACAAAATGGTTGTTAGTAGTCATTTGTTTAACCAAGTAAATGATTCCTTCATGAAACATACTGAAAATGTTAGTCCACATCTATGTGGATAATTCCAACCAAAGAAGTTGAAATCCTCTGAAGGTTAAATGTGAAAACTCATTTTTTTGGCTTTAGGATTTCTGTGACTTCTATTTGGTCACATGGCACTTTGAAAGTTGGCATGCTGAATATTGATATCAAATAAAATAACAAATGTCATAGACTATTCTGTAAGTGTACTCATCGAAAAGGACCCAAAGCTCCCTTTATGCTATCTTGGAAAACATGCAGGCCAGCATTGAATAAAAAAATACAGTATGTAAGCATTTAGAGTTATTGATAATACCACAAGGAGACAGAGTCCTTACAAATAATGCTCTTAAAATCATTATCAACATTTGAGATTTCATATGGTTGCAGAATGTTGTTATCCAAAGATCACACTTTGGAATAGGTAGAATACTTTTGCTTTCCTATAATGATGGGACTTACTAAGAACCATCTTAACTGAAAAAGCCTGACATACTACCCCTAAGTATTTTTCTGTTTTTTTGATGACATGCTCTTCGAAACTTTTTTCCAAGTCAATTTTCACTTCCGTCTGTTAAATGACCAACACTGTAATTCTACTTAACAGTCAGTTTCTCTTCCCACAATATGTGAAAGTTTGACTCATTTTAAGTATATTTGAAATGTGTCATCATAAATACTTTTTGTGCAATCCTTGTTAACTCTACTTCATCAATCATGATGTCAAGAATTCTTCTCTAATAATCTGACATGCTTTTGATGCTAAGTTCTATTAAGATTGAAGAAGCACAGAAATGGAGAAAATAAAAGTCTAAACCTTAGGGATGTGTGTGGGAAAAGTACTGCCCAGAAAACAAAACAATACAAACAAAAAACAGAACAACAACAAACCGAACTGATGTTAGTGATGTTAACTGGTATATTCCTGTTTAAGGCAGATCCATTCTGCCAATCAGGGCAAGAGGAGAGAAACAAATGCAGTGGATTCCCAATGGACTGCCCAGACCTAGGGCCATGCAGCAACAGTTACTTCTCAGTTCCTTTTCCATTCTAGAAAATCTCTCTCAGCAAGAGTCAGCCAACTTCTTTCTTTTTTCTTTGCACAGCAAGTGAGTCTCAGCATGTGAGGTTTGAACAATCCTGCACTGCAGGGAATGTTTTGCAGAAATTGCATGACAAGATTGCCAAAAGGATTACCTCTTGATTTTCTTTGTCCTTGGGTTTATTTCATCTAATAATGGGGCAAGAAAGGAGGCTTCTCCATTGAAGACAGAATTTATTCATGAATCATATGCAGTAAAATTGTCCTAAACTCCTTGTTGCCCTTATTTTTCTAAGAAAACAAAACTTCTGTTGAACATAAGATACATATATATGCATATATACATACATATTTATATGATCATATTATAAGACCATGTGAGAATGGAATTATTTTTTTTCTTGCCAGAGTTTAAAGTCAAACTCCTAAAAAGAATATATTTTTCCTCCCTTTAATTAAAGGTATGAGGAAGTATAAAGAACTTACAATACAGGGTCAGGTTAAATAAGCAGTTACAAAAATTATAAATAATATAATATACTAAATTCTAAGAAACACTATTTTACACCACTTTCGTATCTGACAGAAATGTTTATACTTTGATGAACAAAAAAGCATCAAGGCCTTACTGTCCATGCTATGAATATCACAAGGTTAAGGGGGACGCCACTTGCTTTCTACCACTCTGTGCATATTATGCAGTAGGATGGTCTAGCTCCTGGTTTCCTTCGCTATACACCAGAAAACAGAGAACATTAGACTGCTGAACTCAGACAGCACGACTTATATTTAAGGAAGAGAAAGCCCATGCTAGGTGTTTGCATTTTTTGTCATTCATAGGTTGACAAGTCTTCTTTTTAGTAAGAAATAGATAAAGCTCATAGAGGGATTATAGTTACCATATTCTTCCATTTTAATAGACTATGAAAAAGAGGAGGTAGGGAATTGATTATATATTAATGAATTAATAAATACAAATATAAACAAAGCTTGCTCATTCATTTCCCGGTCGCCTAGGTCCAAATAATCACACAGAAATTGTATTAGTTACAACACTGCGTGACCAATAGCTTAGGTATATTCCTGGCTAACTCATATCTTAAATTAACCCATTTCTGTTAATACGTGTATAGCCAGGAGGGTGTGGCTTACTAATACTGGCACGTTATTTTTTGCTGGTTATATGATGTCTCCTTGACTCTGCCTATTCTATCTCTATTTCTGTTCTGATTTCCCATCTGGCTTTACTCTACTAAGGCACTGGCCCAAACAGCTTTATTCATCAACCAATAAAAGCAATACATATACATAAGGACATCCTACATCATACAAATTCAATAAGGAAAAAGCAAGATCATTTAAAAAGCAACAGAGCTAGACTTCTGGGTAAGCCTAAATAAGTACGTAAAGGGAAATATTAGGTTATGGAAGTAAGTCAAGATGGGGCAACTCATAAAATTGTTACAACAGAACTTTGTCTCAGACTTTTAATTGTGATAATGAAACTTAAAATTCATCCTGTCATATGTAATAAATATTTACCATTATTCCTTATTTAATTTAAATTTAAGTTTATGAACGGTAAATGGGATTACAGAGCTCCTCAGTGTTAGTGAAACAACTATAATTGAGTGTAAGGGACCAAAGAATTTCTTATATTGGTTGGATTTTTTAATGAGGCCCTAAAATCTAGTGGTATTGGGAAAAAGGAGGAAACGGGAGAAGGAGGAAAGACGAGAAGGAGAGAGAGAAATAAATTATTGCTGAAGTAAAACTTTAAAGGACAGTAATTGAAATGTATGAGGAGCAACACCTTTTCATAGATATGAGAACTTTAAGAAAAAAGAAAAGCATAGAGCAACTCAAAAGGAAAAATATGAAGGCAAAATTACTCTTGGAAGAGAAAGCACTACGCTGAGACTCGCAGAAATATTAGACAAAGCTTCCTTCATTTGAAAACCTTGATGTGATTTTAGACAGCTAAGAGAATGAGAAAGGAGCTGTCAGCTCGGACTCCCACACATCAGTTAGGATTATAGTCTTTAGGATAGTGTTACCATCTTTGGTCTTTCCAACCAGGTCCATTCCTCCTCAGCTCTGCTACAGCACCACTTTATTTACTCCAAGTTGCTTACATAAGAAACATTATTCTTTTCAAACCAACCACATGATAGCTCAAAGAGTAAGTACAATGCATTTAATGAAAGTAGTCTGACTATTAATAACAAATCAAATAGGATGCCATTTGGTTTGCCAAATCCTCTCAATATAAAACTCTACCAAATGATTGTTTTTCTCTCTCTGATATACTGTCTATATATTCAGATATATAGATAAAGATATATATAGCATGTATGAATATGAGCACACATATATGAACAGATATATAATACTTATTAATAATATTTATAAAACAAAAATGTTTTAATACACATACAGATGCAGATACATGCATACATACCTACAGACATAAGATCAATACACACATACAAACCTCCTCACAACATACATGATAAATTCACGTGCAGAAAGAAACAGGTAACTGAATATTATTCAAAAATTTCCAGGTATATTGCAAAATGATTGAGAGCAAAAACAATTGTTGATAAACTCTTGGCAGACAGTGAAGGTTTTTTTCTTCAGTCTCATTTTTCTCATATTAAACCAAATGAATAAGAAGCAATTTTGAAGATAATTCAAAAACAAAAGCAAAAACAAGTTGTGACTAAAACTTAACATTGAAGCCTCAGGTATTCTTGCAAATGAATACATTACCAGTGAAGTGTCATTGGATATATCAAAGGCAGTCCAAGATAGGCCCTATGTCCAGAAATTCATGGTTAACATTAAGTGTATTTCTTATTTTGTTTGTTGTACATGACTTTTGTGTTTCATTTTGGTTATGTTTTGCTTGATTTTCCTCTTATTCCTCTTCCTCTTTTTTGTCTTCTTCTTCTTCTTCTTCTTCTTCTTCTTCTTCTTCTTCTTCTTCTTCTTCTTCTTCTTCTTCTTCTTCTTCTTCTTCTCCTTCTCCTTCTCCTCCCCCTCCTCCTCCTCCTCCTCCTCCTCCTCCTCCTCCTTCTCCTCCTCCTCCTTCTCCTCCTCTTCCTCCTTCTCTTCCTTCTCCTTCTCCTCCCCTTTCTCTTTCTTCTTCTCCTTCTTCTTCCTCTCCCTTCTACATTGCTGTTTTGATTTTCAGTGGAGAGGTAAAGAAGATCTGTGAGTAGGCTGGAGACTGTAAATACTATGATCAAAATACAGTTTAGAAATTTTTGAAAAATGTTTAAAGAAGATAAAAAAAACGATGAGTGGCTCAACCTGTGCTTTTCCACATAAAAATTCAGGACTTATTTAGACCTAATCATAATCCTTATTTTCCTTTGTTTAGATCAGGGTTTAGCAATACTTTCCTACCTGTGGTACCAGTATATGAATCACACTAGATCTATTGTACTTTGAGAAACTAAGTAACTCACGGGGCCGAGTATAGCCTGAATGAAACATGTTCAAAAGCATTAGATTGAGCAACTCATTCAACACTTTTTTTCAGTGATATCTTGACTATTTTCTATAATTAACTGAGTGTTCATGTCCAAAGGTATATAAAACACTATAGTATATTTAACTATATTTACACTCTTACAATGTGGCTGGCTATATTGTCATCATCCAGAATTACAAGAAGTATCTTACCATATATATACATCTCAAGAAAAGACTAAAATATATAAAGTATTTCACAACATTTTATATTTGAAAATAATAATGCAAATTAAGAACTGTACACACATATTTCTTTATAAACATTTAAAATTTGCTTTGCTTAAACTATGAGATTCCAAAATATCAAGATGTTAATAATGTTATCATTTTATTAGTGCAGATATAATAGATCATTAAATATGCTCAGATATGTCTTGCTAAATACATTAGTGTACCCTTGTTAAAATCATTCAAAGTAATTTTTTAAATGATTTCCTTAAAAGGAATGAGTGGAGTCAGAGTGCCAACGAGAGAGGTTTTGTTTATTTAGATTCATTAGAAAGAATATCATTATCTATAGCTTGTCTTTATATAAAACAGTAAGTTCAGAGGGTTTGTCCGCAGAAATGCTCTCAGGAGGAACAGAGGTTGTAGGGCAGGAGGAATGTGATTCTGCTTGGCAGCACATTGGAAATTTCAAATTTGCATTCACGTTTTAAAATTCAGAGAGCCAAACTGAAGTGACTTCCTAAACATATCAATAAGAAACAGCTTGTTTAGTAAATGAAGTAGCAAATGGTGTGACCACAGTCTCTTTTCTTTGATAAATTCAGTCCTGTACTGTGAGCCTCCCTCTGGTATCATGTCTCTTTATACATGTTTAAAATTTGAAATGAGACAGGCCTGCAACTCAACGAGGGTGCTGCAATACAGAGGACCCTTGGGTTTTCTTCAGGATAAGTTTGATCTGTCTTTTATCTGAAAGTCATTGAAGAGAATCTTTATCATCAACTGGGAAGGACCTAGATGAAAACTTCATGTTCTTTACATGGGGGAAGAGAGTGAATCACAGTTTTGGGTAAGTGTTGCATAAATTAAGTCATCATAAAATTCAGTACGTTAGATTCAGGATTTCAATGATAATGAAATTGAGATTTTGAAGTAAAAATGAGAGTTTTGCATTTTTGACATTCTAGAATTACTGAGCTCAATAAGAGTCATCTACATATTAATATAGTGCCTTAATATTACATCACATTGTGTAAGATTTCAAACACTGTATTTTGTCAAACTCTAGTGGCATATCTATAGTCATTCAGGTTCTTCTCAAACTCTACTTGGCAAAGAAGCTAAACACTCTCCTTATGGTTTTCTAAAATCATGGACACAAGCTAATAAGGGAATGCACATATATGTTAAACACATCATATCATATAAATCTATAACATGCACATATGCATACATATATTACATATATCATATAGATGAATTTTAATTCAAATTTACATAGACAAAATCTATTGTACCTAGATGGAGAAAAGCTATTATGGAAAAAATACATTCTGAATCTCACATTGTGATTTTTTTTTTGATTTTTGAGACAGGGTTTCTCTGTAGTTTTTAGTGCCTATCCTGGACCTAGCTCTTGTAGACCAGGCTGGCCTCGAACTCACAGAGATCCGCCTGCCTCTGCCTCCCAAGTGCTGGGATTAAAGGCATATGCCACTCACATTGTGATTTTTAAATATCCACTATTTTAAAGAGAACAGTATAGTATATATGATCCATTTACATAAGTTAATAACTTTTCTAACGTGTCTCCCAAAATAAAGCACAAAGCATTTTGGAATTTAAGACAGGAGGCCTTTATTCTTGATTTAATACAGTTTTAATATATATTTAATATAATTTTTAATTTTAAAAATAAATAAACAATTCTCAAATCCAGTGAAGTATTTCAGTCTTCCCTTGCATTCTGTCTCTGAATTTATACTGATTGAACAGAATCTTGATGTACATATTTTTCAAGTAGATGTTTGAATTGAAAGTTTATCCGTGTCATTTGCTGTAGATAACAGCAGGACTTGCTTCTCAGTACTTTGGGAACAGTTTTGGAAGAACTACATGGAAACTGACTTTAACACAAGCATAGGAGCAGAAGTGGAGTTTCAAAACACTTCTGTTCTAGAGAATTTTTAATCTGGAAACTGTTGTTAGTTATCATGAAAAGTAAAAATTGATTGGAATGATTTGGGGGATTCTTAACTAGGACTAACTCAGGATCAAAATTATTTTGAGTCTATTTTCCATATCTTCAACAGACTTCCTACATAATAACATATTGAATACATATGATAATCTTGAAATAACTGGGTAGCAACTGTCTTTGTGTTCTTGGGCCTCAGGATGCATCTTGAAATGCAATTACTTCTTGTCAAAAAGTTATACTCTATATTCCAATCTAACCATGAACTGGTCCTTACTGTGGTACTTTAATAATAGAAAAGAATTTTCAACAGAGCCTACAACAGTGATTCTCAACCTGTGGGCCACGACAATTTTGGGAGTACATATAATATCCTGCATATCAGACATTCACATTACAATTTGTAACAGTAACAAAATTACAGAAATGAAGTAGCAAGAAGTAATTTTATGGTTGAGGATCACCACAACATGAAGAACTATGTTAAAGGCTCACAGCATTAGAGAGGTTGAGAAGCACTGGTCTTTAGGGAGAGAAGATAATAAAAAATTTGTTTTTTAAATAAGTATGTTCTGATATATCAATCACCAAGAAGATAATCATTGAGAATCAACCAGAGACATGTCTTGAAATTCTACCAGGTACATACTACAAACAAGTTGTTCATTTGATCACTCTCCACCCAAACAAAAACCATATTTTTAAAATCACACTGCTTATTTTTAATCTAGTACAAAATAACTTGACAATTTCTCCAAGCTCTGTATTATGTGTCATTGTCTCTTTGATGGTTCCACTGTGAATAAAAATGAACCATACATTAACTGTATACCCTGTCATGTATTGATCAATATTCTTCAAGCAGTGTTTCACTACAACAAAAAATTGAAATCCTGATGATACAGAATGTATAAATTGCTTAAATAAACCTTCTGTCAAAATATAACCCTATAATGGACTGTAAGGTACTGTATGTGTTACTTTAGCACCCAGAATATCTGAACTTAGTATTATGATGTGGTAATTCTTTCATATAATTTTATATTCATGTTTTATATAATATATGAACAGCATTATTAATCTAAAAAGAATAATTGTCAGAGCTCTTGTCATCAGATGTATGAATGTGCGAGTTTTCAATGTATTGTGGCAATGGTTTAGATGAACCCATTAGCACAGTACTGTTTCTCTTCTCTAGTTTATGCAAACTATGATTAGAGAGAAATTAATCATTTTACAGACAGGTTCAGGTACAGAGCTTTAAGCACACAGCACACCAAATAGGAAGCTATGATCTTATTTAAGTTTTGAAACTTAGCCAAGTCCATTATTCATATTTATAATTTAAAGAGCCACTGTGCTCTGAAAACATTTAGACCCCTCCTGGTTGTATTAATATTTGATATTTGATTAGGTTAAGATGCAAATGTGAACTCTCCATATGCTGCAGAATAGTACAGGAACAGCAGGTTCCATGTGGCCAGGCCACCTTGGATCTCCCCGTGATAAATATTCACAAGCTCTATGAATAGCTCATCATCACTACTTGTGTTTTGCCCTGAAAACCTTTGGGCCAGTGATCAAATGTGTCATTATTTTCTCAACAGTATAAATTAAATCTTCTGCTCTCAGAAGATATGGGTTTCTGCAAGTGGAATTTTTTTTTCTGAAAAAAGTAGAAAAAAACCCACAATGTTGTGTGTGTTTTTTTTTCATTTTAAAAAGTACAAACATGAGTTACCTAGACTGTGAAAGAAAATACTAATACTTGTTAGAATTGAAAGAAAAACAGAAGAAGCTGCCTTAAAACGGGGTGACTGATGATCTTGCAGTTTTAAAAATACTTTCGTATATATCACATCAAATTAAATAAAAATAATGCAGAAACAATAGGAGAGCTAGTAGGAAAGACAATGATTCTGGAAGGAATGATTTAGATCTTCAGAGATGGACTGTAAAATCATTTGACAGGGCTAAGCTTTTCAAATAATGTCCTTCATGAGCAAATGATAAATAACATTGAAAGGAGGTGAGTTCAGTATTGTTTGTAGCAAAAAGGAAGGAAGAGTATGCAGGCTGATCCTTCATTAGAATAATCACCATGAATACTCCATATTGAAGGCCTAGCCAAAGAATGAACATTTTTATGAAATAATATAAAAGAGCAAATTGAGCATTCTTGTTTTCCTCTTCAGTATTCATTTCTACCCAACAACGGCCCCAGATTGACTTGAGAAACAATGATGATATTAAAAGTGTGGTCTAAAGTGCATTGATCTGCCCCATGAGTCACATTAGGACTGAGCAGGCACTTCGAATGGTCAACTGTATATTTTAAGAAAGATCTTTGCTAAAACAAAAGAGATATGCTTCGTATTTTCAGATAAAACATTCTTGTAGTTACAATAAAACCAAAGAAGGGATAATGGACTAGTATATTCACTCACACAATTGAAGTTTCTTCCTTATGCAAGCATGTTAGGTAGTCACTCACACACACACACACATGTATGCATACACACACACACTCACGCATGCACATACAAATCAAAGTCAAAACACATACGTTATGGAAAAGTATTACACCTCACTTCTAAAATTCACAATCTTTTTCTGGGCATATTTTCATTATTTTAGTTTTGTATTTTTAGCTTAGCTTTTCCCCCATGAGTTGGGGTTGAAGAACATTGGATTTTGCCTGCGGACCTTATACGGTTTACCTCTTGAAGAAGAGGGAACATCAGTATTTACTTTGAGTTTAGAAAATGTTGTAGTCCAGGAATATCACTGTCCTCCAGGAGACAGATCAAAAAGCTTGGATGTTTCAGAGTCTTGTCCCCACAACCATTCATCATTCCAACCATCACTCACCACATGTATATTCTGGGACAAAAGTTGACATAAAGATCTTGGTGACTTACTCTAGTGCTACCCTCGCAATCAGAGGCAGCCAGGGTCTCCTCCACTAAGCCTTTACTCACTCTTTGTTCCTCTGGGCACCTGTACTCTCACCATTTTCTTTCACCTTTCTGTTCAATCAGGGACTTCAGAGTAAGCAAAACTGGAATAGCTCAGCAAAGACTGTAATTAGTGTCAGACAATCCCATGTGGTCTGTGCAAGTTTCTAGGGTCTTATCGCATCTTCGCATTGAGTAGGACGCTAGTGTGTAGATATGCCTCAGAGCCCAAATCAGCAAGAAGAAACAACAGTTTTTAAACAACTAGAAGTATAAAAGCAGAGACAGTTATGAGTTTAATGGGTTTTTAATTAAAGCATTGATTATATATGCCAGAATTTTCTAAAGTCTTTACAGAAACAATAAATGAGAATGAACAGGATAATTTTCAGAACTCTGATATCTCAATAAGTGCTGTTTTAAAAAATTGTGGTTTATATTTTGTGTTGCGTGTGTGTGCGTATATACATGTATGTATGTATGTATGTGTGTGTTTACTGCAGAAACCAGAAGAAAAAAATTAGATTTCCTGGAGCTCATGGCTGTGAGTTCTCTGATGTAGATTCTGGGAATGCAACCCTACTCCTCTGAGAGAGGATTGCTCACATGTAACTATTGAACAATCTCTCTAACAATGAATTTTTGGTACTATGTGCTATCTAAGTCAGTATAAAACAATCAGTATAATGTAACATGTACATGCATTTATGTACGTGCATAAGATACTTGTTTCTCTAGCAATAACATCTTAACTTCATAGGTGATGGTTTTCCTGTACTACAAGATTTATGTGGCTGTAATCCATAATCCCTGTTAAATTTAATGAAAAATCACAAGAGAATCTGCTTGTGTCTAATTCCTTGGAGAGATTTTAGTGACTCAGAGCTAAGGACTTACCAACTGTGTCCGTCTTGATTCACTATTATGCTAACTGAAATATAACCTGACCTTCTGATCACAAACCACTGAATGTGATGCCAACCTGCCAGTCCGTTACGAGGCCATCCAGTCTTGTTGCTCTTGGTTTCCCAGCTCTCATCTTCCCATTTGATTTAAAAATCCCCCAATGTCCTTATGAATATACCTGACAATCCTGGATATAGTTCAAATGTGGGTAAGTGCTACTGCTGCTCTGTCTTTGGCACTGATTCTCCTGCTTTTCTCTGGGAAACCAAGGTGTCTGAGAGTTTTTTGCCACAAGCACTGGCAAGCAAGACAGGCCCATGATTATCTGCAAATCAGCCTTTCACAGGCTCCTACCTTCTCAGCCTCTCTCTACTTCTACTCCAGTTACTGTGAAGAAATCTCCAGATAACTTCAATCTCAAGTTTCAGTGAGTATAAAAACACATCTTTGATTGTGCATTTGTTATTTTCAAGGAAAACATAAGATTGCAAGTAAAATTGCCTTACAGGTCCACTGAAAGAGTGTCTCTATTCCCCTTTCCTCATATACCCACATTAAGGATAGCGTGTTGCACTAACATATAATATTGTAGACTTTCATATTTGCTCAGTTCATTGTGACTAGCTAATTTTCTTAGGCACAATCGCCTCTCATGTGAACCTCTGTGCTCTCCAACAACTGACTTCTAAGTGCTCTGTCTCCCTATTTCTTTTCTTATGCCCATGACTTCCTATGATAAACAGAAAACAGTTTAGAATGACAGTTCTCATCAGCCATTTCTAATTCTGTTAATTCTGTTAACAAGCTACTCTATCATCTACTTGAATACCAATAATTAGCTGACTCCCTAAAATTCAGCATTATGAATCTGTAAGCATTTTGAATGTGATTTTGAATCTGTATTTCACCAAAATTTTCTTTGGAAAAATATTGAAAATTATATTGAGCTCCATAAATATTTAGATTCAATCCATAGTTAAATTCATACTGAATTGATTCCCTTTGTGAATTCAGGAAATGAGACATTTCTTCCCACATAGGATTTCTTCAAATATCCCCAGTATAAATTCTTTATATTTCCCCTACTATACTCTGCCAATGGTGTTCTGCCCATTATTTCCTGGATCATTAATTTCCAAATGCAAATATAGCCAAAATGATAACTTTTTAACCAATAAGTTCGAAAAGCCAGCCTCAAATCTGTGGCATTATGATACTGTAAATACATCTTGATTCTTCACATTCATATTAAATTTATAAACGATGACTGACAAGGGCTTGATTTCTAATTCTTTATTTCCCCAAACCTTGGAATCTGTTTTTCACCTTCTAACCCTCTGTGTATGATCACTCCAGCAAGGGAAAAAAGATCAAAATTTAAAACCCATCCCACCTTCCTTCCATCACCTTTTAGGTAGACTCGTACATAACACCCATCAGTGAGACAAAAAGAAAGTGAACAAACATGGCTATCCTCTTGTCACAAATAAAAGTTTCCAAAGCAGGTGTTCTTGCCACTATCATGTTCTTTGGAATTGCTCTGAATATGTAACACCTGCCGAAATCATGGGTGCTGATAGCTGCGCTTGTAGCGTGCATTCTTGTACTCACAACGGCAGTTAATTAGATAAGGCTAGATGTGCAAAAAGAAGAAGAAAATATTTTCGCTTTAAGGAAATTGTATCGTGTGTTCAGGAAATTTGTAGTTAGGAAACAGAAGTAATATCTTAAAGAAGATGGGCCAGAACCAGGGGTACAGTTTGATGGGGTCAGGATCATACGCTAAACAGAGACAAGCTCTCAGTCAAAGGGTGCAGAAGTAGATGCACCCAGTGACAGTAGGTTCAGAACCTGTCAGCCTCCACAGTCACCGGAGGCAGCTCATCTTTTTCCACTTCTGAAAATGTGCGGGTTTAATTTATAATACAAGCTCCACCTTTAACAAGTAAACTTAGTAATCTAGACTACTCATGTGGATTTCTCCTCATCGCACATTACGCACAACAAATGCTCTCCCATTGTGGGTAGCGAGAAATCTATAAAATAAACATAGTAAGATTTAAAAAAAGTCAAACATAAATTTGTTTGTCTTCTAAATATAATGCCTCCTAACATAATGAAAAATACATTTTTTAAACCCTGTATTTTGTGCTGACTTCCATGTTAAATTGATTAGTTCTAATCTTTGTCTTGTACTTTGTCACAGTTGGAAAATGGGAGTTCAGTAAATCACTTATTCCTGTAAAATACTAGAGTTCAAATGGGAATGAACTGACATCTGCCAGAAAGATGTGTTGATTAGTTAAAATCATTTTACTTTAAATACCTAGTATAGATTTTCAATTATTTTTTACTTTTTAGACTTCATTTTGATAAAAAAAAAAGTCATTGAGCAAGTAAGCTACACAAAGCAAATATTTTTAAAACCTCTACGTACGATGTCAGGAGACAATTATCAGTTAACATATATCTAAAGATAATATATATATAAATGTAGTTAGCATTAGAAAAACTATACTTCAACTGTGGAATCAGTGATCTCAATATTCACAAGAAAATTGTGATAAATACCTAAAACCTCTCTACCTCCAATGTTAGTATAAGTTTAAAATAAATTTCAATTTCTCTGAATACGACTACCAATGATATGTACTTCCCACATTTTAAAGAAACTGAGTATTTGACCACCATATGAATGTTCAATTTCTTCACATGTGTGAAGTAAGAATAGCCATGTTCAGTCCTGGTGAATTTTTTCAGGTCTTTCACAAAAGTTAGAGGTCCTAAATGTATTATTTTTGCATACATGCTCCAGAAAGAATGAATGAATTCCTCTTCTTTTGTGTCCCACAGGGCAGGAGTGAAATAAAAAATCGGTGTATGAAGACATGGTTAAGCTAATGCCTCAGAATCAAAAACAATGGTTAAATAAGGACACCTGGCTTTACGTTTTAAAAATTAAATTATAATGAAATAAATGTTATGATCGCCTGACTATGATGAACAAAAATTTGGCAGATTGTCGTGCTACCCTGAAAACTAGTCACTAGAATAACCTAGAATATGACATTGAACAAGTCTATGAAAGACTCTTAATCCCGCCCACTTGCTTCAGAATCTCTTACTGTGGCCGCTTGGTGAGATCCTACCCTGTAACATTTAGGGAAAAAAATTAGTGTAAAAAATTAAAAGAAAGGGTAAGAAATGTTAAGATTATTGTCTCTGGAGTGTGCATGAGGTAGCCACGCTTCCTCATGGGCTTGGGGTTGAGAGAAGGCACTGTTTCTGCAGAAGGCAGCACTCCGAGCACCCACTCGGGGGAGCTTACAGCCTCTGAAATTCCAGACATAGGGGTCCTCTGCAGGCCACTGCTTGCACCTGCATACATGTGCACATAAGCTAATGCACACACACACACACACACACACACACACACACACAAATTAAAAATAAATATTTTTAAAAACTAAAAAAATTAAGTGAACCCAAATTGTATATCAAGTCACTAATTGTTTTTTCTTATAAATGTGAGTATAGCATGAGAATTAAAGGAAAAAGTCACACATTATAAAGGAAGAATGTAGGTTACTATGCAAAATTATATAATCTTAAGATAAAATATACATTTTTAGTGTTTTTATTGTGATCATAAGTAATATTTACTGAACTGGTTTCTGGTACCTGGATAATTCATGTATGATATATTTCAATAAATGTTAAATATTAATGTATACTATTCCTATAAGCAATTATATAGTTTCATCCCTGCTAAAGTTCATAATAAAGTTAATGTCGAAGGAAGACTAATTAGGCAAGCCATTAATTGTGTTGCAGAGTTTAATCATTTGTTTGTTTTAGCTAAAATTTTCTTCCTTTATTGAAATCATTAGTACTTGACAGTGAATAATCTTGTGTGGAAAATTCCTAATTAAGCTGGATTTTTTTAATTTATTGGAGGAGAATAAACCCAAGCTTCTGCCCATCTGGGTGGATATAATGATAAATCCACTCAAACCACTAGGTCCAACATAGCGATGAGAAATTATTTTTGACAATACTTGAACTATGAAGTGTAATTTTACTGATGATTCTTCTCTCTGTATTCATTAGCCATCGAAAGGCAGGGTGTGTTGTAACTCAAGTACTACTTCCATTAATCATAATGGGAGTTAAATGTACGTCAGGAGAATGAATCCCCTTAGGTATTTAGAGTGAGTTTCAGTTACTATACATCTGTTGATGTTGCTTGCTAAGATGTTTTCACACGTCCAAAGAACCATCCCTTCAGGCAAGATTAAATAGGAAGCCCTGGCTGAGGATGGCTTTGTCAAGCCTCTGAAGCTCAGAAGCTCCCGTGGACCCCAGAAGCATGTGAAGAGGCATCTGTAAAATACGTGCACAAGCCAGAGAGAGTGATCCAGACGCCTGCTCTGCAGGTAGCTTAAATACACCCAACAGACTGCTTGCTCTGCCAGCCACTCTTGTCTCTCCACCAGATCTTTGCAAGCTAGGCAGAGTTCATCTTCCAGGGTAACACTGGGGAACTTGTTTCGTTCCAGGTTTATGTAATGCGGTGAATTGAGCTGTCTGACTTCGTTTCTATATCCAAGGTGTATTAAGATCTAGCAAATGCAAATATCTTCATCGGAATCTTGCTGCCTTTAAGATGAAGAAGAGAGCATCACCGGACAAATAAACCAGCAAAGTGCCACTGCAGAGACTGAACAAATAGAAAAAAAATGTCAAATGATGAGACATGGAATTCTTCATCATTTCTTTGAATGTCCAAGCTTCTCTTCAACCAGAGTTAAGATTGAAGACTTTTAGTGAAAGAATGCAGGAACCATTTCACACTAAAACATATTTACAGTCATGCTACTGGAATTCTGTAGTTAGATACACAACCTTGCTAGAATAAAAAAAAGCAAAGAACAATATAAGTCAGAAGAAGGAGAACATGAAAAAAGCAAATGATCGGATACAGAAAGCATCACCAATATTGTGATGAACTGGCTTATTAAGGACTGGAGAGTGAACAAGAAAGAGATCTATGGAACAATTACATAGACACTTTTTTTCCAAAAGTACACACAAGACGTAATATTAGTAAAAATTAAAGTAGGAGTCCAAGTGAAAGGTTTTTCAAGGGACGGTATATGTAAACAAGTTGTAAAATATTTTGAGATTTTTCCTATACCTTTCTACCTTTTACCTAGATTTTGTTGTAAATTATTAATATTTAATATTATATGTAATTTGCTATATGTATCAAGAAAAACAGAAATATGTGGTGAGATTCATTAGTTTGGAAATTAATTTAAACTTCTGGACAATTACCAATTCAACCACAAAAATAAAGCAAAAAGAGAAAAGCAAAGCAATGGCCGTAATTCAGGCGATATCATAAACCTCTAGATAGTATTACAAACACGGAAGATAAATTTGAATGCATTCCAGTATAAAGTGGAATAGGAGGATGAAGATGTCATAAGAATGCGTGTTTTGTTTTGAAGGATTTCATTATCTACTTGTAATTTGATTAATAGCTAGCTACACAATGCCTTCAAGAGTAGAATATTAGAGGTGTACAACAAAAGTATGCAATTATTGAAGGATGCTATGCTTTGAGGAAAATAAAGAATATGAATAGAGACTGATAAGATGTTTGAACTGCAATGGATGGTATGGTCTGGAATGTCATTGACATAAGTGATAGACAAGAAATGTTGAAGATACACGGCCAAGTGACTTTTAATAGAAAGGCAATTTCAAAATCAAAATAGCCCAGCAGTCAAAAGGCAAGTCTGAGGCTAGAGACAGACTTGTAAACAGGGTGGTGAAAGGGATGAAAAGAATAGTCTATTAGTGGGTAGAAGTCAAATTAGATATCTTCTTATAATTGTAGCAGGGATTTTGAATAAAATTGAACACTTTAAAAGAAGCCTGGAGAGAAGATTTAAGTGTTAGGAAGCAAATCTGAGTCTTTTGGAACAGCAGTGAGTGCTCTTAACCACTAAACTGCCCCATCAGTCCTCTGTATAATTTTCTTCAAATATCTTTGGAATTTACTATTAAAAACAACTTGAGAATATATCCCCCTTATAACTGAAATCAATCAATCAAGCTTGAATTTACTTTTCTGTTCATTAATAGAAGGTGAAGCCTCAGATATTGATAGGGTCATATTAGTTTGTACCTTTTATTCATAATTTTGATATTTTACACTTTATTAATATTTTTAGTTTAATTTATTAACAATTTTTTAAATTTAATTTTTTAAAATATTTGAGCATTTTGCCTGCATGTATGTGTATGAAAATAATACAGAGGACTGATGGGGCAATTTAGTGGTTAAGTCTGTTCCAAAGACTTGGATTTGCTTCCTAACAGCAACATGGAAGTTCATAGCCACTCTAACTCCAGTTTGCGGTGATCTATCCTCTCATTCTGGCTTCTTCATGCATTGCATGAACCTGGCACACACACACACACACACACACACACACACAGAGAGAGAGAGAGAGAGAGAGAGAGAGAGAGAGAGAGACAGACAGACAGACAGACAGACAGAGAGAGAGAGAGAGAGAGAGAGAGAGAGAAACAAACACATACATGCATGCTGCATCTGTATTGAATGTGAAGATAGAACTTTGGCATACAGACTATTCCATTGCTATTTGCTGCTCTAAATGACTGCTTCCTGGTTAGCATGCTCTCTATTTACTACTGGTTTATGTATGTTGACAGAAGTTTGTGTCCTGCCCAGTCCTGCAGCAGTTCAACCGCAAAGAAACACACAGAGGTCTACATTAATTATAAACTGGTTGGCCTAGTAGCTCAGGATTCTTATTAACTCTTATAAGTTATATTAGCCCATAATTCTTGTCTGTGTTAGCCACATGACTTGGTACCTTCTTTGGTGGGGCAGTCACATCTTGCTTGCTCTGTGTCTGGGTGACGACTGCAGACTGACTCTTTCCTTTTCCTAGAATTTTCCTGTTCTCATTGCCCCACCTCTACTTCCTGCCTGGTTGCCCCACCTATACTTCCTGCCTGGCTACTGGCCAATCAGCATTTTATTAAACAAATGCAAGAAACAAATCTTTATAGGGTAAAACCATTTTCCCACAGCATATGTACAGGATTTATGAATGTTAGTGCTTTATTTGTGTATTGTTGCTCAATAAAGAAACACATGATCTGTATCTTATAAGACCATAACCTTAAAATTCACAGTTTTGCTGAACTCTGAGACATTAAGTGACCCAGCTTTTAAGTGAGGAAAATTATTTTAGCAAATCTTTTCCAAGTGCGTATAAAACTCACTGTGACCCAAGTAACTTCTACATGGTACTACTTAAGTAGTCAAATATGTATTGATGGGCACTCATCTCATTGTATATTTATGCTAAGTGATTTTTTAAAATGTCAATTACAGATGGACACTTTTGAAGATGTCACTGTATTGCTCAAGTAGAAGCCCTTAAACAAGGCAATTGAACTGGATGTTTAATAAGATGAGGCATGCCTCTTATTAACTGTAAATTCTCCCAGCTTACTGCATTCAATATCCTCTGAAAATCATGGGCAAAGTCAAATGCAACTTTACCTTTCCTAAGCCCCCTCCTCATCTTCCTTCTATAACTCTCTACCCCTCCCCAACAACTTTTAGTTTTACTTCCTGCCCTTATTCTGGTTTATTTATTTACATTTTTCTCATGGGGTAATGGGTGAGAAACAAATTTTATTGTCTAATTTTGTTGGAATAATGAGAATCTCTCTAAGCTGGGAAATAAGAGGTAACTGTTAGCACATTTATTCTTTTTTTCTCTGTCTACAATAAATTTTGCTCAATGAAGAAACTGTGTCTTGTGAAGTTGAAAACAGAAATGCTTTGAAATCTGGATATGTAACCGCTTAGGTTAAGTTTGATCTTGGGACTCATACCAAAACCTTTAAGTACTATCTGTCTGGTGTAGGATATCCTTCTGTCTGAGAATTGCTTTGAGCCTGTGGCAAGGGCAAAACATAACTAGGGAGGAAAGCTAGGCTTTATGCTGGGAGAAAGAGAGCAGAGTCAGAGAGAAGCCATGGAACTGCTGGAGACAGATGCTGGGAACTTTTAGCGAGTAAGCCACAGCCACATGGTGATATACAGATTAATAGAAATGGGTTAAATTAATAAAAGAGTTAGGCAATAAGAAACTAGAGCATGAGGCAAGCGGTGATTTAATTAACAAAGTTTCTGTATGATTATTTCAAGGCTAAGCAATCTGGGCAACCAGGAATCAACACACATCTCTTCTTACAACATGTATTGGTGTCTGTAAAGGTCCAAGTACCTGTGATATTAGGGACACATATCTAAACCTTGGAAGTATCCACAAAGATAGATTCAAGATCTCCTTTTATAAAAATACTCTACTTTATGAAAATAAGGCAAGCACTGATTTTTTTAAAAAAAGGAATATAAGATGATTAGGAATGGGAAAGGAAGACAAATTTGACTATTCTATGCACTACTCTTAACCAAACCAATAAAAAAAGTACTTTTAAATCTACTCCCTAGGCTATGACTGAAGTTTACTTAATGTAACATTTTGACAAAGTCCAACCTTCTTTACATTGCTGTAAACAATGTGACTTTGTTTTTCTCTGATTTTGTTTGTCTGAAAGAAGAAACAAGCACACATGTGATGGCTTAATATTTTTATTTATTTCTCCAAAATAGTTAAGTGGTATAATCTTCCATGCTTCATATGTTTGTATAAAGAAAGTATAACAATATGATTCTCCAGTGGTAATATTTATAATGGTAAATTACATACAACTGCTCAAATACATGAAATTGTAATTTTAAAGAGAATTTTATGCTATCATCAAAAATTATGCTCTGTGTTATGTTAGCTTAAACACCATTCATCAAATTCTAGCTAATTTAAAATCATAGATAAAATTTGAATCTGAATAACTGCAAAATTTGAAAACCTGCATAGTTTGTAAGTGTAAAAAATACAAGAAAAATCAGACAAAATATTCCTAAATAAACTGACCTATGTGCCACTCTGCTTCAGTGAAGAATCAAGATACCATGCTGTAACAATTTTGTGAAATGAGACTGAGGGACATTGACTAGAATTGTGAGGGATTCTCCTGTCATCAAGAGGCAACAGAAAGACCTGCTAAGAATAAAAACAAAGCTATTTTCCACTTCAATTAAGGATTTAATGTGGAAGACTCTACAGCCTTGAGAAAGGAAGATTGGAAAGTATCTGCACCTCTTAATTACAGTAGTGGTCCAACTATCCTAACTGTAGACTTCCGGAGTCTTCATGGGCTTCGTTTGATTGGGAAGCTATCCTGTCTCAATACCTCATCTGCTCCAAAGGATGAACAACCTCAAACCCCAAAAGCATTGCTGAAACAAGAGCCTACAGTACTGACTACTGCCTTGTGTTAGTAGCCTGAAGCCAGTAGCTGATGCTTGTCAGAGCTTTGGCCGATGTGCATCCCAAGAGACAGAGAACAGTCCGCTAAACAAGAAACTCCTCGTGATATATAAAGAGTGGTTAATCAAATTTGAGTAGCATGTTAGATAGGTTTTAAGCTTTGATAAAGATGAGGGACGCAGCTCAAAGTTATTGGTCACAGAAGATCCTACTAAAAGTTGCATTTAGGTGAACATCTGGCATTGTGTGTATGCATGCAAGCAAGTATATGCTTGTTTGTAATTTTGTGTATGAATTCTCTTGTGTAGGGGATGATTGTAGGCATGGGTGTATGTGTATATGTAGGTGTGTGGTGGCCAGAAGACAACCTCCAGTATCATTTCTCAGGTATTGCTCACCTACTAGTTTCTTTTGGGGGGCAGGTTCTCTCGCTGACCTGTAATTCCCTACTTCGGTCAGTCAGGCTAACTAGTGAGCGCCAGGAATCTGTATTTCCACCTCCCCGGCTCTGGGATTACAAGCACACCTGCCCGTTCAGCTTTATTTTTAGTTTCTTCTGGGATCAAATTCTCATCCTCTTGCCTATAAGCTGAACACTATATCAACCAAGCTCTTCTCTCTCCCTAGTCTCAGTTCTCAAATTTAAATGGAATACTCTGCACTCTTGAGCTCCTTCACCAAGGCACCATAACCTTTTTATCAAAACAGATGTATACTGATTTACAAGCGTCAAACTGCTATCTCATTTTCCAAGAGACAAGACCTTAATACTCAGCTACAAATATGAAGTGGTTACTAGCTTGTTTTCAATTTAGAAAAGCCTAGGAGGAACTATAGATTATTTTAAAAGATGTTTTCAAATATCTCTGCCTTCTCTGTTTCAATTCCACTCCTGGAGCAGAGGAGCATTAGCGACAACTAACTGTCCTCTTGACTACAAAGGGTGACTATGACATTTCTTGCCTCGCTCCCGAAGAAATTTTAACTGCTTTTTCTATAATAACATGAAATGATATTGTTCTCATTATCTATGAAATTTCAAAATAACAACTTGAAATACAGGGTATTCTTAATGAAACATTTATTTTTTTCTTTTAAATTTTATTGTACTTTTTGTCAAAATTGAATTTCTCGTTCACTATAAATCTTTGATGTAATAAACTCAAAGTGCCTGAAAGATAATTAGGCAACTTAAAACAAAACAAACAAACAAGCAATAGCAAAATAAGGTTGAAGATGGGCCTCACGTTTGCCTCATCACATGGATGGAGACCTGTGTTCCATCCTCAGAACTACATAAACCTAGTGTTGTGGCACACTCCTATAAACTCAGCATTATGGAAGATCAGAAATTCAAAGTCCACAACATTTCCAGCTAGCTCTCATTATCTCAAGTACAATAAAGCACATGTTAAAAATGGCATGTACTTCACAAGCTGATACAGAACTAGATTCTCATGGTTTTACAAATACTAGAGAAAGAAATGTGAATTCAAGAAGCAAACCAGTAAGGAAGATATTCGATGCTATTAAATATTTAGTGGAGACAGTCTACAGAGAAGTACAAAAGGGTCATGAAAATAGGTTTAAAAATCTGACAACATCACACCACAGCATGAGGAAAATCTACATGGACAGACTTCTGATGTTCGTACAAATCTGTCTTCCAGAATGACCCGTGAGTCACAGACTCTTTTTAGCTCCTGAAGATGTTGTGGTTACTCTAAATTCAGCTCAGTGCAGACTTTCAGTTTGGGTTCATTAAAATTTGCTTCCTTAGGAAAAAAACCATAGCCCTATAATGATGAGGTAAGCACACTCTACATTGGTAACCACACAGAAATGTCTGTATGAATACAACATTCTAGTGGCATTTTTATATAAATGTATATAAAATATGTGAAAAATAAATGGGTGTTACTTTGTTTACATAAAGTTTTATTTGCAAAATTGATGTTTCATATTTGGCTGTGACCTGCAAATTTTCGACCACTACTCTTCCGTTCCATTCTCATTAAAACGAGCATTTCCTTAGCTTCACTTACTGAAGTGAATATGGAGCAAATGGAGGAACTACTTATACAAGTTGTAGGGCAGAATGAAAGAAGCAAATATTTCTGAAACAGGTGAATTAATTATGATTTCTAATGATCAACATGATTATGATTCTACGGTAAAATTACCAGCAATATTATCATACCGTTTTAGAAGAAGCCTCTAAAATGCCTAGCAACAGAAACTGTTAATCCAGACCTACATGACCCTCCTAGTTGCCATGACAAAAATGCCTGCCAAAAGCAACAGGAAAAAGTAAAGTTATATTTCGGCTCATAATGAGAAGGCGCGATCCATTAGAACAGAGAATGTATGACAGTTGATTGGGGGGGGATGTCATGGTGCTTCTGTAGATAGAAGGAATCAATGATGGCCTCTGTTTCTCATTTCACTTCCCTTCTTTGTCCCTTTAATTCTTTTTTGGTCATTCATTCATTCATTATGTCCCACATAATGCTGCCACTCACATTCAGACTGGGTCTTTCATTTGATTTTAAACTTTCTGGGAACACTCTCATAGACACAGTTGTAGGTCTGTTAGTTAATTCTGTGTCTACTCAAATTGACAGTGAAGATCACCTGCATTTGCAGTTACAGCATTATGGATTCACCAAAAGAGCATCTTAGAGACTATGTGATACAGCTGCATCACTTTTGGGTTTATTGCAGGGAATAGTCAGCCAGCTCCCTATGGAGACACATCACACATATTTATTTCTGTACTTGGTACTTTATCCCAGCTGTGGCACCAAATTTGGTTAGCCTTTATAAGTGGAAAAATTGATAAAAGCAGTAAGATGCATGTATGTAGAGGAGTATTATTCAGCTATAAAGAAAACAAAAATGTGTTATTTTCAGGAAAATATATAAAACTAAAGATTACTTGTTGAAGTGAAATGACTGGAAACACAAAACCAAGTATTCCATGGTCACCGGTCACTCTCATATTTGGGATGCAGAGGGAAATAAAAGACATTGAAAAACAAAGGAACTATTAAATAACATGAGATGAGGAGGGTTGTTGGGAGAGTGGAAGAAGAATGCTTCATAAAAGGGAATAAATACATTCTATCAAAAAAAAGTTGGGAAAGTCACAATGAAACATATTAATTTGTATAATAAAAAGACTATTAAAAATAAAGAAATTTAATATTGTTATGGATTGCAATTGTTTTGATAATGAGTTTTGATACTTACATTGTAATTCAGACCGTCCTTAGGTTAACAGAATGGCCAATAGCTTGTTCTAGTGATGTGAAGTCAGGACACCCAGATAACAAGATCATGGGGTCTGCCACTGTAATTTTATTCCCCAGTGTAAGATTATAGTTTACGAACTATAAACTATTTAGTTATATTTAGATGTATTAATTTATTCATATTTTGTTAGTTTATATCAGTTTTTACATTTAAAAATGCTTTTAGAAATTAATTTCTAAAATGGCTAAGTCATTGTTGTTAGTGATGTGTTGACATACTTAGGGTCAAATCCTTGATTTCTAGCATGCTAGTCAAGAAGTCTGCCACTGAACTCAACCCACGTGTACAGAAAAAAATACAACAAGGAGTTATTTATCATAGAATGGCATAGTTCATATGTAAAA
Organism: Myodes glareolus; assembly: GCF_982192425.1. Lineage (NCBI taxonomy): Eukaryota > Metazoa > Chordata > Mammalia > Rodentia > Cricetidae > Myodes > Myodes glareolus. The sequence goes on along the minus strand of NC_142042.1, from coordinate 7,885,032 downwards.
CTAGCTTCCAACTACCATGTGAGATATTGAGATCAAATGCATTATCTTAAGAAACAAAGACTTGGTTTCATAAATACTTGTATACTTGTATCTAGCATGATACATAAATTGTTATACAATTATTATATATGTTAGTAATCTCGAAGATATTAGAAAAAGATATGAATCTTACATTGTTGGTAAACAAAGGAAGCCACAAAGAATTATAGATGACCTTTTATTGTGTGTATCCAACAGATACAAACTAACATCGTTTTCCAAAATGTTTTAGCCTTTACCATGTCGCTCAGTCCTTAAAATAAAAGTTCTAATTCATTAGTGCACATGGGACCAAGAAGCCAACATTTGAGGCAGCTCCACATTAGGCGAAGAACTAAATATATTTCAGTATTTGTCAATGCCTAGCTGGCTAGCTAATATTCAAATCAAAATCAGAATGCTCATGAAAACCAAATGCAATCTAAAGAGCAACATCTTAATTCTATGAAATTGTCTCTGATTTTTTAATTGTAAAATGATGTTATTTTATTAGAATAATAAATAATTCATAAGGTAGATATATGATGAAAATAAATTTGTACCCCTGTAGTTCCAAAAAGCCACACATAACATTTAAGCTTAATTTTCTTAACCAAATTTTCTCTCCCTTCTTTGAATGATCAGATCATTTATGGTCTTCAATTTGCATATATATTTGACATCATTTATGAATGCTTTATAGCCTGATGCAGACACTATACATTTTTTATATATTATATACAACTCTTCTGCACATTGATTACAATCGACCCCAAATCCATTCCCACACTAATGTCCTGGTGTTATCTTCCCCGTGTCTGAGCATAATGATTCTTGCTACCATGAAGCTTAATGACAATGGCTTGGCACATTCATGAAATATTTCACTTCCTTACTTCAGAACATTTGAGAGTCATTCAAAGAAAACCTTGAATGGGCAACCATTTCTTCACTCCCTATTGCAAATACAGTGAAGTATGATACCTGAGTTTAAGGGTTTTTTTGGAAAAAAAATATTGTTTTACATCTTTAAGAAAAGCGTTAATGGTTTGCTAATCAAGATATCACACAAATAAAGCACATGCGGCATCATAAAAGATGATTTTCAATGTGTAGATGCCAAGCTACAGGTTCAGTGGATGTTATGAGTGTGCTTGGCTTGCTTTTTAATTAAGTCTTACTATTTTATAATTAACTTTTTAGATTCAAATATGATAACATTTTTTTGATTGTCATCCTCCATTTACTCTTTCCTGTCTCCTCACTTTGCTCAATCCCCCCAAATCATGACCTCTTGGGCTTGTCATTGAGCTGTATTATTGTATTATAATACTTTACAGTATAGTATTATGTCATCATACAATTATTGTTACATATGTAAAAGTAAAAATATATAAATGTAATCTGCTGAATCCATTTAGTCTTGTTTAGATATGTACTATTTCAGGGCTGACCATTGGTATTGGATAACCCGTTACAGGATTCAGTCCTGGGTATAACTAATCCTCCTGTCTTTCATCAGTTCCTCATTCCATTTTCTATGAGGAGGACTGAGTGAGGCTTTCTCCTTTCTGTGTTAACATGCTCATGTATTGTCATAGCTCATGCCTTACTTGGGCAGCAGTATCACCGCAGCATCACCTCTGTAGCTTCCCAGTCATTTCTAGGACACAATTTCACAGCAGATTTTCATACATTAGGCTGTTGGTCTCTCTTAAGAAACACTTGGGCCAAAAGTGTTTTGAATTTTAGTGTGATATCTTGGGAATTAGAGAGATGTTTAACATTAAGTTCTTTTATCTCATATAAACTTGATGCATGGGTCCATAGGTAAGCATCTTTAGACTACTTGCATTTGTACTGTGATACATCACCTAAAGCCAAACATCAAATTTCACACTCATAATTTTGGGTTGACATTCAAATATTTTGGATGGTCAAATGCTTTGAAGATGGTATATTTTTGAAAGGTCAAACGATGTTGTTCTAGAAAATTTGAAAGTCACTGTAAAGACCAGGCTGGCTTTGAACTCACAGAAGAATCAAGAGCTGATATTTATGGGGTGTGCCACCACAACCAGCATTTCTATTTGGGTGTTTAATATTTTTTGTTTCTTTTTTTGTTTAAGTCTATGGTATCCCAGAGAGGCCTCAGTCTCACCATGTTATGATCCTCTGCCTCAACTATACAAATCCTGGGATTATAAATGTTTACCAACATGCCAGGTCTCATATCATACAGGGGACAGAAACTAGGTCTTCATGAATGCTGGGTAAGCACTCTACCAACTGCACTACATCAACAGTCAAGGCTATATTTGAATTTTCTTCAGTATAGAAACTCAGATTGAATTACACTTTTACTGAATCACAGAGTGCAATAAAAAAATTCCTGAGAAAAAATGGTTATGCTACACCAGCATGCTTTCCCTTAGAATAGAAAAAGAACTCATTTTGTAAATAAGAATACATTTGTCCAGTTCCATTCATGAAAATGAAATTTGTTCTAGAATATTAATAGATGCCTTGTAAGATCAAAAGGCAGAATCGTCTTCAAAGAGGATATATCAGCTTCTGTTAAAACATTATCATTACTATTACAGGGGTTAAATGCATACATTCAATTGCTATGACTAAACAGCATTTTCAGAGCCCAAATAATTTCTCTAAGAGAATGTTCAGTCAGCATTCAGTTTATAAGAGGTAAGCAAACTAGATCATGAGACTAAATATTATAAAGTTATTAAATTGAAAACTTGTATTTAAAATATCCTTTAGAAGCTGTCTTGAGTGTTAAGAGTACTTGTTGTTCTTACAGAGGGCCTGTTCACAACAACCCACAGCAGGCAACCCAAAACCATCTGCAACCCCAGCACCAAAAGGTTTCCCATCCTCTCCATCCACGAGTATCTACATTCATGTGGCCATGTAAACATGAAAATATATACACACAATATATATCGTATATTCAATATATATATTGAATTTTATGTTAAAACAGCAGAAAGATACTAACTAGATGATGAAAGAGCAGAGATATAATAGCCTTGGTGTTTAAGAGGGACATAAATGAAAGAAAATGAGGAAGAATGAGAACAAAGAAAAGAGTGAGGTTGAGAATGAGCAGGAATAATGAGAAATAGAAAGAATGGACAAAAAGTGAGGGAGATTAAACTCTAGGGAAGAGCCAGGCAGTGATGGTGTGCGCCTTTAATCCCAGCACTTGGAAGGCAGAGGCAGGTGGATTTCTGTGAGTTCGAGGCCAGCCTGGTCTACAGAATGAGTTCCATGAAGATTCTAAAGCTGGAGAAACCTTGTCTTGAAAAACCAAAGCCAAACAAACAAACAAACAAAAATCTAAGGAAGAATATAAGGAAGAAGGGAGAGAGAGAAGGAGAAGAGGAAGAGGGGGAGGAGTGGAAGGAGAAAGAAGTATGTTTCCTGTCAAGTCTGCTAGTTGAGAGATTTAAAACTCCCATCAACCTCACAGACTATTTAAAGAAGTTTTGTTCAAATGTGACCTTGAGCCGTGATTATTTTTCACTAGAGTGCTACACTTTACTTGCTTATATACCTGCACTCTATGCAGATTCACCCTCTTTCACCTCTGTTTCCCTGTCCTTTCTAACTCACCGTCTATTCCCAAGCCTATCCTTCAGCCATGCAGTCCCTGTCTGAGTCAGAAGTGCCTACAGGACATTTTCTTTCTCGATCAGGTCAGTCAAAAACATGTGCAGATGTTTAAAACATGTTATATTTTATGAGCTTGACATTTTTACTGCTTTTTCCCCCAGAAGTTAATTCAGTTTTACTGTTGAAGAAAACTGTCATTTCCCTATATAAAAACAACACTTTGCTCTGAAAATGGCAACATTTTTCCCTAGGGCAGGATGGTAGCTGGTGAATCTCCTACAAAAAGAAAGCATAGATATGGCATGCTACTATCATTTTTACGAGAGCAGCCTGTTCATCTTTCCTCCTTGTAGTTTTTTTTCTTGCTTTGGAAGAGTGAATTTTATAAGTTCAAGGGTAAAGCGATTTCTACTGTGTGTCCTAAGATTCCTGGAAAACAGTTGTCTTCACTTTCTATTCTGAAATAATACTAGACGGCAGAGAAACTACATCAGAGATAGAAATAACTGAACATATTAAAAACCCATGACTTTTCAGCATTTCTTTGAAGAGATCTGACACAAAGTAAATAGTTCGGGTTTTGAACTTCTTAGTCCAACACATTCTCGCCTAATACCTGCGCCTTTAAGTTGCTGTCCTTTGTGTAGTGGCCTAAATGATGGCCAACAAGCACCCAGGGTATGTCTAATTCCTAATCCTTAGAATTTGTGAGTACGAATTCATATGGCTAAATAAAAGATGTATGAAAGATCCCAAATGTTAGCCTTGATTATCCAAATTGTTCCTCAATGCAGTCAAATATATGTTAGGAGAAGCAAAACAAAAGGAAAGGAAAAGGTGATTCTCACAATGGAGAAGAAGATTGGAATAAGGTGGCCACAAGCCAAGGAACTCTTGGAGCCACTGGAAACTATACGAGGTGGGAACAATTACTCTTGAGCCCCTGTGGGAAGTGTGGCCCTGCCAACACAGCTTTCAGACTTTTGGCCTTGAAAATGGTGAGAAAACAAGTGGGTGCTGTTTGAAGCGCCAAGTTTTAGGGAATTCATTCTTTAGGAAACTAAAACACCTACTAAAGAAGACTTGCTGAAAATGTCTCATTATAAAAGCTGTTGTTTTGGCACGGCCTACCAATAAAGCAACAAAACAATTATTCAAGTAGGAAGGTACTAGAAAACCTGAATTTAGTCTTTATGGGTACATTTTTGTTCTCTCTCTGTAAAAATTATTTTTATTGTTCTATTTTACTTGCTTATTCTCCACTCATCATTATATCCTAACCAGTGCCTCCTCTCCTTCTCCCTCTCCCTCTCCCTCCCTCCCTCTCTCTCTCTCTCTCTCTCTCTCTCTCTCTCTCTCTCTCTCTCTCTCTCTCCTTCTCCCTCTTCCCCACCACCAACACCTCTCTTCCAGGTCAACTGTTCCTCCTTTGTTTCCCTTCAGAAAAGATCAAGTTTCTCAGTGGTAGCAACAGAACTCGGCATAACAAGATGCAACAAGACAAGATATAAACCCTTATTTCAAGGCTGGATAAGGCAACCCAGTAGGAGAAAGCAGGTACTATGAGCAGACAAAGAGTCAGAGACAACCCCACTTCCACTATTAGGAGACCAATGTTGGGATGCACTTTACTTACACTGATGAGACTTGGGTGACTGACAATTTGCTCAGATTTTCCTAGTAAAGACTGCAAGTCACGCCTTCAATATATTTAGAGCTCAGTACAGAAAATACAAATACAGTGTGTATCTTCAGAACACCTGATAACACAAAATTGCTTTTTGCTGATTGAAAGAGCACAACCAAATTTTGGAAACTGGGACATTCTATGGTGTTGAAGAATGATGCTATGATCTCATCATCCTCAGACTCCTCCCTCTCTCGTACTGAGATCACAAATTCATATAAAACAGAAATTACCACTAACACAAGGAATAGTTAATTCCAAAAGTGTGTCACCTTTCAGTGCTCAAGAAACATCTACACATCCAGGGAGCCTGACACAATTCTTTAAGAATGCATGCCCGGTGGTTGTGGTGCACACCTTTCATCTCAGTACTCATGAGGCAGAGGTAGGTGGATCTCTGAGAGTTCAAGGCCAGCTTGGTCTACAAGAGCTAGTGCCAGGACAGCTAGGGCTGTTACACAGAGAAACCCTGTATCAAAAAACAAAGCAAAACAAAAGAATTAATTCATACTTCATGCAATTAACTTCTCTCTCTGATCATTGATATAGCTCCAAATATTATATATCAGTCAAATTTAAAAAACAGAATGAAAGTGTAAACTTTTTTAACAACAGAGAAGCATGCTGGGAGATTGACATGAGAAACAGGCCTTGCTCTCATCACCCTCTACTGAAGATATCAATTGTGCCTGAACCAGTCATTTAAAATCCGCGATCCATAATTTGAATTTCTTGTCTCCTTCACATCTTTACTCTGAGCTGTGAAAATTTATTTTCCATTCTGTTTCCTTTAGGTAATCATTCTATTGTAATTCTATTTGATGACTAGATATTTGGACTGCCTTATATGTTACTTCAGAAATAGTGTCTGATAGCAGTCAAACTTTATATTTGAGGCAAATATTTCAAAAATAATTAAAAGTTCTTAATGACAGATTTTAAGAATAGATATTCAGGAAAAGGAGGTGTAATTTAAAGATTCAGCCAATAAAAAATCTAAAGCACAAAAGAAAAAGTTTTGTTCAACAAGATTACGATTGCTTATAATAGTCTTCTAAGTTTTATTTTACGGAGAAAGGATTTATACAATCCTTGGATATTTTCCCATAATATTGCTATGAGAGATGCACAAAATCACCCTCAGCTAATATAAGTAATTTTTCTAAGTGGTCACTGTTCTATTGGGATTTTCTGTTTTATGATCTTAACATGCATGTGTATGTATGTATGTGTTCTTGTGTATGTGAATATGAACACACACATATCAAGATGAGCATGAAGACAACCTCTTGAATCTGCTCTCACCTTCTTCCTTGCTTGAGGAAGGCTCTCTTTGTTGGCTGGTATATGCACGAGGAAAAACTGGCCTTTGAAATTCTGTCCCCAACTTCCATCTTGCCTTCAGATCTTTTAAGTTGCGGACATGTGTGACTGTACCCAGCTTTATGTGTGTTCGGTGCATCTGAACCCAGGTTTTCATAATGGATAATGAATATTTGATACACTGAGCACACTGGAATTGTTTTAAACCCATTGTGTAGAATTCATTATTTATTACATATCTGTATTTTAGGTTTCTGAAGTGATGTATTGCCATAAAATGCAGAAGTAATGATACATTTAGGGCACTAGTGAATAGCCAAAGCTTAACACTATCTGAATTATAGCATTCTGTGTAATAGCTATTAAACAGAAAAAGAATCAGGAAAAAGAGAGCAGAGTTTGAACCCAGCAACTGCACCAGGGTAGAATGAGAACCCAGCACTTGCACCAGGGTAGAATGAGAACCCAGCACCTGCACCAGGGTAGAGTGAGAAACCAGCATCTACCCCGAGGAAGAGTGGGAACCCAGCACCTGTACTAGATGATCTCATCAGTTCATAAACCCTTTCTCATCACTGCCTCCTGTCTTGTCTTCACGTGTTCACCTCTGGAACTCTGAGTGTCCCTTCCTCTCCTCCCTGCCTCTCATTTTTGTATCTTCATTTCACTTTGCTTTTCGAAAAACTCAGTGAGTAGCCAAACCCACCTTTTTCTTAGTTTATTTCCAACCATGTTTCCTAGTTTTTATTCTTACTCTAAATGAGCTGTGTTCTTTCTGTCTTTTTTAAACTTATTTTTCATATTTATTTCTTTTTATGTGCATTGGTGTTTACACAAAAGTTTCTGTCTTACTGGGTCCCACAATCATTCAGTCCCAAATAAATATACAGAGGCTTATATTAATTATAAACTGTTTGGCCCATTATTCGCACTTAACTAACTACTTCTAACTTTAATATTTTCAGGTTTATTATTTTTACATTTTAATTTTAGTTTGCTTTGCTGTGTGTATATGTGTGTGTACATATATGTGCACATGCACTTGCTCATGCATGTGTGGGCATGTGTGCACCTCTGTAGGCACCTGTGTGGAGGCCATAGGTTTATTTCAGTTAATTTCTTTGACAATTCCTCCATACTTTGAAAATAGAGTCACTCTGTAAACCTGAAGATCCGTGCTTAAGTTGGATAAGCTGGGAAATAACTCCCGGAATACTTCTGTCACCCCACAACACCACCCAAGTATGCTCGCCCGCCCGCGCGTGCGCGCGTGCACACACACACACACACACACACACACACACACACACACACACACACTGTGATGATCTTATGGGCCTGGCCACACACTAGGCTCATTTATTGTTTCTGAAAAGATAAAGTTGGTTTCCTATACTTTCCCCACAAGCAATAAGCCATCACCCCAGTCCTTTAAAAATGTAAGCAATACTGGAGAGGGCGCCTTAGCTTCCATTCCCCTGAAATCAAATTGATCACCTAATTGTGATCGTAGAGCCTTCATTCAGTAACTGATAGAATTAGATGTAGAGATCCACAGCTAAGTACTGGTACAAGCTCCTGGAGTCCAGTAATAGGGAAGGAAGAGTGATAATATGAGCAAAGGGCTCAAGACCATGATGGGGAAACCCACAAAGACAGCTGATCTGAGCTAGTGGGAGCTCACTGACTCTGAACTGACAGCTGTGAAACCCTCATTGTACAGAAGTAGGCACTCTGAATGTGGATGACAGAAGTATGGTTTGAAAAATCTGTAGGGAAACTGGCAGTGGAACCAGTATTTATCCCTAGTGCACGAGCCGGTGTTTTGAAGCACATTCTCTATGGAGGGATACCTTGCTAAGCCTAGATACAGGAGGGATGGCCTTGGTCTTGCCTTAAGTGATGTGACAGATTTTGTTGACTTCCCATTGGAGGCCTCACCCTCTCTGAAGATTAGATAGGGGGTGAGTAGAAGGGGTCAGGGTGGGGGGAAAGTAGAGGGAACAGTAGGAGGGGAAGGAGAGGGAACTGGGATTGATATGTAAAATAAAAAGATTGTTTTAAAAATAAAATAATGCACTGTATGTGATTAAAATTGCTTTTAATTATTGTACATTTCTGGGTCTTTAACTCTACATGTAGCGTTGGCAGTACAGTTCGCACAATTCTATAGACTGTGTCCACAAGTGCCAGTCTGGGATGAAACAGCCCTATACTCTGTATGGGGTGGGAGTACGGTGTGAGTCCATGGAGTCCCTTTGTTGCTCCATTGAGGAGACCATGAAGCACAAGTACCCTGGGTTGACTGAGAACTTGGCAGGATTGTGAGGAAGGGAAGTTGATCCTAGGGTTGTGTTTACTGCTGTGAAACTGCAAAATGTTTCTGCCATTGCTTGTATTTATTAAAATTTTCCAGTGCTAAAGGTATTTTAGTCTCATGGTTTAAATATATCAACTTTCTATATGTTGTAAAGATTGCTTTCTGCCTAGGAAATTGGCTATCTCTGTCTTTATTTTCTTCTCATGCCAGACAGACACTCAGGATTTGACAACAAAGCTAATTGGCTGTTAAGGCAGCAAAGATTCTACACCAGCTGTTTTGAAGACAGTGGTTTTTAATCATCCTGACTAGAACATGGCTCATAGACTTTTTCAAGATCATCCATGACCTCTATAATTGGTAGTATGGCTCAGAGGATCCTAAAAGTTGGTGATTTCTATGTCAGCCTTCTGATAGTCATAGTCCTTGATGTAAACAAAGGAAAATTTCCTAAATTTTGTACCTATCCCATTGAGACTTGAAAGTTAGTTTTTGATAAAAGACTTGCTTGGTTTGAGCATACAGCAGGCTAAGACATGAACAAATTTTAAACAAAAATTAAAAAAAAATCATAGCAGAACATGGAAGGCAATTTTCTTTTGATAATATTTTTAGCTCATTTTGTGTGCCTGGAGACTCCAAACCAACATAAGCACACACAATTAATCTCTAGCTTCTGATACATTTTAAATGAATTAAACTGATGCTTGAAGTTCTTAGTAAAATAATGATTGATGCAAATAATTAATGTCAGTTTTAAATTCTAGGTCATGGTATTCAGTCACAGAGTCCCAATCTCCTAAGTGACTGTGATTAACCAGTGGTCTCACTTGTGTCTGCTGGAAGGTTCCTCTATCTTTCATCGCTTAGTTGGACTGCATCCTGTTTATTTGGCAAAGATTCCATCACACCATGCTGTGCCCCATCCTTTCTTGATAATATTCTAGTAACATTGCAAGTTTCAAAGTTTGCTTTTACGCTAAGCATACTGTTTTAAAATTTGGAAAGTCTACTTCATTTTCATAAGAGATGCCGTCAACCTATATGGTTAAAAAACTCCTATAGAAAATTAGAAGTATTTAATTTTTTACTAATTAATTTTAATTGGAAACTTTTCATAGAATATATTTCAATTGTATCATTTCCATTCCCTCAGCCTTTCCAAGATCCACCCATTCAACTTCATTGTTCATTCATGTGTCTCTCTCAAAAACAAAACAAACAGAAAGCATAACAAACTAAAAGTGGAACCTTGAGAAAAAATACTAAAACAAAACAAACAATACACAGACACACACACACACCACCACCACCACCACCACCACTACCAACACCCACCTCCACCATCACGAAAAAATACCAAAACAAGACAAATAGTACACACACACACACCACCTCCACCACCACCACTACCAACACCCACCTCCACTACCACCACCAATAATAACCAACTAAAACAACAGGAAACAGAATCCATTTTTTGTTGGTCAAATACTGAAGGGGTCTGCCCTTAAGTATGATTGAAATACCCAGTGATACTCCATATGAGAACACTGATTTTTCATCTTCCCAATTAGCATCAATTAAAAACAACCCCTTGATTAGGGGTTTTAGTTTATTTATATTTATTCCTGTGTCTCTGTGTGTACACCACTGATTGTTCAAGTTCCAAAGTGAAGCACAGCACATATTTCAAGAATACAAATGAGAAGTAATTCTCTTTCAGGATATGTCTTAGTCACTCTTAGTCATTACATTTTTACATTTTTTCCCCTGTGGAGAGACACCATAACCACAACAACTCTTACAAAGGAAAACATTTAATTGGGGTGTGCCTACAGTTCAGGCGTTTAGTCCATTTTCAGCATGGCAGGAAGGAAGAAGGTACAGAGGTAAACACTGTACTAGAGAAGGAGTTAAGGTTTCTACATCTGGAACAGCAAGCAGCCAGAAGAGACAGAAAGAGACTAGGCTTGATTTGGGCTCTTAAAACTTCAAAACCTATCTCCACTGATGTGTCCCCTCCATCAAGGTCACACCTCCTAACACTTTTCAATAGTGCCACTCCCTCATGACCAAGCCCTCAAATACATGTGCCTCTGGAGGCCACTTTTATTCAAATCACCATGGTGTATATTCAGCATCTGTCTATTTGTACATTTTACGTATTCATTTAATAAGGGTATTAATGTACGAGACAATAGATTAAATATTCTCAATAGAAAAGTTAATATGTACACATATAAGCAGGAAAATATGGCCAGGAGTACTCTGGTATTTACCCTGGTATTTACTCTATGACCACAATGTTTGCTTTTAAAGTGACCATTAAAATTATTTTGAAACTATCTATACTGAGCATGGTGGTTCACAACTAGAAATCAAACATTCAGGAGGCTAAGGCAGAAGGATTGTTGGTAGTTGGAAAAATGAGAGTAAAAAGAGAGTGCCTAACTGGCAAGGTAACATTATCTACCTAGTGACTGGGGCCCTTTCTCAAAGAAGCATGGACAAGTGCATGATCATGACCTTAGATTTGCATTTTGACCAAGATCCATCGGAAAGATGGATAACAACAAGAACAGGTATTGATTATCATGGGACTAACAATGTGCTCCCCAACTTGAATAGCCGATTATTTTTATTGGAATTCAAGAAATTGCCAATAGAAGAATTGAGATGAATAAGTTGGTAAAGTGCTTGCTTTGCAGACATTAAGACCTGAGTTGCGTTCCAAGGAACTCTTATCTAAAAGTCCGAGAGTGGTGGCAGGAACCCAGTACCATAAGAGTCAGGGCGTGTAACTTTATTGGTGAATTACAGTGAAAGAGTTTGTCTCAGGAAGCAAAGACGATGGTTCTGAGGATGGACCTGAGGCTGACACACATGCACACAGAGCTGCAGACACCCAAACACCTGTGAAAAGGCATAGATACACGAACACAAAAAAGTGGCATTTGAGTCAATTGTTGAAGTGAGGAGGTAGTTAGCCACCTGAATGTGTGAATTTTATCTCCCCAGAAACACGTGATTGGCACGTTGCACACAATTAAGCCACATATAAAATTTTATAGCAGCTCAAGATTTACAGAGCAGCAGTTGGAAGGAACAAGGAAAATGTAACCAAGAGGCCAGTGCACAGGAGTCATTGAAAGTGTGGTTCTGGCAATATTCTTGGTCGTTACTGAAAAACCATTCATTTTAATTTTAATAATTAACCCAACACATGGTAACATCTCTTAAATTTCTAAGCACCCATTGCTTGCATTGCTGAGGCCTAAGTCCTCAGCTGGCTATCTGGTACTGGAATGATGTTGTGATGTGTAAGATCTCTAGTGTATATCCATCTTGTGAGATAATATTTTACAGCACTTATTTCCCTTTTCATATCTGCAGGCATTAGAAACCATCCTTCTACTCTTTGCGTCTATGAATTTGTCATTTAAGTTAATTCGTAAATGGAAGAATGCAGTTGCTTAATGCTACAGCTGACTTATTTCATTCAATAAAATGTGATTAAGTTTCAGTCATAATGCTTCATAGACAGAATTTCTTTCTAAACGCTCAATAGTAGGGTGTTGTATATACATACCTCTTGTAAACAATTCAGTCTCGGTGTGCATTTTTTAACCTCTTTACATCATGATTAATGAGAAAAATTCTGTAAAAAACATGAACGCACTAATGTTTAACAGAGTTGGGGCATAGTCCTGGGGAGAAGGGAGGTGTCAGGGAGTTGGCAGGAGTGGAGGGAGGGAAAATTGTGGTTGGGATATATTGTATAAGAGAAGAATCTACTTTCAATAAAAAAAAAAGAAAAAAGTTCTGATTCCAACTCTTGGAGATGAAAATCCCAGAGGGTAATTAATAGCTTCATCACTGTGTGTCAGATATATATTTGCACGCTGCTTGTGTCCATATAACAAATAAAGGTGGACTTCACGTACTTATGGAACAGGGAAGGAGTCTAAACAGTTGAGCAGAGAGTGACATGCTCTACCTTGTCGACAGAGGGTGTTTTTAGCATAGGTAGTAAGAACCGCAAAGAGGCAGGAAGTTGATGGAGGAGGGTTATCTGTCTATTGTGTTATTTTCATTGGTCAATAAAGAGACTGCCTTGGCCCCTTGATAGGACAGAAAATTAGGTAGGCAGAGAAAACAGAAGAGAATGCTGGGAAGAGGGCAGTGAGGCAGACGCCATGGAGCCAGCCACCAGATCAGACATGCTGAATCTTTCCCGGTAAGCCACACCTCGTGGTGCTATACAGATTATTAGAAATGGGTTAATCAAGATGTGAGAGTTAGCCCGTAACTAACTCTCTAGAGATAATGGGCCGGGCAGTGTTTGAATGAATGCAATTTGTGTGTTGTTATTTCTGGGGCTAAGCTAGCCGTGCAGGAGCCAGGTGGGATGAAAAGCAGGCTTGCCCACAGCTCCTTCTACAGGAAGTGAATGCAAGAGTCCTTGCCCATGCTCCTTACTATCATAGGATTTTACATTGTAGCTAATGTGAGAATAAGAGGAGAAATCTAAGTTAAAAGATGAGTTATTTATAGATATCCTTCCACAAAACCAGGTGTTATCCATTGACTGTGTACTATAGTCAAGCAATTCTCACAGTTGTTTAATCATATACATAAATGTACTTTAAAGAACAGGAAGCTGGGTCAGAACTCAAGGCCAAACCTAACTTTATTTCAATGCCCATGACTTAATCAAGCCACACAGTCTCATGAGGTCATCAATATTCATTAGTTCAAATTCCTCAAACATCCCAAATACACTTAGTTTCTTCTTAATTATTAAACAGCTCATTCAAGAAAATCATGAAAATAAGATCCCTGAAGAAGTATGACACGAAGTGACTGGGTGATGTATGCATGACAGACATTTTGCTAATGCAAAACAGATAAGTTGCACATCAGATTTGTTTCATTCCCATTTCTTTAAAATTGGAAAATGACTTCTACAAGAAGATTCATTATAGTAAATATCCATTATAACAAAACAATTTAATGGTCTTCAGAAGGTGATGGCAACTTGTGCATAATGCTTAAAATGCTCCAATTTAAAGGTTTCCTATCCCTGGGTCACTAAAAGCTTTCTAAGTGGAGCCCTGATGATTTTAACTACCCACAGTCAGCATCTCCGCAGCTTTATATCTCACATTCGGAAAGAGGAGGGAGCAAGGTTAGGTGTGCTGTAAGCTAGAATTACATTTGAGTGTTCATTTGCTCCTTAGCTGGTGTGTTACTTTGGGAGATGGTAGAAATTTTAAGAGACAGAGCCTACATGGAGGAAGTAAGTTACTGATGGAAGGTATCCTGTCTCTGGTTTCTTTCTAACTTTCTCTCTGTCTACTTCCTGTCTACCATGAAATGACCCATGCCCCTTGACCAGACATTTGAATGACCCCTATGTTATTTCCAAGTCCATAAACCCCAGTGAGCATGGCCTGAGTATTCTCAAACTGTTGATTGATTTCCTGGGGTACAATGCAGATGTCTACTTGACCTATATAGTGTACGGAAAACACACAGGAGAAACGATTCCACACAAGCATGATTTCATGAGCCATTAAATATATTGGTGCTATGTACAGAGTTATGGGACAAAGGTTACTTATGAATTATTGACGACTCAAAGGCAACCATATTACTAAGAATTCAAAACTTGTAACTTGTACACTATAGGCAGCTTGGCCAGTAGATTGTCTCCTGCACACCACAGGGTGGCTGTTTTTATACATTTGAAAACAGACTTTGTGATATTTCTAATTTTCAGGAGAAGCTTCCTGAATCTTGTAAAGTTGTTTTATTTCCCAAGTCTAAGTAAAGATATCTTGGACTTATGTGTCTCCCTCCTCTTTCCAGTAGGGAAAGTTTCAATTCACACAGAATAGCTAAACAACATAGAACATTAACAATAGAAGTAAAATTTCCCTTCATTTGTTTTCCAAGGTCCCTGGTAATAGAAATACAAAATTAACTAATACATGAAGTAATAAATAGAGGGTAATAACCACTCAAATCACTCAGCTATAAAGATTATGTCCAGGGGGACTCCAGGGTTTATAGAACAGACTTCAGCTGTTCTGTATGTTTATTGTTCAGGTATTGTTGGGTGAGATACTCAAACATTTTAAGCTTCATTCTATTGACCCATATCTTAGTGTTTCTATTGCTAGCGACTCTTATAAGAAAACCATTAATGGGGGTGGCTCACTTACAGTTCAGAAGTTCAGCTCTTTATCATCATGGTGAGAGCATGGTGGCATACACGTTGACACGTTGCTGGAGAAGTAGTTGAGAGATGTACATCTTTCAGGCAACTAGATATTGTCCGTGGTACTCAGTGAAGCTTGAGCAAAAGAGACCTCAAAGCCTGCCCCACACTGAGATACTTCCTCCAACAAGACCACACCTATTTCAACAATTGATTCTGAGAAAGTTTTAGATGATTATACCAAACTAAGATTCTGTGTGATTGCTCTTGCACATGGAAAATTATAGTCAAAACTGGCATGGCATAAAGTATAGCATATTAGCAGAGATGCCATTGAAAGCAACATGGATTTTATGGGATTGATTATAATGGAGAACAAATTAAAACAGCTTCTGTGGTTTCTTAATGTCTGCATAACGCTTGATCAGGACTTTCTGTCTTTCATTGTTTCCATTAGAAGTCAGGTGTAAACCTGATAGGTCTGCCTTTTTATGTTACTTGTCCTTTGTCCTTTGCAGCTCTTAATATTCTTTCTTTTTTTGTATGTTTAGTATTTTGATTATTATGTGGTGAGGGGACTTTTTATTTTTTAATCCAGTCTATTTGGTGTTCTGTAAGCTTCTTGTATCTTCATAGGCATATCTTTCTTTAGGTTGGGAAAGTTTTCTTCTATGATTTTTTAAATATAGTTTTTATGCTTTTGAGTTGAACTTTTTCTCTTTCTTCTGTACCTATTATTCCTAGATTTGGTCTTTTCATTGTGTTCTATATTTCCTGGATATTTTGTGCTAAGTTTTTGTTAGATTTAATGTTTTCTTTGACGGATGAGTCTATTACCTCTATTGTATCTTCAGTGTTTGAGATTCTTTCTTCCATCTCTTATATTCTGCTGTTTATGCTTGCATTTGTGATACCTGATTGTTTTCTCGTGATTTATGTTTCTACAATTCCCTCACCTTGTGTTTTCTTTATTGTCTCTATTTCAGTTTTTAAGTATTGAATAGTTTCTTTCAGATGTTCGATTGCTTTTTCATGTTTTCTTTTCAATTTTTTGTTTGTCTTTTCCTACATTTCTTTGAGAAATTTTTCATTTCCTCTTTAAGAGCCTCAAACATTCTTTCAAAGTTATTTTTAGGTCATTTTATTTTGCTTCATTTATATTTGGTTGTTCAAGTCTTGTTATTGTAGGGTCACTAATTTTTACTGGTGTTAAATGTTGTTCTTTGTGATGTTATGTGTGCTCTTACCTTGTCTACCCACGTTTCCCTCTGATAGGTGTGGTTGGGGCTGTCTGTGAATCTGGTGATCCTCTTCCAGGTGCCAGTGGATCCAAGGCTCAGATGGTTTCTCCTAGTGGTGCACTTAGGGCCACAGTTACAGTCACCCCATTGGACACTCCATATTCCTGATGGTTGCTTGGCACTTCTAGGTATCATTCAGGGTGACACCACAGAGATTGCTTGCTTGGAACTCTTTTCACGGAGGTTGCTGCCTTGGGCCTGCCCTGGCAGAGGTCCTGGATCAGACCTACTCCCCCTGTGGTTCCAGATTTGTACCCTGGACCTGCAGAGGTCCTGGCTCAGGCATACTTCCTCTGTGGGCCCAGATTCATGGCTGCACCCCAGAAATCTCTGGTGCCTGCCTACTCCCTCGGAGGTCCCAGACAGATGTTTGGATCTGCAGAGGTCCTGGCTCAGGCCTATTCCTTCTGCAGTTGCTCCCTTGTCCTGCTCCTGTGGAGTTTGCTGTCTCAGGCCTATGTGGCTGACTCAGTCTTGTTTCCATAAATGTCCCTGGTCTGGGTCTGCTTTTGCAGAGGTCCCTGGCTTGGGCTTGGTCACGCAGAGGTCTCTGTCTCTGGTCTACTTTCTCAGAAGTCCCAGACTTAGGTGTGCCTGGACCCACAGAAGTCCTGGCTAAGGCCTACTACTTCGGAGGTCCCAGACTCATGCCCTGCCCTGCAGAGGTTGTGGATCAGGCCTGCTACCTCAGAGGTCCCAGACTCACATCACAAGTTTACTTTCTTAGTTGAAGAGTTAAGCTAATTATTCTTTATCAATATAAAATTTTAAGTCAGATAACTGGATAAGAAATTAAAAGATCACTGGGTGGTGGTGATTCATGCCTTTAATCTTAGTCCTCGGGGGACAGAGGTAGATGGATCTCTGTGAGTAAGAGGTAAGCCTGGCCTACTGAGCAAGTTTCAGGACAGGCTCCAAAGCTACACAGAGAAATCCTATATCAAAAAATACAAAATAAAAGTATAGAAGTGTCAGGCTTTGTTGGCTCCTCATAGGAAGCCTTACCCTTTCTGAGAAGTGGATAGGGAGGTGGGGTGGGAGGAAGGTGAAAGAAGTGGGAGGAGGGAAGGTAGTGAGAACTGGGATAGCTATGTAAAATGAGAAAAGATTGGATTAAAAATTCTTAATGAAGAAAAGAGAAAAAAAGAAAAATATGCCAAAAAAAATCTTCATGGAGATTGATTGACAGGCAGCTGAGAATCACAAAAGGTAGGAAGTGAGTCTTAAGCCTGAGTCTTCTGCTAGAGTGGTATAAGCACTTTGCTCTTAGGCTGTCTTTCCAGCTCCTAAGTAAAGATTGTTTAACTTGTTTATTGAGCTTTTCTTTGTGCCTCATAATTATATTTTCAAGAAAAAACTATATTTGAAATTTTTTGTATTAGTTTTGCTCCTTGAGTTTTAAAAGAACAAAAATGTGGAATTGAATTGACTATCAAGTGAGCTGTAGATCCAGTTTCAGGTGGTTGGAAAAACATCATGAATTCATCATGGTTCATAATTTGTGAAAAATGTCAAATATCATATTTGTCTCTGGAGAACTCCATGAGGGACAGGAGACCTCAAGGAGATGATAAACTTTCCAGTCAGAGATGTTTGTTAACTTCTGATGACCCCCTTTTGGTAGTAGAGGTCCCATTCTTTATATATAATCTATCAAGGAAAATTGTTCAATTTCCATAATTTATTTCCCAGCTATTACCTAAACTGAATATATATATTGGAAGTGCTTGGGGAGGTTTATGTTGACAAACTAATTAATATGGTCTTTGTAGACTTTTTAATTTTTTTTTTGTAGCAACAACTTTGAAAGAGAACGTAGAAAAGCAGACAATTTCCTAACTCTAGACTGACATGTATTACCATGCTCCTTAAGTAGGAACACATTTTTGAGGGGTTTGATCTAAACAACAGGGAAATCATGTTATTGGGAGCTAGTGCAGAGGAGAATGGGATGAAATCAAAAGTCCTGTAATGTGTAATAGGACACCTCTGCAACAAATAATTATTACTTAGTATATGGAAATGGTAGAAGAGAGGACTATTTATCTGCATTTTAGACCTGAAACATCCTTCAACACTTTGTAATAAACATTATGGACTTCTAGAACAAAATCTAATAAGAGGATGAGAATGAAGTCTTTAGCTTTTATCTACTGAGCCATCACCCTGACTTCAGGTTCTGACTTTTAAATAAAAATTGAATGTATGTGCTCACAATCCGAGTCTTCTTCAGTCCAAGTCTTCTTCAGTCCAAATTATCCAATCACTATCAATTATTTATCGAACCATTAGTTCTTCTGCTTTCCATGAAACTGGGATCCTATTTTTTTTCAAAGTTTATTAAATTATGAAAGTTTCCATTTCCGCCACTCCTCCCAACACTCTCCCACTCCACCCCTCTCCCTCCTCCTCCCTCTCCATCCCTAAGAGCAGTCAGGGCTTCCAGCCCTGTGGGAAGTTCAAGTTCCTCCCCCCTCCCTCCAGGTCCAGGAAGGTGAGTATCCAAACAGACTGGATCCCCAAAATCCAGTATATGCAGAGGAAACAAGTCACAGTGTCATTGTCAATGGCTTTTCAGAAAGGCTCCGGGCCAGCCACATTCAGAGACTCCGGCCACATTCAGAAAATCTGGTTGGATCACATGCTCGTTGAGTCCCAGTCCAACTGGCCTTGGTGAACTCTCATTAGATCAGTCCCCTTGTATCAGTGGGTGATCGCACCCCTCGTGGTCCTGAGTTTTTTTTTTCATGTTCTTCCTTGTTCTACCCCTCATTTGGACCATGGAGGGCTCAGTCCGGTGCTCCAATGTGGGTCTCCGTCTGTATCGCCATCCATCGTCGGATGAAGGATCTAAGGTGATAAACAAAATCTTCATCAGTATGGTTATAGGCCAAGGCCGGTTCAGGCACCCTCTCCTCTGTCTAGAGAACAATCTGGGGATCTCTCCTTGGACCTGGGATCCCATTTATAATCAAGTCTCTTGTAAACCCTAAAATGACTCTCTTAGTTGACATATATTCTTCCCTGATCCCATATCTATCCTTCCTCCCTCCCCCCAAACCTATGAACACTTGATTTTCGACAAGGGGGCTAAAGGTATGCAATGGAAGAAGGAAAGCATCTTTAACAAATGGTGCTGGCATAACTGGATGTCAACCTGTAGAAGAATGAAAGTAGTTCCATATCTATCACCATGCACAAAAATCAAGTCCAAATGGATTAAAGACCTCAACATTAATCTGACCACTTTGAACCAGATAGAAGAGAAAGTGGGAAGTTGTCTACAAGACATAGGCACAGGAGACCACTTCCTAGGTAGAACCCCAGTAGCACAGACAATAAGAGAATCAATGAATAAATGGGACCTCCTGAAACTGAGAAGCTTCTGTAAAGCAAAGGACACCGTCAGTAAGACAAAAAGGCTACCTTCTGACTGGGAGAAGATCTTCACCAACCCCTCATCAGATAAAGGCCTGATCTCCAAAATATACAAAGAACTCAAGAAACTAGACAATAAAACTCTAATTAACCCAATTTAAAAATGGGGTGCTGATCTGAACAGAGAGTTCTCAACAGAAGAACTCCGAATGGCCAAAAGACACTTAAGGTCATGCTCAACATCCTTAGCGATCAGGGAAATGCAAATCAAAACAACTATGAGATACCATTTTACACTGGTCAGATTAGCTAAAGTCAAAAACACCAATGATAGCCTATGCTGGAGAGGATGTGGAGAGAGGGGAACTCTCATCCATTGTTGGTGGGAATGGAAACTTGTACAGCCACTGTGGAAATCAGTGTGGCAGTTTCTCAGGAAACTGGGAGTCAACCTCCCTCAGGACCCAGCAATTCCACTCTTGGGAATATAACCAAGAGATGCCCTATCATACTACAAAAGCATTTGTTCAACTATGTTCATAGCAGCACTATTTGTAATAGCCAGAACCTGGAAACAACCTAGGTGCCCCTCAATAGAAGAATGGTTAAAGAAGGTGTGGAACATATATACACTAGAGTTTTACTCAGCGGTAAAAAACAATGACATCTTGAATTTTGCATGCAAATGGATGGACATAGAAAACGCTTTACTGAGTGAGGTAAGCCAGACCCAAAAAGAGGAACATGGTATGTATTCACTCATAAGTAGATTCTAGCCATAATTAAAGGTCTTTGAGCCTATTATTCGAGATTCTAGAGAAGCTAAATAAGAAGGTGAACCTGAAGAAAATCATGTACTTATCCTCCTGGAGATTGAAAATAGACAAGAGTCCCAGGTAACCTCGGGTGCATGGGGGTGGGTGGGAGGGTTGTTGGAAGGGGAGAGGGTTAGAGAGAAGGGAGTAGGGGAGGAATGGGGAAAACTCGGGGGACTGAGATCCTATTTTTGAACAAACTTTGGCACTGCCTTTCCAAGGAGAGTCAAGAAGAATAAACCAAATCTTCCGCAAAGTCTCCAACAGAATGCATGCTATGTGGGTTTTCCTCGATGGGCTGAGCAATAAAACCTGGGTAACTGCTAAAGCGTATAAGTCTTTAAACAATTACTCTTCAAGGAAGGGTCATCATTTGCACCATGACCAGGCGAGAGATAGTTTGGTTTCCCCCTACTTTATTCAAAGAGAAATAAGAGGGAAATCATAGAATGTGGGGCACTGTGACTGCCTATGGCTCTGTATCTTCTGTTCCCTTGGTGTCTCAAGACAGTCAAGGTTTGAGGTAATGATGGTTGGGACACTCTCCAGCTGCATGACTGATGTCTATTAAAAGTTATTGCCAACAAAGGGTTCATGACAATGATCTGGTGAAGCCATCATTGAATCCAATTAAAAATCTTATTTCTTCCATGCTGGGAGAAAAATCAGCAGCTACACCCTTTGTTCCAGTGCTAGTAGACCACAGAGTTCTACAGAAAGTGTATTTGACACTGTTTAGACCTGGAACATGCTTGCATGCAAAATCTTCAATCCTCAAGCCCAGACAAAGTTTATTTATAGATAAATTTGTCTTTTCTTAACAAATAAGGTGACAAGAAGTGAAAATGAAGAAAAATGTCATATCTATTCATGTTCATATAAGCACTCAAGATATTTTCTATGTTAGAAAGAAAAACAAAATGCATAGTAAAGTAGGTCAGGGTGGATTGAAGCTGCACACATCACAGGTCTGTCATAATTTGCAGGAATGTTTCAGATTTCAAAAGTAACTTTTGAAAAGGGGTCAAAGCAGAATTCAATGTGATAATGTAATTAAAGACATTTTCAGTATCTCAGCACTTATTTCAGTTTTCCCTTTGGAATGAAAACTGTGTAGGCAATTAGTTTAAATTAGGCTACATGGGGATATTATTTGTATAACAAAAATAAGTTTCTCTTTGTAATTAAATTTAATGATGTTTCACTGGAGAGAGACTGAACAAATTTCTTGGACTTATATTGCTCTCACCAGCTCTGTATTTTGAAATACACTGACGGAACAAGTCATATTCTCATTTCCTTGACAGGAAGTGAATATTTTTAACATGCTAAGTAGATACGTCTAACTGCTGAGGAATTAAAGGTAGTCATATTTTTCTCCCAGGATCCTTTAAAGTCCACGTGTTTGTGATACTAAAATCATAGTTTTATTCCTCCAAAGACTTGAAGAATTACTAAATATATTTCTAAATATGCATCTCAGTTTAGAAATGAAATTTTAGGTCAATGATGTAGGTAGTGGCATTTCAGTTGTATTTTAATAAATGAAGCCTGCCTGAAGATCTGAGAGTAAAATAGCCCCACTAGACAGCCTTACAGACCAGGTTATGCTAATGCACACCTTTAATCCCGGTAGCCACATAGCCACACTAGTTATCATAGAAATCAGGTGGTTGGGGGCTGGAGTGTTGGCTCAGTGGTTAAGAGCATAGCCTGCTCTTCCAAAGGACCTGAGTTCAATTCCCTGCAACCACATGGTGGCTCACAACCATCTCTAATGAGGTCTGGTGCCCTCTTCTGGCCTGCAGACATACATACAGACAGAATATTGTATACATAATAAATACAGAATATTGTATACATAATAAATAAATATATATCTAAAAAAAAGAAATCAGGTGGTGCATGCCTTTAATCCCAACCCTAGAGAGGATAACGAAATGGGAGGAGATATCTCTCAAAACACAGCCTCATTCTGAGATTCCAGGAGGCAGAATCACCATTTCAGACTGAGGAAGCGGTAAGAGACAGTTTTGCTATTCAGATCTTCAGGTTGAACCCCAATTTCTGACCCTGAGGTTTTATTAATCGTGCTTCCCAATCATATATGCTTTATCTCTTTATTTTCTTTAACTATATAAATAAAACACATCTTTAAATACTTGTGTGTATTTATTTGTCATATTTCTATGTGTGTGTGTCTCTGTCTCTCTCTGTCTCTTTGTGTCTCCCTCTGTCTCTCTCTCTGTCTCTGTCTCTGTCTCTCTCTCTCTCTCTGTGTGTGTTTGTGTCTATGTGTGTGTTACACATGTGCAGAGCATCGACCAGTAGGGGTTAGAAAAAGTGTGGAATGGCTGAAGCTAGAGTTAAGAGGGCTATGAGCTGTCTAGCTTGGATGCTGAGAACTTAACTCAATTCCTCTATAAAATCATCAAGTGCTCTGAACCACCTCCCCAACCTCCGTTCTTTCATAGAGGCTGAGCCCTTGTTCATAAAAATTGCTCACTAAGAGGAAACTTTGTGTATTTTATGATTATATAGATGCCTTAATGCATGCCCACAAAATTTATTATAAATTCTGTTAATAGTGGACTATTAGAAGACTTTAATAGCTATCAAGTATCTCATTTGTAGTTAGGAAATATACTGAAAATATTTGTTGCTTGTATCATATAAAAAGCTATATTTGGTTTACTTTATCTATATTAGGTTCTTAGAAGAGGTCGGAGCTGCTTTTGTTATCAAATCTATGAATTTTAATTTTGACAAGTTACTAGATGTATTTGTCGGAGGAAAAAACATGATGAAATTTTTAGGATTCTTATCCTCTGACATCCACTACATCATAGTTTTCAGGTAAATTACTAATTATTTGTTTTAATATTATCATGTGTTTCATCTTCTAGTTTAAAGGGATAACACACAACAAAATTGTTTAGAAACCGAATGGATTAATATAATACACTAGTAAGTATAGTAATAATGAGCAACTAATAGATAATATTAATGACGGTATTCAGTGTTTTCATTGTTTTTAAACGGAAATGGTGGTGGGTGTCAGAAACCAGCACAAATGTGAAATGATTTTATCTGCATCTTTGTAGCTCTCTGTGAACAGCTGTATCACCCAGAGTTTATTTCTATTTTATTTTTCTTTCTTTTTTAATTTATACTTCATTTATATTGATTTTATTAAGCTATACATTTTTCTCTGCTCCCATCCCTTCCTCTTCCCTCTTTTTCACCCTTCTTCCATGGTCCCCATGCTCCCAATTTACTCAGGAGATCTTGTCTGTTTCTATTTCCCATGTAGATTAGATCCATATATGTCTCTCTTAGGGTCCTCACTGTTGTCTAGGTTCTCTGGGATTGCTACTTGTAAAGTGGCTTTCTTTGCTTTATGTCTAAAAACCATTTTAGATATTTGTCTCTCTAGGTCTGGGTTACCTCAGTCAATATGATGTTTTCTAGCTCATTTGCCCACAAATTTCAAGATGTCATTGTTGTTTGTTTTATTTTGTTTTGTTTTTGTTTGTTTGTTTTGCTGTGTAGTACTCCATCGTGTAAATGTATCACATTTTCCTTATCCGTTCGTCAGTCAAGGAGCATTTAGGTTGTTTCCAGGTTCTAGCTATGACAAGCAATGATGCTATGAACAGAGTTGAGCATATGTCCTTTAGGTTCAATTGAGCATCCTTTGGGTATACACCCAAAGTGGTAGTACAGGGTCTTGAGAAAGGTTGTTTCCTAATTTTCTGAGGAAATCACCATACTGATATCCAAAGCAGCTGTACCAGTTTGCACTCCCATCAGCAATGGAGGAGTGTTCCCTTTACTCCAAATCTTAGACCTGTAAGAATGGCCAAGGTCAAAAACACTGATGACAATTTATTTTTATTTTATTTATTTAATTTATGTTTATTTCTTCCTTTTTATACCACTGTAGATGCAAAAATTATAGCTCTCATCTTAAAGGAATAAAGATAGCTTACTCTGGAGCCATTCTGATTTAGGTTACCTGACAGATTTAGGTTACACCTAATGACACATTCCAACAGGAGAGCAGTTTCATGATGTTTTTATCATTTTTATGAAACAGAAAATCATAAATACAGGCCAGATTCAAAGACACTGGTGAGTAGAACAGAGAGGCAGTCATGTCAAGATGAAGAAACTTTTTCTATAGGTGTAAGATGTTATCTGAACCTTTTGATTTGTAGGAGTTAGTGGTTGGCTAAGTCAATAGATCCTAAAAAGGTGATATCTATTAGTCACAGAATGCTCATACAGACAAAGAAGGAGTGGCTGCTCCAAAAGTCTAGAACTAGCCCAAGATAAGGCATTCAGTCTTTGGAACAGCAAAATCTCAATCCCCCAAGAGCACTAAACTCCTAATCAGCCAATCAGTCTGCAGACACAGCTTCCTTTCAGGAGTTTTCATCCACAGTGTACAGATATTCTAGAAACACTGATGCATGAGTGCATGGTTGTTGAGAAGCAAATGGACAAAGCAGACCAAGAATGATCATATTTTTATAGCGGTATTAGTTCCCTTCATTATAGATTGGCCAGAGTCAGATTTTCTCAGCATTTCTAGTATTCTTTGGGAGGATCATAATGCAGACACATCCAAATGAAAATGATCCCTCTGGCCAGAAATTTTATTACTCATGTTGCTTCTCTTTCCCAAGCATTGTGTTTTATGTTTCAAGTCATTAATCACTCAACACATTTAATTTTGTGACTGAAACTTTAAAAAAAAAAAGAAAAAAAGAGGTCAAAACTGTATCGTGTAGCAAAATTTTTTTTTCTTCTTATCCTAACCCATCATCCTTTCTCTCCCCTAATCAACATGTGCCCTCACTAAATATTTCTAGTGGGGATGTTATTCAAGTGTCATTTACAGTGGGAATGTTGCCCATGTAATAGAAGCTACTTTGTAAGTAGCAGGCACTTGCCATCTCCAAAGTCAGAAGTGTTTTAAGAGATTCAGCATTCACAATCCTTGGTTATTTTTCTATACTTAACAATTAAGATGACAGTGTTTGTTACTATGCCAGATTGTAAACAAGCACATTTATATAGAAAAGCAAAAATAAAGTGTATGTAAATAAAGGTTTTTTCTTTTTAATTTTTACTACATCTATGATAAAGGTTCCACATACATGTGGTTTTGAGTTCAGTTCTGTTTGAGGGGCACACGATATATGACTGTGCTCTTTGA
Organism: Myodes glareolus; assembly: GCF_982192425.1. NCBI lineage: Eukaryota > Metazoa > Chordata > Mammalia > Rodentia > Cricetidae > Myodes > Myodes glareolus. Next base: position 7,859,107 of record NC_142042.1, on the reverse strand, counting down.
CGATAGTGATTGTGCACTTCACAAAAAATGAGTAGGAGAATCTAAAGGAAACAAAAATCTGGAGAGAAAAACAAGCAGTAAAGAAAACTTAAAGAAGAACCTATATTTCAAAAAATTTGTGCATATTTTTTAAAATTTCAGTAGTCAGTCCTTACTGTATGAGTTTCTATTATGAACGCATTTTCCTGGGTTTAATTATTGAGATGTAGGATGCTGTTACACTAAAAGGGAATTTAGGTAAAGCTTCTCTAAAACCTATAACCCTGCAAAATATAAACCCCCAAAAATAGCATCAGTGTTTCCAAAATACTGCAGAGCAGTGTCTTCACATCCTACTAGGAAAGTCTAATTGAGTTAATACAAATTCATTTATAAAAAAATGCATTGTTAGAATAATAACAATGCAGTATCATAGTTCTTCAAGTTTCTTAGAATATTGCAGATGGTAGCATTATTTACCGTGATGAGTAAATAGACAGTTTTGTAAAGAAATCAGAGCAGGCTCTTACACAGGACTTTGCTTTCCATAGGAAACTAAAATAGAAACGGATAAAAAAGTTAATATTTTATGATAAGAAGTTACATTTATTGAAATACTCATTTAATATGCATTTTGTTTTATTTAATATTGATATACTTACTTCATGATGTATTTGATCTAAACTGAGGGCTTAAATGTAGAGTTCTAATTAGCAGACTGTGGGTATTAAGAGGTGAATGATGTGTCTGATTTAATAGACTGAACTACATCTGCTTCTAAAATTGATTAGTCTTTTTATTGAGAGATTAATCCATTTCGAAAGGTGATGCATCTTTAATACGAGTTAAATCAAATCTATACCCCCCCCCCCCCCGGTTAGTGTGCAAAGGTAACGAGAGGAACAAGTTTGCCCTCAAGTGGACTTCAAAGGCACATCATAGATTCCAAAGAGCAGGACAAAACAAAACAATATCATGAATTTCTGTGCTCAGATCAGTACAGGGAAGGAGAAACACCATTTTGTGTTCCTCCAGAAGGTAGTTCCTTTTCTTAGGGGAATCTTATATTTTGTTCAGACTTTTAAACATCCTGTAGTTGTGGTTCATTCCCCATTCTATTTTTAGGTAGCAGTTTCAGCGGTTAATTAAAGTTGCACATATTTAAAAGTTCATATGTTTTCCTATCCAGTAAACAGTCACCATAAAAGAAGAAAAACTTTAAAAAAGTCTGTATGGCATATTTTGTTTGTTTGATTTGACTTTCTGTTGTCTTTCATTTGAGAGAGACAGGGATACAGAGAGAGAAAAAGAAGGATAAAAATAAAGAGACAAAGAGACACTGAGAATTAACGTGTAAGTGAGTTATAAGAGGATCTCAGAAAAACTGGACTAGGGGAAAGAAATGATCAAAACATATTTTCTATAAAAGAAATCTTCCTATAAAACATAAATCAGAGGAAAATAAAAGGTCCCAGGGTATATTAGTATTCCCAGAGCAAGGAATAAATGTGGTGTAAATTCTTTAACAATTGATAATATCAGACTATCTGATTCACCTCCTGGTCCACAAAATGGGGTAAATATCTACTGTACCCCAACCTTAACCTGTCTCACTTCAGCACCACACTGCTCAGACAGGAGTCTAGGGAACATGGTTTCGAATAGAGAAGGAGAGCTGGAGCTGGGTGCTCAGCTTCCCTGGCATCCTGTGATATCCTCAGAACAGTCATCCCAACCTCATCACAAGACAGCAGAGGGGAAATACTGCACCTGAATTAGCTGAGGACAGAAAGAAGGAAGCAAGAGAGCAGAGACTACAGCGGCCCTTGAGCAGATCTTGTAGAAGCTTTCTATAATTGTGTGAGTGTGCAGCCATTTGTTCCAACACACACGTGTGCTGAAAGGAACATTTCCAAGGAGGAAGGAAATTTCCACAGCCCTTAGTTCCCAGGTAACTCATCTCTGGGGCTCACTTTATAATGTAAAACTCTTTTTTAAATTTACTTATTTATTTATAAAAATTTCCACTTTCTCCCCTCCTCCCAATACCCTCCCATTCCCCCCACTCTCTCTCCTCCTCCCTCTCCAGTCTTAAGAGCAGTCAGGGTTTCCTGCCCTGTGGGAAGTTCAAGGTCCTCCCTCCTCTCTCCAGGTCTAGGAAGGTGAGCATCCAAACAGACTAGGATCCCAAAAAGCCAGTCCATGCAGACGAAACAAGACCCAGTGCCATTATCAATGGCTTCTCTGTCAGCCCCCATGTCAGCCACATTCAGAGAATCCGGTTTGATCACATCCTCGCTCATTCAGTCCCAGTCCAGCTGGCCTTGGTGAGCTCTCATTAAATCAGTCCCCATGTATCAGTTAGTGAACACACTCCTCGCGGTCCTGACATCCTTTTTCACGTTCTTCCTCCTTCTGCTCCTCATTTGGACCTTGGGGGCTCAGTCCAGTACTCCAATGTGGGTCTCCGTCTCTATCTCCATCCATCGTCGGATGAGGGTTCCCTCTGATTCTGCCTTCCTTGCTCACGTTTTCCCTCCATCTGCTTCTCATTTGGACCGAGGGAGTTAAGTTTAGTGTTCTAATGTGTGTCTCTGTCTCTATCTCCATCCATCGCCAGATGAAGGTTCTATGGTGATATGCAAAATATTCATCAGTATGGTTATGGACCAAGGCCTGTTCAGGCACCCTCTCCTCTGCTGCCCAGAGAACAATCTGGGGATCTCTCCTTGGACCTGGGAACCCCTCCAGAATCAAGTATCATGCAAACCCTAAAATGGCTCCCTTAGTTGAGATAAACCTCTCTGCTCCCATAACCGTCCTTCCTCCCTACCCCCCATCCCATTCCCCCAAGCTATCCCCAATCCTCCCCCTCTCCCTTCTCTCTAGCCATCTCCCCTTACTTCCACCCCTCCACCCCTCACCCCCCTGTGCACCCAAGTTTGCCTGGCAATCTTGTCTACTACCAATATCCAGGAGGATAACTATATGATTTTCTTCAGGTTCACTATATGATTTTCTTCAGTTTGAATACCAGCTGTTTTTCAATTCTGGAGCTACCAATGCAATAACATTAAATTATGTAGACTTAAGAAACAATGAAACACCCCAAAGAAACAAAGAAATCTAAAATTTTAAACCTAAAAAATGGAACAAGCATAATGACAAAACTTAGACTATTCAGTAAACTAAATAATGTATATGTAGTCAGATACAGTGGCGCAAACCTGGAATATCAGATCACAGGAGGCTGAGAGAAGCAGGTTTTGGGTGGCAAACTAGCTGAGCTTCATAGCAAGAACCTAGCAAAAATCAAAACAAAAGTTAAAATAATATGCAATATGAGTTAAATGATAGAAACACTAAAAAAACAGAAATTTTAGATGTGCAGAACACAATATCTAAACTCAATTCAACTAAAGTATCAAGGAGTTGATCAATTTTGCTTACAAAAAAATATCACTTAGAACATAGAACCAAAATTATTCAGGTCATCAAAAAGAAAATGAAAGAATATTTAAAAGCAAGGTATAAAGGCCCAAAAGAATGATGGGAAAAAATGAAAGAGTTTTTTTTTTGTATAACAGAATTTTAAAAAGTAAAGAAAAACAAAGGCATCGAGGAAGCACATTTTAAAATCTAATGAACATTTTTTTATTTGTGGAAATAAATAAAATTTTATTTATTTGTTTGTCTAAACCCTTATATAGAAATCTCAGAGACCCTATTAAGTGAATCCCAGAGATCAGGTTACAAAGATCAAACTAGAAAATAATCACAGAAAAAAATTCTGAGGTTAAGAAAAGACAGGAAGCATAGCATGTACAGAAGTACAGTTATTCTCGGAGAGGGTATTGTTCATCAGGAAGGATAGCATGTACAGAAGTACCCTTATTCTAGGAGAGTATATTTTTCATAAGGAAGGATAAGTGACACAAGAGACTGGACAAAGGGAGTTCTGGAGATGAGGGCATTAGAGAGAAAGACTGCCAGCCACAGCTCCTTTTCACAAAGAGGGAAGGGTTTCCCACCCCTTCATTAGCATGTCCTCTGATACAGCCATTTTCCCAGCCTTAATTATATGATCATTTTTAGGAGAAACTTTTCCAAAGGACTGATGCAATCTCCTAGGTACTCTCCTGTCTTCTCACCCTCTTGTCTGTGGTTTCTCCTGAGTCATAGATGAGACAACTGCAATGGGTGCCCTGGGGCTAAGATCCGTGTCGTTTTCCGTGGTGGTCTCTTTTGTTGTAAAGAGATTTTGATGCTTGGTGATGGCCACTTATCTGTAAGTATAAGGAAAGATTTAGAATCTAGTAAAGAATTTTACTGGCTATGTTTCTGCGGAAGGAGGAAATTTTGTGAGACCTCCCAATCTTGTACAAAGAACTACAGGAAGCTAACTGGAGAAACTCTAGCCCACTGACTCTGGAAGGCCTTGCCCCTTTCCTCCAAATCTGTTTGCTAAAACCATAAGATTGCATTACTAAAGCTACTCACCAGGTTCTATTTGGCCACGTTGTCCTTCTGAGCCTGACTACCAAAGTTCAGCAATTAAAAGACCCCTCATATTATGTTTATTAGGTGATTGGCCCGCCTAATAAACATGCCCAATTAAAAATAAACACCTCATTCTAAGACAGGCTTCTGTCCTTTACCCTTATCTACTGCCATTTTCCTATGTGTCACATATGGCTTCCTTCTATCCAGAGGCAGTCCTTTCTTCCTCTCTGACACATACCCTTTCCCCCTTTCCTGTCTCCTTTACCAAGACATTCTAGCTCATTTTAAGATGGACCTCCCTCTTTTCTTCTTTTAAAAAATTACACCTGCCAAGTCGTTTGCTGCTGTTTTCTGTCTGACTCGGGAAGCAGTCACTTTAACTTTTCTTTCTTGCTTAAAAAAAGCATCTCTTTGTGTAACCAATCTTAGGGTGTGGTTTGTTTCTAGTCTGGGTTCTGGGAGGAAATACCCACTTTTCAGGAGCTTCCTTCACTAATGACTTCTGGGAGATGGAGAATTATTATCTCCTAGGGATGAAATTTTTAGTTTTCCAAAACATAGTGGTCAGCCCAGAAACCATAAACTTATAGGCAACAAAGAATAGTTCAAAAGGTTGTATTTATATATTTGTGCATACACATATATAATTATACTGAGGAGGCTATATACTTGACAGTGGAGGAAGGCATCAAATGGATTAAAGGGAGGGTACCTGAGAGAAACTTCAGAGAGGAAATGAAGGAAGCTATATGACTCTTTTTGATTATATTTTCTAAAAAGAAATATATATATATATATTATAAATATAAATTCCTAGATAAACCAAACTCAAGAGCTCAACAGTACCTGAAATTCTTTACAAGAGAACTACTTATGGTGAATCAAAAGACTAAAAATCAATAACATAAACATTAAAAGCCCACAAACATTCTGCATGGAACAAGTAAAATTCGGGATACTCTAGGATGGGAAAGGTTGAGCACAAAGAAATTTATTCCTGCATTATGGTTAAAAATTGATATTAAAATAATTATTAATTTAAAATAGATATTAAGAATATTAATTCTTAGAACACGAATTGTTAGGTGGTAGCACATGCCTTTAATTCCTTGGGAGGCAGAGAAAGATGGATCTCTGAATTCAAGGCCAGCCTGGTCTACAAGAGTTAGTTCAAGGACAGGGAGCAAAGCTATACAGAGGAACCCTGTCTCAAAAAACAAAACCAAAAACCAAAACGAAAAGAATCTGAATTTTTAGGACTACAAAGATGGCTTCATGGCTAAGAGAGTTTATTGTTTATTCAGAATATCAAGTTTGGTTTGCAGCACCCATGTCATGTAGCTCACAGTCACCCACAGCTCCAGTTCTGAGGGATCCAAGATGCTGACCACTAAAGGATAAAATTGGAAAGTATATACAGGAATGCCATGCATTTCACAAATATATGGAAATTAAATTATAATCTTAAAGAACAAGTATGTCTGTAAAGAAATCAAAATGGGAAAGCAAATGTGTCTTGAGACATTTGAGATAAGAGAAGTATGACATAAAACTTCTTTGACACAGACAAAGCAATCTAACAACAACAAAAAAGTACCCAGTAACAAATGCCTGAATCCCAAATGAAGAAAGCTTTCAAAGGAGCAATTCAACCTTGTGTCTCAAGCAAATAGAAACAGAACAAAGTAAGGCCAAAGAATATAAAAAGAAACAAAAGAACAAGATCAGAGCAGAAATGAATGAAATAAACTATACAAGTCTAAAAGTAATCAAATGATAAAAGAAACAACATTTTTCAAAAGATAATATAAACCATGCATCTAAATGGAGGAAAAAGACAGATGCAGAATAAGATCAGAAGCAGAAGTAAGAACACTCTCCATGGGATCACAGTAACAGCACATTAGAAAGATTACTGTCAATAATTGCATGGCCACATATGTAAGAAATGTTTAGGTACCTGGACAGGTTAAATTCACTAAGTGTGAAACAAGAAAAGGTGGAATAGCATATTTAATCAATGGTAAAACTCACCAATCAAAGAGAACACCCAGACACAAGGGCTTCACTTGTGAGTTCTAAAGCACATTTAGCCAACTGCCACAAACAAAAGCTAAACAAGATGAAACACACCTACATAGATTTTAAGGGGCCAGCATAACCCAATACCAAAGGCAAATCAATGACGAAGATTCTTCTTGGACATAGTTCTACAATTCCTCCAGGAAAATACTAGAAAGATGAATTCAGCAGCATATGAAAATGAATGATGGCACACCTTGATTTAGAAGAAAATATTTCTTGTTGAAATCTAGGTAAATATACACAAATAGTCCAATGTGAACTACCACAATGACACTTTGACAGAAGAGTATTTAAAGATTTTCTCCTTAAATGCAGAAAAAGAATTGACAAAATTCATGATCTCATGATACAATCATGCAGTCAACTATATGTAGAATAAACATCCCAGTACGCGTGTACACATTTGATTAGTCCGTAGCAAATCTAACACTTAGGAGACAAAATCTGAAGTTTTTCGTAAGTCAAAATGTTTTCTGTTATTTCTAATCAATCAATATAGATTAGATCAATATCAACATCAGATAAGGCAGGGAAAAAATGATCAGTATAAAACTAAATAGGAATTTTCTGCCAGCTGGTATCACACATATTATACAGAAAAATCCAAAAGGTATATTAAAACTTCTAGAACTAATGAGCCAGTAAGGAATTGGGACACAAAATCGACTGTTAAAATGTTTCTGTATGTCAACGATGAACTATCCAGAAGAAAATAAAGTCATCTACATGACTGTTTTTACATAAAACCAATCACTATGATAAAGAATATATACCAATAAAGTTATATTTATGAAATAAAAAGTAAACATACAAATAAAGGTCAATAACGTGATAAAAGATGTGTGTACTATAAATAATGAAAAATTATAGTAAGGTGAAGGTACAAGCAACTAAAAATTGCCTTCCCTAACAGTTAGAGCCATTTTTACTGAAATGTGTCTATCTCTAGAAGTCTCCCTGTCTATTTAAATGCCTATCAAAATGCCAACATAATTTTTATAGAAAGTATAATTAATTATGAATTACAAAGCAGCAACAGCAAATGATAAAGGAAATAATAAAAGATCTGAATTTTATTTCAAATTAAATTACTTAGTGCTCAGTACTAGCATTGGAAGTAGACTCATAAGTCTGAAGAACATACTGGAGAGGACAGTGATGACTCTACAAATAGACAGCTGATTATCAATAATAATAGTGATAAACATATATATGAAGGAAATGACTTCAATAGGTTACGCTGGGAAAGCTGGATATGTGTGTTTGCAGAGGAATGAGGTTGATCTCTCATCCCAGATCATACTTAAAAACCTGGATTAAAGATATCAACACAAATCATAAATAAACATTAACTACTAGGCATGGGGTCCTTGGGGGAGGGTTGAAGGGGAGGGGAGAGGCAGGGAGGGGAGCAGAGAAAAATGTAGAGCTCAATAAAAATCAATAAAAAAAAACACTAACTACTAGGATAAAATGCAGTGTAAAGGAGAGGAGACACTGGTCCGAGCAATGAATTTTCTTCTCTGTGTGACTACAAAGGTACAGTCTCAAATGAGGAAATAGAATCTTCTACTATGCTTTCTGTTGCTATGACAAATGCCATGGCCAAAGCAACTAGAGGAGGCAAGGGTTTAAGTCACCTTGTGCCTTACAGTCACAGAGGGGAATCCACAGCAGAAACTCAGGACTCGGATACGGAGGCAGGAATTGGAGCAGAAGCCATGGAGAAATGTGACTTAACGACTTGCTCTCCTGACACTGAGCCTGCTTCCAATTAAGGTCAGGATTACCTGTCCAGGAGTGGTACCTCTAGTGGGTTGGGTCCCCATCCCTCAAACTGACACAGTTCCTCAGGACATTCCATCTTTCCAGCTGTCTCCAGTTTCTATGAAGCAAACAACAACAACAAAAACCCTAACAGGTACAATATCATATTTCCAAACTCTTCTAAAGTTTTCTTTTCTTGGGGGGGGGGGCTATTTACCGCCTGTAAAAACTGAAAATCTAAAATGTATAAAATTGAACCAAGAAAGGACTAATTCAGTTTCTAGATGGGCAGGGGACCTCAGTAAAAGTTCTTCATGGAAAACATGGAAGTGTTCTATAAAAACCAGAAAAATGTTAAGAAATCAATGATCCTTAGATAGTTAAAACCCACAATGTTTCATCTTTTCACACCTGCCAAGAAGGTTATTATTATTTTTTTTAAGTAAATTTTATTAAATTATAAAAGTTTCCATTTCCGCCCCCCTCCCAACAGCCTCCCACTCCCCCCACTTCCCCCCTCCTTCCCCTCCGTCCCCCAGGGCAGTCAGGGTTTCCTGCCCTGTGGGAAGCTCCAGCTCCCTCCCCCTCCCTCCAGGTCCAGGAAGGCGAGCATCCAAACAGACTGGATCCCCAAAATCCAGCATATGCAGAGGAAACAGGTCCCAGTGTCATAGTCAATGGCTTTTCAGAAAGACCCCGGGCCAGCCACAGTCAGAGAATCCGGCCAAATTCCGAGAATCTGGCTAGATCACGTCCTCATTCAGTCCCAGTCCGACTGGCCCTGGTAAATTATCATCAGAACCGTTCCCTTGTATCAGTGGGTGATAGCATCCCTCGCAGTACTGATTTCGTCTTTCATGTTCCTCCTCCTTCCGCTCCCCCTCCGGACCTTGGGGGGCTCAATCCGTTGCTCCAATGTGGGCCTCCGACTGCATAGCCGTCCTTCGCCAGACGAAGGATCTACGGTGATAAGCAAAATATACATCAGTATGGTCATGGGCCACGGCCGATTCAGGCACCCTCTCCTCTGTCCAGAGAGCAATCTGGGGGATTTCTCCTTGGACCTGGGATCCCATATATAATCAAGTCTCCTGTAAACCCTAAAATGGCTCCCTTAGTTGAAGTATATTGTTCCCTGATCCCATATTCATCCTACCTCCCTCCCCCCCATCCCCGGCCACCAAGCTTTCCCCGTTCCTCCCCTACTCCCTTCTCTCTAGCCCTCTCCCCCTCCATCGACCCTCCCACCCCCTCATGCACCCGAGGTTACCTGGGACTCTTGTCTATTTCCTACCTCCTGGTGGATAGCTAAATAATCTTCATCAGGTTCATCTTCTTATTTAGCTTCTCTAGGATCACGAATAATAGGCTCAAAGACCTTTAATTATGGTTAGAATCCACTTATGAGTGAATACATACCGTGTTCCTCTTTTTGGGTCTGGCTTACCTCACTCAGTAAAGCGTTTTCTATTTCCATCCATTTGCATGCAAAATTCAAGATGTCATTGTTTTTAACCGCCGAGTAAAACTCTAATGTATATATGTTCCACACCTTTTTTAACCATTCTTCTATTGAGGGGCACCTAGGTTGTTTCCATGTTCTGGCTATTACAAATAGTGCAGCTATGAACATAGTTGAACAAATGCTTTTGTAGTATGTTAGGGAATCTTTAGGGTATATTCCCAAGAGGGGTATTGCTGGGTCCTGAGGGAGGTTGACTCCCAGTTTCCTGAGAAACCGCCACACTGAAGATGTCAGATAAGCCATCTTTCTGAAAATGTATAGATAGAGGAATTTTCCATAAGTATCTGAAGTTGAGCCGATCCATAATGTAAAACTGTTTGAAAACTGACTCATCAACTCTCAAAATAGAATCACTACATAATTCAGTGAACTTACACCTAGATTATCCCTAAGATTTGAAATCCAAATACCACAGGTGTGTGCATTCCTATTAATTCTAACTACAGCCCTGGCACCTAAGGTATCAAATCACCCTAGAGTCCATCAGTGCAAGAGTAGATAAAAAATGTGTCACACACAAACCATGCTGGAATATTAGTCATGAGATAAAGTGTCATTCGTGACGACTCCGGTGGACTTTGGAACAGTTGATGGTAAATGATTGTCTCGTTTCTCTTCATCTTTAGGTAAAATACCTTGACAAAAGTGACTTAAAAGACAAAGGTTTTACTTGACTCATAATTTCAAAACTGCAAAAATCAAGTCAGCAAGATCTCAAAGATGTCCTTACACCCACAGTTAAGAGCAGAGAGCTCAAATTCTTAACTCTTATGCAGTCCAGGGTTTCCTGCTTAGGGAATAGTACTACCACAGCAGATAGGTTTTCTTTAAAAACATAACTGAGATCACCCACAAACCAACTTAGCTAGATAACCCCTCACTGAAACTTCCTTCCCAGAGCATTCCAGATTTTATCAAATTGAAAATTGACACTGGACATCGTAGGGACACAAGCCAAGCACATAGTTGAAAAATCAAATGTTCTTATTAATAGATGGAATCTATGAGAAAATAGCTCAGGGGTGATTTTGGGAAAAACAGGGGTACGGAATGACAGCCAAAGGGCACAAAGTTCCAGTAGCAAGTCATAAGCACTGCTTCTATTTCAGGTACAGCACTCAGTGTGAAGAGTATAAGAGCTAACTACAAATTGCACATCTCAAAATTACTGAAAGCAAATTCCAAATGTTCTCACCACAGGAAAATAAGTATTTTTGTTGATGGATCTGCTAATTAGCTCAACTTAATTATTCCACACTGTATTCATAAATCACAACGTAACTTTGTGTCACATAAACATATACAACTATAATTTGTCACTTTACAATGAAACATGAAATTTGTAAACTAAATTCAACATAAAATATGAGGATATTTCAAGAACTAACTGCTGTGAACATCCAAAGAAAGCAAACTGTCTTATTAATAATGGTGAAAATGTTTTGGAAAGGTAAGTTAGAAATGTCTTCCTATTTATTTGTTTGCTTGTTTGTTTTACAGCCCAACTGCAGTTTCTCTTCCTTCCTCTTTTTCCAGTCCCTCCCCTGCACTCCTCCCTGTTCCCACACTCCCTTCTGGTTCTCATTTCACTTCAGGATAGGGTAGGTCTCACATGGATATGAACAAAAATGGTATATCAAGTTGCTATGAAACTAAGCATCTCTTCATGTATTAAGCCTGGGCAAGGTGACCCAGTATAAGGAATAGGGTCCCAGAAGCTAGTAGAAGAGTAACAGACAGCCCCTGCTTGCACTGTTAGGAGTCCCACAAGAAAACCAAGCTATGCAATAATCACATATATGCAGAAGGCCTTGGCCATTTCCTTTCAGGCTCCCTGGTAGTTGGTTCAGCATCTGTGAGCACCTATGAGCCCATTTTAGAGTCAGAAAAAGAACTGGCAGAAAAGAATCTCCCAGGAATCTACAAGAATGACCCGAGTTAAGACTCCTACCAATAGCAGATACATAGCCTAACCTGGCCATCTCCTGTGACCAGACTAGTACCTAATCCATGTGTCATCAGACAGGCTTTATCCAGCAAGAGATGGAAACAGATAGTGACCCACAGCTGAACATTTCTCCTCTGCAGAGGAGGCAGGGAAAAGATTGGAGGAGATAGAGGGCTTTAGGACACCAACAGGATGCCTTATGCTGGCTTTCAAATTACACTCATAGGTGGTTTTTAAACATAAAGCAAAGAAAACCAGTCTACAAACCACAATCACAGAGAATTTAGATAACAATGAGGACCCTAAGAGAGACATACATAGACCTAATCTACATGGGGAGTAGAAAAAGACAAGATCTTCTGAGTAAATTCAGAGCATGCAGACCTTGGGATAGAGTTGGAGGGGAAGGAGAGAGGTAGGGAGGGGAGCAGAGAAAAATGTAGAGCTCAATAAAAATTAATAAGAAAACCAAATTACCTTATCTTCATAGCTTCAGGTACCGTAACCTTTCTTCATGTTTAGCAATGTGCTGCTCTTTGCATCCCAGGACTGCATTTTAGGAAGAAGTTAGAGCTTTAGGACATCGGTTCACTTCAATTGCTGTGTGGTTGTTTGGGAGACTTTGCTGGGTATTGCATCCAGTGCCTTCCCCAAGCTAGCACATGTGTTCTGAAATGAGCCACATTCTCAGCCATTGGACATCAACGTTGAAAGTTTCTTTATTTTTTGATAATTTTTGTTTTAATTGGGAACGAGCAAGAGAATTCATTAATGTAGCAATGACAAAACATATTTTGACAGCTCACTTTTTACAATGTGAACATAAGCAATAGCATGTGTGATTCTTAACAAATAGGAGGCATTAACTTACATAAGTTGTGACTGAAGACATGGATATCTCTCCCTCACTGTTATAACAGTCTGGGATGTGGAAAAGTCTATTTGCTCACAAGAAAGTGGAGAAAATGAGGAATGTACAATAGAAACATCATGTTTTTGTCAGAAAATTAGTGTCTACATGATTTCATGAAGTAAAATTAGCAGTGTTAAGTGATAATTTTAGTATGTATCTATGTTTAATTCAGCTGTGACACCAGTGAGATTTCTGGAAAAGATGGAAAACAAGTTGGTGGTTAATAGAGTTTTCACTAAGAAAACAGCATTAAATTTTAAAGACCTAAAGAATATGTGGAAATTTGTACTTTACCTGTACAAACAAACCAAAAAATCAACATAAAATAGATTTTATGGGCTGAATTTAAAATCATCCAACTGACCTTAAAATACAAAACAAAACAAAACAAACAAACAAAAGCCTCACCAACTTGAAACTAAACAGAAAATTTCCTAGAATCTACCCTCCCCATAATTCTGACAGATCTTTTCCTGACTCTGAACACCTTCTTGAAATCTAAAAGTAAATGTTTAATGTTCACACTACTGTATCAGTCACTGTACTTTTATTCTATCAAAAAAAAAAAAGTTCAAAAGCTTGAAATTTCTTAAGGCTTTTTTCATGGAGATACGAGTTTAGGGATGATGAAATTCAAGGATGTTTTGTAACGCCAGGGTTCACTGGGTTTTCTGGTTAATTACACCCTTAAATAATCACTTTATAAATTAATTCTCCTCTCTTAAAAGAGTTGTCAAAATTGTTTTATTTTCAAAAGGATTAGTTCATTTACATCATTTACAACCATATCAAGTAAAACATAATTTCAAATAATTGTATTTATCTGATAATTGATAATTTAATATCTTGAATTTCTAGAGAAGCTCTCTTTGAAGGGAAATTCTCAAAACTATGCAGTTTTACAGAGATTGGCGTAACAGCTAGCACAAATTTGACTTACTACAAGGTTGATGAAAAAAGCTAAGAACTTTTATGAAACTTGCACACACAAATACACACACATTATTTTATTTATGATGTCTTCTAAAGTATAAGATAAGTCAAATAACTTTTGGCTAATTAAGAATACAATTTATTTGAATATTGCTACTTCAATGCCTTGCTATGCTTAAAAGAAAACCTAATTTTAAGATTTACTTTTTAAATACTCTTCCCATTTTTCAGGACAAAAATATGTTAAGTGGCAAAATATTATGCCTAAGCCATAAACTGACTTGAATATGTCTGCATAATCATTTCTGTAATTCTAAAATGCTTAAAGTACTTTAATTATAATCACCTAAAAAGTCAACATATATAAATTCCTGCTTAAAATACCTTTTGTCAAGTAATTTAGAATTATTCAAGACGGTATCACACACATACACTGAAGATAACATTTTTTACACATTTGCTTATATAATCATTTGTATTTTACTTTATTACTATATATGCTTTTGAACATTAAAATTATAAAATGCTGGGTTATAGTTCAGGCACTTACTATGCTTACATATTTTCATAAGTTTATTGATTATTTACCATTTGATCATGTACACCACACATTTTACAACAGATAAACTCTATACTACATGAATAATTTTGAGACATAAATTGAGGATAATTAAGAGATTATGTCCATTTATTGAACTATGAATCCATATTCAAACATCTTTAGTTTTGTGCCCAGCTAAAATTCTGTAATTATTCATTTGAATTTTTAGAATTCTGGTTCATGAATTATAAATGTTTTCAAATAACTCATAGACTTAACAATTTATGATGTTCTATTTCCCAGTTGATTCAAAGTAGGATTATTATTAGTGAATTCTTGCTATTGTGAACAATGGCACAATAGATTTTCTAACAGATGGCTCCTTCTGCCTACATGAAGAAATTTTTCTATAATATATTTTTGTAAATGAGAATGCTAACTCCAGTACTGTAGGTGTTTATACTTGATCACTTAAAGCCAGTAGATCTACAAGTGATCAGGTAGAAATACATTTGCAAAGACCAAGCTCTGTGACTCCATTACTTTCTTCTATTTGTTATGATGAAAATATTAAAATATTAAACTTTTGCTGAAATACTAACAGAATAAAAACATTAGTCTTAGAAAACACATTTCTCTTTTTCTTTTTTTTGTTGAATTTATTTATTTATTTATTAAAAATTTCCACTTTCTCCCCACATCCCTTTTCCCTCCCCCTCCCAAGCTCCTCCTCTCTCTCTAGTTCCTCTCTAGTCCGGTTTCACTGCCCCGTGGGAAGTCCAAGGTCTTCCCCCCTCCATCCAGGTCTATAAAGGTGAGCATCCAAACAAACCAGGCTCCCACAAGGTCAGTCCATGCAGTAGAATCAAAACCCAGTGCCACTGTCCAGCTGGCTTTGGTGAGCTCCCATTAGATCAGTTCCAGTATCTCAGTGGGTGAATGCACCCCTCGTGGTCCTGACTTCCTTGCTCATGTTCTCCCTCCTTACGTTCCTGATTTGGACCTTGGGAGCTAAGTCCAGTGCTCCAATGTGGGTCTCTGTCTCTATCTCCATCCATGCAAAATTCAAGATGTCATTGTTTTTTACCGCTGAGTAAAACTCTAATGTGTATATGTTCCACACCTTCTTTAACCATTCTTCTATTGAGGGGCACCTAGGTTGTTTCCAGGTTCTGGCTATTACAAATAGTGCTACTATGAACATAGTTGAACAAATGCTTTTGTAGTATGATAGGGCATTCATTCTGCTTATGATATGGGAACACTGCACAAATGAATTATTTTACTTCTAGGTATATGTAGGTTGTATCTCTTCTACTGTTAAACAGAAAAGGTCTGAAGAAAACAGGATAAATCTTTTTCCTCTTCTCCCTGTTATTAAAATCAACATCAGTGATTATAAGTGTGGTAATCATGGTCATGGACCATGAGGCCCCCGTAGTACACTACTGCTTTTCTTCTGCATTTGAGATGAATCTTTGTTCCACTGCAAAGTGTGACATTTCTGTTGCAGTGACATTTCTTCTACTTAGTCATGAATGAATACCTTTCAAATGAATTCATTTTTAAACTTGCTGAATTCTCATGTATTACAAGTCCATCTGAGAGGATGGTGGTCACTGGACCATGGTAACGAAGTGGTAAGACAAAGAGAACTAGCAGATACAGACTGTTCATCCCCTGTTCTAAAATTCATGACTCCAGCAGAATTCACTTTGTAGAATCTAAGCCCAGTGATCAAACTATCAAAAATTTTAGTAGCCGAGATATGACTTAGTCTGTGAAATGCTTGTTATTCAAGTTTGAGGACCCGAGTTTATTACCAACTGGCATAGAAAATTTGGCAAAATCATACTAACTTACATCCCTACTCCTTGGGAGTGGGATACAAAAGATGCCCAGGGAGCTCAGAGACTCTTCTAGAAGCCAATCCAAACTGGTGAGTGACAGGTTATGCAACAGACACTGTTTCAGAAAATCAGTAGGAACCCCAGTCCTCCATATGCACATATACACACATAAACTTGTATACATAAGATACACACATTAAATAATTAATTGATGTTTCAAGTGTCAGCAGAGTATTCCACTCCACAGAGACATTTTCTGTGGCAGGTCTCCGTAGAACTGCTCCGGTTAAATACTGATGAAGTCAGCCCTCCCTAAATTCCCACCCTCAAAATGCCTACCTCTCTGAGATTATACTGTGACTTGTGTCCAGCTACTTTTACTTTACGGAGAGTCCATGGGAGTGGATCTTTTAAGTGTCTTTACATCAATAAGGGGGAGGAAATATAGTGTTCTTCAGGCATTTATGAGAAGAACCCAAGCAGAACATTTAAAAAGATGTAACTGAAAAAGAGGGATGATTGAAAGATTTAGATGATCTCATGGTGATAATGTCATGACCAAGTAGCCAAGGATAGCTCTGGAATAAAAACGACCATGTTGTTCTTTGAGACCTTTCAGCAGAAACACAGCTACAATTGTCTGTATTTCAGCAACCTTTCCAATGCAGTTTTGGGCAGAATGATATGAAGTGAAGAACCAACCAAGCATGGAAGCTTTGTGATCTGTAGTAAAAAGATGAGATTTTGATTGTGGCTATGGATTTTTTATGTAATTTTGGGCCTTTTGTATATTAAAATCAAATTTCTTTTTGTTCTGGTTTCTTTCTAAGGTATCTTCTTCCACGTGGAAAACAACAACAAAATCAACCTTTCTAGTTTCTGCAATATGTTGTCAAGTAAGAAAAATCTATGTACATTGCTGAAAGTATTTAATTATAATGTTTTAAGATAAAATGGACTACAGCAAAATTTGGCATCATTTGATTTCCAGATTGAGTGGATCTTTATTTAACACACTGTAGGAGGACTCATGTACCCTCAGAAACTGGTAATAAGAGAAAATAGTTTATGTGTAAAACTAAAATGAGTTTATAGTATATTTAACATTCTTATTTCTGAAATTCTGAAATAATTGTTTATTTTATTCATGACTCTTGGATGTTGTTATGGGAGGATTAAGGAAATACTTTGCCTTTGGTTTCTCTATGGCTATCAGTTTCAGAATTACTCATAGTGTCTATCATGTTCTGGTATTTACAACATGTAAATGAAAAGATATGTTTTGAACTCAAGCACAGAGTAATGTAACATCTTAATAAATGCTTCCCTTGTATTTCTTGTATTGTCTTTCCTGTAACTAAGCACAGAATCATTGGTTACATGAGGCAGCTCTTCATGTGGCAGCTATTCTCCCTGAAGACACTATGCCCATCACCTTCACAGGAGCTACTTCTGTTCTCTTTTCCAGTGTTCTCCTCAGTATTTTAATGCTGCACATACTCCTGACCATCAGGCTCAGATGTCTCCATTTTAGTGAGCATTTCCTAGCAGGAGGTTTTGTTAAGTGTTCTTGCCCAACCAATGCTTTCCACCTTATCCTTGTACAATCTTTAGTATTTACCTTCATAGGAGATATTATAAGCTTTGTTTGTGTTCTTTAGCTGTCTTGGTCATTCATATTCATGAAGTTGGGATTTGGGGTTTTTTTTGTTGTTGTGTCTTATTGATATATTATAATATTTATGCATTAAGTATAGGAAAACATAGAGTAAGAAAAGTTAGTGGCAGCAGCTGAGAAAAAAGGATGAATAAACTAATGAGGGTCTGTACATTTACTTTTTTTTTAGCTTTTTATTTAATTTCGGTTTAATCATCAATCAATCACTTTACCTGAATGTGGTGACCCACAAATATGAGCCTTTTACACCTTGACTGGAAGTCAGAAAGTTTGAGCTTATTTTTGGTTTTTCAAAATTGTTGACAAGAGGTGTGGCTATACATCCTGACCTAAGATATGGTTACTTGGTGTTTTGGACATTAAGATGGCCCATAAATGTGGATCTGCTCTACCCTGATCAAAGATCAGAGAATTCAAATCTATTCTGCTCCTTTAGTTTAAAATATGAGGTTTGACATAGAGAGTGACTGCCTACAGGCTACACGGTCTAGGGTGTGTTCACTGCATATCCTGCCTAAAACATCAAGTGGTTTACTCAGAGAATAGTGGCTTCATATTTCAAGTATTGAAGCAAGTGACTGTTCTGGTTGTCCTTTGTGTTGTGTTAGAGCAGTCTTTGCCTTCTTATACTTTTTGTTCTGGGGTTTAAAAGTGTTTGAAAAATAAACAAGGATGAAATCAGTATTCAGTATTCATGGAATTGCCCTCCTTGTATGATCTTGTTTCTCTATTTCTTTCATATCATGTTCCTTTTACCTAACATTTCTAATCCGCATGCCCCTACCCTGGAATGTACTAACCCTTCATGACTGGACCACTGCAGATGTCACCCCAATAAATGAGACTTACAACACTTGAATGACCATTTTTTTCCATTTTACTATAGAAGTAAAAAAAAAAATGTGAAAGTGGAATTCTATTAATAAGGAAAAGATAGAAGTCATCTTTAAAGGTGAGTTAGTTTATATATCTAAGAAGTATACCTTTAGAGGCTATTATAACACATTCACAATTTAAATACTAAATCTATGCATAGCATATTGATTGATATTTTGCAATGCTTCTTAAGTAGCAGTTCAAGGTCACATGATATCCCTAAGTCATGATAAATTCCATCTTTAGTTTTGTTCTTCAAATGACTCTCAGGTACTTGCTCAGTTTCACTTAAAAAAAATAGCCAAAACCTGGAAACAACCTAAATGCCCCTCAACTGAAGAATGAATAAGGAAAATGTCATACATTTATACAATGGAGTACTACACAACAGAAAAAAATATCGACATCTTGAATTTTGCAGGCAAATGGGTAGAGCTAGAAAGAATCATTTTGAGTGAGGTAACCCAGACCCATAAAGATAATTATCACATATACTCACTCATAAGTGTTTTTTAAAGATAAAGCAAAGAAAACCAACCTACAAATCAAAATTCCATAGAACATAGACAACAATGAGGACCCTAAGAAAAAGACAAGATCTCCTGAGTAAATTGGGAGCATGGGAACCTTGGGAGAAGGTTGAAGGGGAAGAGAGAGGCAGGGAGGGGAGCATAGAAAAATTTAGAGCTCAATAAAAATTAATAAAATTAAAAAAATAATCTCCAGTAATTTTTTAGCATTATAAGACCATTTAATTATATTATGTTTAGACCTCTCTTCTACAACTCTGCTGTTCAGACTTAGATGATACATATACATAAATAGTTCCTAGTTGTGACATCTTGGATGTTCAGAAAACCGCTGGGTTCCTCCTGTCTCTGCAGCATTCAAAAGTAGGGTGATAGACACAGGCATTCAAATTCAAGTCCTCACACCTGTGCAGAGGTCAGCTGCCTAGTCAATAGACCCCACCCCATATAACAAGATTATATTACTTATTTCATAAGCTGTTGTGAAAATCAAGTTTCAAATTATACCTGGAATGTGCTTAAACCTAGCTGGAGGAATAGTTTTCTGAGGCCTTATTTTACCTATACCTCCTTGCACTTTCATGTTCGAAATCATGTCCTGAAGATTTCCTGATTATTGCCTTTCATGGCTCAGAGATTTACCACCAGCACTAATGATAATTCTTATGAGTTCTTTTGCTTTTTTTCAGTAACTCCCATGGGAGTAAATACACACATGCTGAGTGCCTCTATGAAGTCACCAGAACTTAGTGGAAGAAATCGTATTTGCTGGTTTCTTTATATCTCATGTATTATTTAATATGATTAACAATTAGGATTATGACTTCTGTCAATTATTGTGATAATTTAATAAGATAATGTAAGAAAACCAGCCACTGGTACCATACCAAGACAACGCAGAGGCAATTGAAGGGCATTCATCCCATTCCAAACCTATCATAGAAGAAAGGCTTGTCGTCCTTAGGAATCTTTCAAAATAGAGTAAATAAAACTCGTTGGTAACTTACAGGACAATCTAGTATGCAATTATTTGTCAGGATGATTTCAAGATACTTGCTATCTCGTTTGTTTATTGAATTTTAACGTTACATCTCTAACTATACATAGTATTTTCTCCTACATTAAATATATGTTTTGCAACCGTATATCTGCATTCTTCAATTCTGTGCCCTACCATGTGCCCTAGAAGAAAGACCCTTTTCCAGCATGTAATTGGTGTCTCTTCCCCATAGTTTAAGGTAATTTATAAAAGGTTACTAACAAGCTGTAGATTAATAAACAAAACAAAGCATAGGCTACATATTAATGCTGCATTTGTGTGTATTTTATGTATTTGTTTTGTTGAAACCACTAGCTTCTGATCAATGGTCATCATTTCTACCTGCAAACAAAAAAAGGACTTCTAAATCTAAATATTCACAAAAACTAGAAAATGGCAACACTGGGATACGCAGAATGCTCAGTGGGTCAAGACATTTGCACCAAGTCTGATGGTCTGAATTGGATCCCGGGAATCATGGGGGAAAGAGAGAACCAACTGCCATAAGTTGCTTTCTAACATCCACAAACATATTTTCCTCGTGGTTTTCTTGGTGAATTTCACAAACTATTATTGATTTAACTTCAGCACAGGTTCATGGAGTATTTCTCTTTGTCCCCTTTTGGAGTACTGTGTTTTAAGTGTGCCATATTTTTTTAGTTCAGGTTCTAAATTTATAATAACTTGATTAGGAGTATTTGGTGGGGAAAAAACCTTCCTAATGTGCTCATGACATGCACCTGCTGTAAACTTTAAGTAGTTATCACAGCACAAAGTCATACCAACATTACTCGAATTATGTCTGGTGACAGGGATGGCAAGTGAAAGCAGGGTATTGAAATACCAAGCAATCAGTTGGAAATAAATGTCTTGATTTACCTTTGGCACAGGTTTATTGAGCATCCCTCTTTGTCTCTTCTTCAAACACCATGTTTTAGGTGTGCTATCTCTTTCCTGATAAGCTTCCAATGGATAGCAATAATTTTTCCTAGGAATGGAAAGACGCTGACTTCTAGGAAGAGCAAAAACCACTGAGGTCTCCCAAGAAGGATGAACAAGCAGACTGTGCAGGGGAGAGGGGAGAGTGTAGAAAGTGAACCTGTGAGCTCAAATAGGTTTCTACATCTTCATTTTCAGAAAGCAGAGATTGCTCATGCAGCTGCCCGCTTGAGTCATGTAGAATGATCACTGTTGTTTGAACGTAAAGGGCACCTTCTGCAGCTGTGCACTTGCCACAGCCAGCATCCTCCACTAACCAGATACCACAGCCTACTTTGAGCAATAGTAGACACCAGTGAACTTCATGAGACTTGGACGATGGAGAACAATTATACCACACTCCTGTTTCATTCCCTCTTTAACCAATGTCTGAGACAAGTACATCTGGAGAACGACTATGAGACTCTAACGGCCTCATCAGTCAGGGATGCCAGCTGCACCTACAGTTCTCTAAGTGCAGTTTTCTACAGATCACATCAGTAGAAACTCTGAAATGTGTTAGAATGTTACTGGACTGTGGTCCTCCAGATTTCAAATGTAAAGGTTGGATTCCCTTTGTGGAGGATTTCTTCAGAGTTCATAGTCTCGCAAAATGTCATAATAATGATCAACTTGAGAAAGAAGCCAACATTTAATGATACCATTGCATGATATCTCTATCAAAGCATTTTAGAAAGGAATATAAGATGAGAAAGCAGACCTAGGAAAATTATTTAAATGTTCATTATTCCTTTATCCATGAGAAAAATTCATTGACCCCAAATTATCAAAAGACTCCAATTCTCTACTATTCAGAGAATTTTGACTTAGGTCCCACTCTTCCTGACAAAAAAACTAACAACAAGAGACAGTAACAATGCTAAAAAAACAGTCTACTCAACATTAATTTATTTTTTATTCTAAATGTATCCTTAGCTAGGATTCAGACATAAGTCCCAACAGTAGGCAGGGTTTTGCCTTTAATGTACTAACTTTTTATTAAACTCCATAATTCACATTAAAGTGTTGATAATTCTTACATCTATCTAATATTTAAAGGATGTCAGACAGGTTATATGTGTTTGGTGGTTTATCTAACTTAGTCTTCATATCAGCCCAGCTGATACATATTCTTAAAAATCAACTCTAATACAAAATTAATGGATGATAAAAGCTAATTATGAAAAACTAAGTATTTCTAGTAGTTTCTGCACAAACTCCTGTGCTCAGGTATAGAAGTCAGAATCCCAGACTATCTGGACATTCTGAAGGAGTTAAAGATTACTTGCTTTGGGCTTATCAGGTAGAGGGCCTCCTACTCTGTATGATATGCCTATCTCTTTTACTAGAGGATATTAGAATGCAAAGGTGAACTGATGGAGCCATGCTAAAGAATAGTCAGTTACCTGAACACAAGCGGAAGGACTTTCCAAAAATAACCTCAACTGTCATCTGTGAACTGGGAATTCTGACCTCTCAATGGTGAAGAAACTAATTTCTGTTCCTTCGGCCACATGACTGTGCCATTATGCTATGGCAGTTATTTTTGCTTGAGTGTTTAGTAATATATCTGAGCTAAAAGTATATCCAGTTTATACTTAATATAACCCTCTGTGTGTTTTGTTGGGACTGAACAGCTGCAGGACTGTGAAGAATAGAATCTTCTATTTACATCCTTGTGTTGAAATTTCAATTCAAGACGATGATGACAGAAGCTATGGATCTGGGGAGAGGATTGGACCTTGAGGCTACAGCCCTCAAAATGTGTTTAGCAGTTTAAAAAGAGAGAGCAACATAAAGGACCTGAGGAACACTTAGTGAAGCATGTAAGCATATGAAGAACTCACCAGAACATGAACATGTTAGAGCATTGATTCCAGACATTCAGATCCCAGAATTTTAGAGATGAATGTCCACTGTGTATCACTTATCTAACTGTGGTGTCCTTTGTAAGGGCAGCTTCAAGTAATTAAGTCAGCTGCCCTGCCATACTAATGTAGTTACTTCCCCAAATTAGACACAAAAGTGGCTAAAGGGAAGATCTGAAAATTCTGTCATATTTTCCCATAATGAGTAACCTGCTGGAATATTTGACACACTCAGATTAACTCACCAATTGTTCAAATTTTCTTGAATATTGTACATTCTATTTCTTGTCCTTAGCAGTAGCTTCCAATGGCTGCTGCAATACAGTAATACAAACCAGACAGCCCAATCACAAACCTTGTTCTCTCAGAGTTCTGCAGTCATAAATGCAGTCCTCAGGCCAGGGATGTGTCCTAAGTGAAGCGTCAAGGACCACTCAGGTTCATGAGAAAACGACGAAGGAAAATTCAACAGACTGCAGAACTATACTACTATAGATTGCAAAATTTCTAAAGACTAGTGCCATTGTTTGTGTCTCTCTCTGACATATTAGTTCAATTCCCTACTGAAGTTTCACACATTCTTATCATGCAACAATGTAGAATTGTCATTTTTCTGAATGTTTGTATCAGGTTTCTGCTTCTGGTCCATTATCATACACACACACACACACACACTTATATGGATGTGTAAGTTATGTGTGTATCTTCTAATTCTTAATTATAAATTTGCATTAAGATATACATGAACATATGGTGCGGGAGAATTGTCTGTATTCTGTCAATCATATTTTAATAAAACGCTGATTGGGCAGGCAGGCAGTATAGGTGGGAAAGCCAGACAGGAAGTAGGGGTGGAGCAAAGAGACTGGGAGTATTCTGGGAAGCAGGAAACTCCCTCCGTGATTCCTGCACAGACAACCGAAGAGGCAGCCTGTAACTTGCCCAGCTGAGAAAGGTACTGAGCCATGTGGCTAATGTAGATAAGGAAAATGGAGTAACATAAGTTATAAGAACTATTAAGTAGCCAGACCTAATGGGCCAATCAGCTTTATAACTTATAGAGTTCTCTGTGTGATTGATTTTCTCTGGGACTTGCCTGCTGTGGGGTACTGGGCGGACACAGATACCCCAACAAGTCGGCCCTCATGTTACAAATATATATGAATATATTTGAATATATAGTCTCACAATTTGGTAGTTCAGAATTAGAAGATAACTTAAGTCATAATAAATCACCAAGTGAAATGCCATTAACAACAACAACAGAAAGCTAAATCACAGTTTGTTTTTACAAAGGAATGTACAGATTGTGTTTCTGGCCAACTAACTACAGAAGTCGAATATTACTATAGTTTTTTGTATAACCTTGGGAAAAGTTTATTTCAACATTATCATTAATTTATTAGACAAACTAGCTGATTTCCCCCAAGGTTTATGAAATTTGTGAACAGAACTTGAGTCTTCTGAAGTACAATTATTGGAAAATGGGGTAAAGTGATTAGATTGAAATAAATGCAATAAGCTTCATCAGACTTCTAAAACTATAATCGATCCAAATCAGATACTTTTGCTGCAGCACAACACAAAATGGAAATGAGCCTCTAGATTAGCAGTTTAAACGGATGCATATAACTTAATCCTGTTTAAAATGACACAAAAATTGTGAAAAGGATTAAAGCTTTATGAAAATAAATAATTTGCATCTTAAACTGCTTAGCATTTCTAAATTCCATGAGATTTCTACAGTTACCAAAGGTCAGAGAAGTTTCATATCAGTTTTCTGTGTACTTCCCTCAGTGAATTTGGTTGTTAACTCCAAATAATTTCCAGAAAGGGTTGCATTGTAGGGAAATTGAAATGATTTCTGGTGTCAGCTTGCACAGTACTTTTGCAAGAAAGAAACTTCAAAGCAAGAGAAGAAAGACATTTTTTTTCTTTATTACCTTTTAAGTAAGAAGATTTGAAAAGTTTTCTTCTCTTAACTACATCAGACTTAGGATTTTCTTGACATTATATGAAATATCACCATAAAACTTATATTTAATTGTATTTTTTTATTTAAAAATCTTATATAATCCAAAATTCTAGAATTTATAACTAAAAGATATAGCTTTATCTTTAACAAAAAATCAGATTTTGTGCCATAAACTAAAAGCATCTACTTTAAGATATTAATGAGAAATGTTATGGGGAGAGATACCTCACTGCTCATATTTCTGTTCCAGGGGAAATGCAGCTAAGTTCTTCTATTGTCCATTTTAGATATTCAATTTTCTTGAATTTAGCCTCTGTAAAAACGACCTGAACTATAAGAGGTTAGACACAATAAAATTACCCAAAATGTTTTTAAATTAAGGATTTCAAATACAAGATAATATCTTCTGGACTGTAGTCCTGCATATACTTGTGGCTATAATAGTAAATATGCACGAAGTGCCATTTGTAAATATAGACTAAAAGGCAAGTCTCTAAGGGTTATACTTTTATTTCAATGCACTGACTTTCTACCTTACTTGAAAACAAATATCCCAAAGCAGATACCAACCAAAATTATACTTAAGGCTAAATAAATCACATAAGTGATTACAGCACAAGCTAACTTACAGGTGATTAATACCTGACTATTGTATTTTAGCCAGCTGACATCGTTATCCAGTGAGTGGCTTTTCTGCACAGTAGCTTTACTGCCAAATAGTTGTCATTCTTATAAGACATTTTCACGTGCTACACTCAACATACCTCCCCTGTTATTACTGATTCCCTTTACCATTGCAAATGACTACACTGGACTCCTATTTTGCAAGCTCATTTTCTCTTTAAAAAAATTACTTTCCAGTTCACAAGGAACTGAACAGTTACAGAATAAGTGTTTCACTTTGGTCTTGGGTTCTAAAATCCACAGTGTGGGGGTGGCCTCATAATAGTCATTGTCATCTTTGACATCTGTTGACATCTGTAGTAAGAAGAATCCCTTGTTGGTTCCCAGCTGCCCAGCTAGCGTAGACCTGAAATACTCACAAAGAAACTATATTATTTAAAACACTGCTTGGCCCATTAGCTCTAGCTTCTTATTGGCTGACTCTTAAATCTTAATTTAACTCTTCTCCATTCATCTGTGTATTGCCATGTGGCTGTGGCTTACCGGCTAAAGTTTTGGCATGTCTGACTCTGGTGGCTCCAACTCTGCCCTTCTTCATCCCAGTGTTCAGACCAGCCTTCTCTGCCTACCTAAGTTCTGCCTTGCTATAGGTCCAAAGCATTTTTTTATTCATTAGCCAATAAAAGCAACACATAGACAAAAGGACCTCCCACACCAGACATCCTCCAAGAAAAATCACTAAATATACTCTATGAGCATAATGCTACACATGAGTTTGTGTTTAACACTGACCATTTGAATATATATATATATATATATATATATATATATATATATACATATTTTAAATAATAAGTTTAAATGAAAACAAGTATTGGTGTCCTGAAAATTTGGAGGGCAGAAAATGATGTAATTATATTATAATTACCCAAAATAAAACAAAGGAGGAGAGATCACTAGCCATGAACCATCAAAACCAGGCACTCACATTCATCTTGATGTATTTCCAGAAAGAAACCAAAGATGAAATGAGAGTGCAAGATTTTAATTTTTAATCTTCTTTTTACATAATTCTTCAAATAATAATCACTGCTCTTTATAAGCACAGAAACCCATACCTCAGACTTTTTTTAAAAAGTTTGTATCTATATGGAAAATACTACTGTCCATGTAGAAATCACATGCAATATTGGTTTCAATTGTATGTTGCTGATATCAAACAAAATAGAATACATCAATTGGAATTTTCCTTTCCTTTGTGTTTTATTGTACTCTATTTAGAACTTTCATCGAATACATATTATGCTAACTCTTTGGAGCATCCAGGAAGAGATGCACACCTGAGATTAGGACATTGCAAGATTGCATGTAGTCCGTCCTCAAATATTTGCTGAAGCCCTTCTGTGAACCTGCCTGTCTGCCAGACAGTGGGAATACAACAGCATACAAGACTGCCATGACCCCGTCTTTGCAGATATTGACAAATTTGAGAGGTTGTTAGGGACACAGTCATTAATAACAGTAATGCAAATAAAAGTATTATGGAAAATCTGAGTATGCAGGATCATAGACAAACACGACGGGCAAAGACAGCACATCTTAGTCTGGCGGAAGACTTCAGCGTGGTGTTTGGAGAAATCCATCCAGATGAAAGATGAGCTTTCACACGTCTTAGACCAGAGAAGGAGAAATAAGGGGAAGTGAAAAGCAGTTTTAGTAACAGCTGCCTAAAACCATGCTTTCAAGAAAGCTAAGGGATCACATAATGAATACACGGATTTTAATTACTTCAGTAAATTGTCTTTCTTTTTGAGTCGTTTCTATTTTAAAAATTTGCTTTTATCTTCATTTTACTTAGAATATTTATTATTGAGCAATCATTTTGGTGGTCAAATATGAAAAATTAAGGCACAAAATGTTTCTGCCATTTCTTTAATTTAAGGCTCGTAAGTTTGGTAAACTTATCAAATAACCATCCACATATATTGAGGTATTCTGTTCATGAAGGGTTACTTTTCACAAAGATGCTATTAAAAATTTCAGCTTGTACATAGCTTTATGACATTAAACTCCTGGTAACATTCAAACAAGCAAGTATATATGGATGCACATGAACAAGAACACATACTTATATGCACATACACATATACATACACATACAGATACAAACAAACAATAAACAACACAGCAAGAATATTAGTATACAGGTTAAGCCCCACCAAATTCTTGTACACTATTTCCATCAAAGATTATAAAAAAACTGTGAGTCTGATTGGACAAAGATCAATGTGGAATGTGTTCATTGCTGAACTAGTTAAGATTCTGCAGTGAGATCATTTGCTAGTTGCTCACATACACACACACACACACAAAATGTCTGTAAGTTGAACTATTGTTGCTTCCACAGCTTGATTCCTGGCTTGGTGACTCATGGCCTTGTGAAACCCATTACCTTATATTGTTCAAGGATACCAGAGGTTATACAAACCCCTAAGGGATGTGCTCCAAATTTTTAAGGTATCATCCTCTCTTTGATGTTATAACTGACTCTTCAAAGGGCAAAACTTTCTTAATACCAAATCGGAATCTTCACGATAGTAGGAAATAAGGCAAAAACAGTGAGTTCCATGATCTTGAACTCAGCAATGGATTCCTCATTTTCCCCCTTGTTAGATGAGCTCCAAGACCAGTAGAGAGGTGGCATGTGTAATGTCATGACAGTGAATGTGACATTCTGAAGAGTCAGGACTGGTAGTTCAGTGTGAAATGTATATTGTGTTCAGGAGAAGCAAATTATACACAAAGTATCTATTTAAGTGAACACAGAATACATCTAGAAGAATAGGGTCAGTGTAACCAACTCCTCAATTTCTAGCTGATATCACAATAAAGAGAAACAAACAATGGTCACAGTGTTGGGTTCTTCTATAAGTGAGTTTGTCATTTACCAATGACTATTTATATCTCCCATTAAAAAAGGGCCATGTCACACTGAATATAAAATTTCTATTTCTGCGATCAAGTCCACCAGGAGTAGGGCAATAAACTGACTGATAACTACTGAATGTCTCTAAATATTTTACTACTAAACCCCCCCTCTCTTTAGAGAATGCTTACCTAAGATACATAGGTCTTAAATATTTTTTTCAAAACAGATCCAGCTAAATACTTATTCCCTATATTTTGATTTAATATCATACCCATTCCAAATTCTTAATCATTCAGCCAAACCATTGGCCACAGACCATGAATCAGTATATCACCGCACAGCTGGCAATATCTGAAACATTATTTCAAGGTTCTTCCCAATGGGAGAATTTTCTTTCCTAAAATTCTTGAAATATATCCCCCAACAAGGTTTGATATGATACAGTTATCACTTTTAACAAAGGCACCAGCCTATAATGTATATGCAAATATAAATAGAGACCAGTTTTTTCTTCCATTTCAAATCCATAACAGAGGATGCCTTCTGAAGTAACAGATAAACTGAGAGACACACAGCAGTAAGCAGCAGGATCAGGGACTGAGTGAAGTTGGCTCAATTCATCATGTCACTTCATGTGGCTTCAGAATATGCTCATATCTAAACACACACGTATTATTCTGATTCATAAATAGAGTATCACTATGCAGGCCATATTATATGACTTGCCCAATCAAGGTCATGATGGAAGACTCACACTATTTGTCCTTGCAAGCCACAAGTTAAGCTAGAAAATTTCTGAATGAATCTATCAATTGGCCAAGAGCTATTTCTAAAAGACCACCATCTACTTATCTAGTTGCTTATATGAATGGCAAAGTTTTGTTGGAAGTCTTGGTGGCCTGTGTGATGATGAACCTACAGATGTCTACCAAAGTCTACAGATCTAATCCTCATCTAACACTTTATAGTGTCAATGAATTTTGCTTAGAAAATATATCTGTTGTACAGCTGTACCTTCTATCAGCCTCAGTCCAACAACTGTTACTTGAATACTTCAGTACAAATCTTTCCTCAAAAGTCCAAAGAGAACCTACTAACCACCATACTGCATTTTTTTTTTTGGATGAAGAAGAGACCAAATTTCCAGAACTTATACCTTACCTTGGAACGTATGTCTCAACATGAAAAACTTGGTGATTTCACTGAGGTAAATGACTGGAGGACTTTTGTTAAGTCTGTCATTGTTATGTCGTACAAACCAGTCTATGGTAGTTGCTGTTTCTTAACCATTGACACAGTGTTCAGAGTGGTAGACATTGTGGCATCACATGGAAAAGAATTATCAGTCCACATCCATGAAGCTAAATTATACAAATCACTGGGGAGTTCAGATAAAACCACAGTAGGACAAGGGAGGTGTATTAGTGACCTTCGAAAAGCAAATTGCCCTGATAGTCTTTATCGACAGGGAAGGAGAGAGGTATTTAGCAGATCAATAGCTCCATACCAGGTGCCAGGGGATGTGTTAATTTGCTCAGGCAGTGAAACTACAGCTGGTAGAGCATCTGCCCTTGGCGTCACTACCTGGTTCAAGCTTATGATAATTCACTGTCCTTCTCCACACTACATCTGTTTTCTGCATTAGCTGAATAGGCAAGTTGAATGGGGATGTGATGGGAATTACCAGCTCTGCATCCTTCAAGTGCTTGAGGTCCTTCCAGGAAGAAATACTGCTTCCCATTCATTATTTTTTTTTAATAGAAGCTTTCAGTTGGCCTAAATTTAATCTCTCTTACAATAGTCCTTATGGCACAAACCAGTGAACCGAAGTGTGGATTCACTCATTTGCTTTTCATATCTACTCATATTGTGTATTCTAAAAGAAAATAATCATGTTATGAGTTCAAAAACCCATTTCACCTGTTGTGAAATGAACATGAGCTAACAGAACCACCTATGGCCCGATATACTTTCCTTCTTTTGACTGTTGGGCGGTTGTGATGGTTTCGGTATTCTGAAGCAAAAGTCATTTCAGAGTCAGTAATCAGTAATATGAAAAAGACTATTTCCTCTTTCTTACTGTTCATGAAACCTGCTAAAAGATGCTCGGTTGACAAATACTGGAAGTACAATTCTCAGGAAAATGCTTTGGTAATGATGCACACATCTTTAAGGGGAATAGTCTATTTCTGAAATTGGTGTAGAAGGTCCTTCTAAATATGTGTTGCTTTTATTGGTAAATGAATAAAGACACTGCTTTGGCCTATAGCAATGCAGAACTTAGCTAGGTGGGGAAAACTAAACTGAATTTACGAAGAATAAAGGCGGAGTTAGTGAGAAGCCAGGTAGCCCTGCCACAGACAGATGCCTAAACTTTACTTGTTAAGCCACAGCCAATACACAAATTATTAAAAATGGGTTAAATTAAGATGTATGAGTTAGCCAATAGGAAGCAAGAGCTAATAGGCCAAGCAGTTATGTAATTAATACAGTTTCTGTGTGGTTATTTCAAGACTGAGCAGCCAAGAACAAATAAGCAGCCTCCTACAACATGAAATCACAGAGTTTAGGGATTATAAACAAGCTCACACTAGGAACTGGGTGTTCTGTAACTATTCCTTCTCATGAATGACATTAGACCGTTTCTTTCAAAACACACAGAGTAACTTATCAAGCACTTGGTAGTAGCAATCCTCGACCATAATTCACTTCTAGGAATATAAAAGGTCATTGACTCTCCTCTTAAAAAGCAGTATGATAATAGTAATCTCTCTAGGAACTAATTCTCTATTTTATAAATGGAAAATATTAATCTAATATTTTATAGAATAAAGAAAATAATGTAATTAAAAGCATATTATGCATCATAATGACAATATTTATATGACAAAAATTGATTGTCCTATAATTATTCACAAGTAGACTTCATATTTTTAGATTTAATTTTCTTGTAAAGTGTGTGTGTGGTCTGAATAAACTCCTGTACTCTTGAGACCTAAAAATTGTGACTGATACTGTAGTACAGGTTCAGATTCTGTCTACAAATGGAGCTGCCTTCCTAAGAAATTTACACTTCTCTGAAGAACCCGCGACACAATATAAAGATCTATATTCTTTATTCAAAGCCTAATTTACATAGAAATCGCATCTGAAAAGCATCATCACTAAAAAAGTCTAGAATGATGTGTGAACCGGTGTAGAGCCTAACAAAGGTTGTGACGTATCCATATCCAAGCAAATCTGACACACAAAAAATGAGCAACTCCAAAACAAAAATGTCAATATGTGATTCTAAGTGCATAATACATACCTATTCTCTAATAGATAATAATTTTAAACAAATCTCAATGATACCATAAAACCCACTTGTTCATTACCCAACATTTAATGACTGTTAAATTAAGAATGTAAATTCTTCACAGTTTTAAAATTATAAGCAGTTGCACAGGCTGTGAATGCACAAAGCAGACGGAGAGGTGAATAATCACCCACCCAGATGAGCACCCCACTCTTTAGGCCCTTGGTTATGGACCCCTCCCCCTCATACCTCAACTTCCCCACCCCCCACTGCTCCAACATCCCTATTTCATTAATTAGATCCTGAAAGCTACAAATCCCACTCTGCTCCCAAACCCTCTTATCCCTAGCAACCTCAGAGGAATTCTGAAGCCCAGTCTGTGACAGCACATAGCAGACCAAGAAAGTGGACCAAGAAAGTGGGCCAAAAGATACTTCAACAGCTCCCTGAGACTGACAGTGACAGTACAAAGCAGACCAAGAACAGTTTCCTAAGACATGCACAGCAATTGCAAGGTCTGAACTAAGAGGCAAAGACACCCACAGCACCAGTTAGAGCAAGAGATGGGTAGGTGCCAATGCAATAGTTCATTCAACAACCTAAAAAGCAGCCTGGTAATACCAGAACCCAGAAGTCGTATAATGAGAAGACTTGATCATCTTAATCCAGAAGAAGTAGAATAAAATGATTTTAAATGTAACTTTATGAGGATGATGGAGACTTTTAAAGAGGAAATGAAAAATTCCCTTAAAGAATTGGAGGAAAAGACAAACAAAAAATGAAAAAAGTCAATAAATGTCTTAAAGAAATCCAAGAAAAAAAACAATCAAACAGGTAAAGCAAACAGTACAAACAGTTCAAGAATTGAAAACTGAAATAGAGCCAATAAAGAAAACACAAACTGAGGGAATTCTGGAAATGTAAAATTTGGGTAAATGAACAGGAACTACAGATGCAAGCATAACCAACAGAATACAAGAGATAAAAGAAGAATCTCGGGTGTTGAAGATACTATAGAGGAAATAGACTCATTGGTCAAAGAAAATGTTAAATCCAACAAATTCTTAATACAAAACATCCAGGAAATTTGAGACACCATGAAAAGACCAAACCAAAGAATAATAGGGATAGAAGAAGGCAAAGAACACCAGCTCAAAGACGCAGAAAATATATTCAACAAATCATAGAAGAAAACTTTGCCAACATAAAGATGGATATCCCTATGAAGCTACAAGAATCTTACGGAACACCAAATAGACTATAGACAAAAAAAAAAAAAAACCCTCACCATGTAACAGAAAACATAAAAAATAAAGAAAGAATAAATACAGACCTATTAGAATTACCTCCAACTTCTCAATGGAAATCATGAATGCCAAAGGTCCTGGACAGTTGTACTGCAGACACCAAGAGACTCCGTATGCCAGTCCAGACTACTATACCCAGAAAAACTTTCAATCACCATCGGTGGAGAAAACAAGATATTCCATGACAAAACCAGATTTAAACAATACCTAGCCACAAACCCAGCCCTACACAAAGTACTAGAAGTAAAACCCCAACCTAAGGAAGCTATTGCACCAACAAAAACACAGACAACAGATAACCTCCCACCAGCAAACCCCCAAAAAGGGAAACACACAAAAACTACCACTGAAAAATAACAGGAATTAACAATCACTGTTCATTAATATTTCTTATTATCAATGGACTCAAATCATCTATAAAAAGACACAAGCTAAGAGAATGGATTCAAAAGCAGGATCCATTCTTCTGCTGTATACAAGAAACATACCCCAATGTCAAAGGCAAACTCCCTCAGAGTAAAGGGTGGGGAAAAGATTTTCAATAAAATGGACCTAAGAAACAAGTGGATGTAGATATCCTAACATCTAACAAAATAGACTTCAAATTAAAATCAACCAAAAGAGGTGGAGAAGGACACTTAGTATTAATCACATGAAAATTCCATCAAGATGAAGTCTCAATTCTGAACATCTATGCTTGAAATACAATTAAAACCACATATGTAAAAGAAACATTATTAAAGCTTAAATTGCACATCAAACCCCACACACTGATAGTAGAACTTCAACACCCCACTCTCCCCAATGTACAGGTCAACTAGATAGAAACTTAATAGAGAAATAAGAGAATCAACTGATGTAATGACTCAAATGGACTTAGCAGACATCTATAGAACATTTCACCCAAACAAAAAAGAATATAACCTCTTCTGAGCACCTCATGGAATCTTCTTTAAAACTGACTACATACTTGGTAATGAAGCAAAACTGTGCACACACACACAAACACACACACACACACACAGACACACACACACAATGGAATAACCCCCTGTATCTTATCTGGTCACCATGATTTAAAATTAGAATTTGACAACACTAACTGCAGAAAGCCTAAAAACTCATGGAAATTGAATAGTGCTCAATTGAATCATCCCTTGGTCAAGGAAAAATTAAGAAAGAAATAAAGGACTTCCTAGAACTCAATGAAAATGAAGGCACAAGGTATCCAAATATATGGGACACTCTGAAAGCAGTGCTAAGAAGAAAGTTCATAGCACTACGTGCCTACATAAAGAAAGTGGAGAAATCTCACATTAACCACTTAACAACACACCTGAAAACTCTAGAACAATAAGAACTTGACTCACCCAGGAGGAGTAGATGACAGGATAATCAAATTGAGGGATGAAATCAATAAAATAGAAACAAAGAAAACAATACAAAGAATCAATGAAACAAAGAGCTGGGTCTTTGAAAAAATCAATAAGATAGACAAACCCTTATCCAAACTAATCAAAAGACAGAGAGAGAACATCCAAATTTACAAAATCAGAAATAAAAAGAGGGCATAACAAAAGACATGGAGAAAATCAAGAGAATCATTAGGTAATACAAAAAAAAAAAAACCTGAACTCCACAAAATTGGAGAATGTAAAAGAAATGAATAATTTTCTGGATAGGTAACACAAACCAAAATTAAAGCAAGACCAGGTGAATAATTTAAATAAATTAAATAGACCTATAACCTGCAAGGAAATAGAAGCAGTCATCAAAAGCCTCCCAACCAAAAAGAAAAGAAAAAAAAAGAAAGAAAGAAAACCCAGGCCTGGACGGTTTCAGTGCAGAATTCTACCAGAACATCAAAGAGCTAACAGTTACACTCCTCAAATTGTTCCACATAATAGAAGCAGAAGGAACATTGCTAAACTCTTAATGAGGCAACAATCACCCTGATACCCAAATCACCAAAGACGAAACAAAGAAACAGAATTACAGATCAACCTCCCTCATGATAATTGATGCAAAAATAGTCAAGATGGGGAAAGGACAGAGATAGAGAGCAAGAAAAGAGGCATTTTGGTGAGGAAGACTTTATTGGGTTAGTAACAAATGTGGCACTAGAGAAATAACCAGGAATCCACAAGGATGACCCCAGCTAAGATCCTAAGCAACAATGGAAAGGGTTCCCAAATCGGCCTTACCCTGTAGTCAGATTAATGACTACCTTAAATGTCACCATAGAACCTTCATTCAGCAACTCATGGAAGCAGAGGCAGAGAGCCACAGCAGAGCCCTGGGCTGAGCTCCCAAAGTCCAGTGGAAGACTGGGAAAAGTGAAAATACTAGCAAAGGGTTCAAGACCATGATGGGGATACCCACTGAAACAGCTTCCCTGAGCTAATTGGAGCCCACCAATTTCGGCCTGACAGAGAATACATCAGCATAGGACCAAACTAGGTCCTTGGAATGTGGGTGAGAGTTGTATAGCTGGGGAAGACTGCAGGCCACTGGCAATGTGGCCAGAATTTATCCCTTCTGCTTGTACTGGCTTTTTGGAATCCAATCTCTTTTGAGGAATACTCAGCCTGGATACAGTAGGAAGGGCCTTGGTCCTTCCTCAAAGCAATGTGCTAGATTTTGTTTGCTCCTCATGGGAAGACTTACCCTCTCTGAGGAGTGGAGGAGTGGTGGTGGAGGAAGAAGGAGGGAATGGGAGGACGGAAGAAAATGGGAACTTGATTTGGCATGTAAAATTAGAAAAGATAGATTTTAAAACAATAAAATACAATATAAAAAGTATAAACAGTTTAATTATATGCCTAAACATGTGAAATTAACAAAGTCCCATATAATCATTTCAAAAGGAATTTTTAAAAAAATACTTCCTTTTATTCTCTAGTGATGTGTATGTACGTGGGGGATATACAAGTGCATATATGCAGTGGCTTGAATACAGGTGTTGGTGGCCAACTTGTGGGAGTCTGTTATCTCCTACTATGGAAGCGTCAGGGATAAAATGTCAATCATCAGATTTGCAGTAAGTACTATTACCCACTGAGTCATCTCACTGGAAATTTCATTTATAATAATATTTTTATTCACTCTAAATGGAGCAATAGGATAGCATTTTTTGCTCTGTGAAAGGTCTGAAGCTCCATCTCTAGCAGAACTACATAGGAAAATTAATCCACATCTATAGAGAGACACAGGTCCTCCTTATGCTTCCCCTGTTTCAGTCGATAACCTCGCACAACTACTTGACACAAAGGCTTTCATATCTTTGCTCAAGTTCTACCTTCATTGGCAAAAATATGTAGTTCTTGGAGACCAGAGATGATATTTTACCTGTCTTTATATGACTAGGACATTTTTCAGTGGTCAGTGAACCTTTAGCAAATGTTTGTTGAGTTGAAGTGGGATGCATTTTTATATGCAGTTAGCATTTGCTCCAAACATAATGGATTCGTTTTTTATCAGCTCCAAATTCAAATCGACACATATTTAGCAGCTTAACACAAGACAAATTCATTATCTCATCATTTTGCAAAGTGTCAGCAGGCTACATCTCTTTTTTAAGCTCTACAAAACACATTTTTGCCCTTTCTATTCTTGAAAAGGCTGAGTTCCTGCTGACTGTAGTGATGAATTCTCCATTTTCATGTGGCCACTCCTAAGAATTACCAAAGGTTAGACACCATTTAATTGATTGGCATGAATTTATTCTACAACCAGAGCCAGTAATGGAGTGACAAGCCTCTCTCATACATTGAGCTTCTGTATCCTTCTCCTGTCTGAGGTCTCCTTACCCATCTACCTTACATGGTGTTCACTTACATAAGCAGGATATTCTTCTATTAGAATTCAAAGTATTAATTAAATATGTAAAGCCCTTATAGAAATGCAAGTTAGCATCACTCTAGCTTCTATACTTGGCTTATTTGTATCCATAACTGCCCACTCTGCAACATAGGTATCATTACTATTACCCTTAAATTACTGGTAAAGAAACTAAGGACATGTGATAGTTACATGACAATTCAGAGTTGAATGCTAGAAACTTCTAAAATTCATATTCAATTGTAATTGCCATCAAAAGTATATTAAAATCATAACTTCCACAAGTGATTAAACCAGGAGGGTCTCTCACTTAGCTATTCAATTAATGTCATTATAAACCTCGAGCCCTGTCCAATATGGTTCTTTTTTAGTTAGTACATTGCTTCATGAAACATAACAACAACAAAAGAATTTCACGGTGTACTTCCAGACCCTAGAACTGGGTAAATAAAATTCTGTTTTTTATATATCATTCAGCCTAGGTTAATTTGTTTTAAATGCACAAAATTCATTCTGGTGATCCTCTAAATTATTGATGGAAGATTTTCAGAACTTTAGTTTAAAAATAGTATTGATTGGTAAAAAGCTAAAAAAATCAGTGTATGTTTTAAAACAAATTGGTTCAAATAGAATTGTATTTTGTAAATAACAATAATTATAGATAAGTTAGCATACCTTAAATGAAGACAAATACTGACACACACATGTACACATTTGAGTAGATAAAAGCTTATAAATCAATCATTGGCATCTGAGTATTTCATTACATCATCTTAAGGACTTTCTAAGTAAACTACTCCTTTGAAAAATAATAAAAAAGTAATTATTTCTGAAAAAACAGCATATTTCTATATGTGAAGAGAAAATCTAGCCTAGCATCATAAAATACATTCTAAAGCATTTGTGTTTAAATATTTTGTGCTAATTATAACTTCAATAAAAATCTCAATTCACTGTAATAATAAATCAAAACCATAAACTATCCTGAAGTCCAATAACAACTTTATAAAACTAGTTAGAGAAAGGTACCAAGTGTTTATTATTTTATTTCTCACTCATATTGAAATGTTATATAAATAAGATTTCAAATTCAGGGCTATGTCCTTATTATTTTATTATGTGCTTTAATATCTTCCTAAGTATCTGATATTCAAAGTTAGCATATTATCTCCAAACATTTTTGTATGTTTCATGAATGTGTTCATATAAAGCTGTATACTCAATTTCATCATCAAGTCAACTGCTAATCATAAGAAAAAATGAATTGCAAAATATTGTTTATTTACGAGGCATCAACTGTTAGTCATTCAATAGGAAAATTAATTTAAGCCGCTACCTACTTCACACACAAGCCCATATCCATAAACCCTGGGACTTGTCTCCTGAGTCACCAGATTCAGTCTCCTGTGACAATTAGCACCATGAAGGGAGAAAGGCTAAACACACACAGGAAACAACCACTCTTTGCTCATGGAGGCAAACATTCATAGACAAAAATTATATAATTTGCAAACACTATGTAGCTAATGCATTTTTTAATGTAATTGCTTTAATTTCACAGTTGCAATATGAATAGGGGTGGCAAGAATAAAAGACCTTTGGAAATCAGTTTACATGGGGTTGATGCCATCTAAAGATAGCATTTTCTTGCTATTGAGTAAATCACTAAACTACTATAGATGTTGGATTCCTCATCCTTAAAAAGGAGTCTTAAATAAGTCTATTATCTATAAGAAATTGACTCATTCCTGGCAGACAGTGTGTATACTTTCAGATAATATCAGAGCTGTCTGGTTTCTCAGCTTTAGTCTCTAGACTAGACCACAAATAGCAGCTTCAGGCATATGCAAGCTAGGAAATAAACCTGTTTTTCCTGTATAACTTAGGACAGTTATTATGTTTTATCTTTTCCATTGTGCACCAGCTCCCTCTCACTGACGTCCATCTACCACATCAGTGACTAACCGAGAGGGTTCATGTCCGAGTGCAAAAGCATACAGGCTAATAGAAACCCAGAACTTCTCAATGACATTGTGATGGCAATAATTTTTTCAAAATACATTCTAAAAAACACCTTCCTGCACCGAGGGAAAGATGACTGCTTGGTGAACTCACCTGCATAGTGTGTTAGCAACATCTGTCCTTGGTTACAATTATAAAGGGTTGGCCATGGAACACTGATTGTACTGAAGGCTGTTAAGTCTGACTTCCCCAAAAGAAAATCTGTATACACAGAAACTCCAAATCACCCGGTTCATAGTGGCAGTACCTAACAAGCGACAACAAAGAAACCAAAAAGCGTACTGACATGTACAGAAGTCTCCCAAACACAAATTAAATTACAGTTTATTCCTGGTCAAGGAAAAGTATTGGCTCTTTTAATGAAAAATTAGTATTTGAAATTAAAGTATAATAACAAAATTTCTCCATTCTGTTTTCTCCTTCCAATCCCTCCTATGTACAATACCCTTCCCCAGCTTTCTCTCAAAAACATGGTCTCTAAGCTGTTTTTAAAATTGTTGTTGTTGTTGTGATACATGTGTGTGTGTGTGTGTGTGTGTGTGTGTGTGTGTAAATGTGTGTAATTAATATATTACAGTATGAGCAGTTTACATTCTTTTATTTGTACTTATATGATATCTGGGGATAACCATATGATATCAGATATCAATTGTTGTGCTCTTCCCTAAACAACACCATACCCCTTGTCTTGGATAAGAAACACTTGAGATTACCCCTTTCTCATCTGTTGGTATTGTTCTTGACCAGCTCTTGGTTAGGTAATCATTTCCAAATGTTTATCTTTAAATCAACAGAACAGTGTAGCTCTCATCTCCCAATAAAGAAACTTCTCTATTCAATAGATGAGAACCATTACAGAAAACTACAAGTGATCAAACTGTGGAGAACATGTGACCTTGTAATTCTCAGACCCAACCCATCCATTTACGATTCAACCACAGTACCTAAGGCTCTAGACAGTACTGCCTGTCTTCCGTGAAACTGCATGGGAGCAGAACTCTATCCTATGCCAGCTGCCTACTAAGCCCACAGTCTTCTGAATTTCTAACTGAAATGACTTCCAAGTCTATGGCTACTGCCTGATTATACAAGTCTAATCTGAATCAGTTCAAAATAACCAAGATTAATTGAAATCCATGAAATAGCTAAAACCTGGGTTTAGGAAAACTAAGTCATTATAACTGTGTAATGACTAAAGAATAAGAATTTAAGTG
This sequence comes from Myodes glareolus, assembly GCF_982192425.1. Taxonomy (NCBI): domain Eukaryota; kingdom Metazoa; phylum Chordata; class Mammalia; order Rodentia; family Cricetidae; genus Myodes; species Myodes glareolus. The sequence continues at coordinate 7,818,885 of NC_142042.1, read as the reverse complement.
TCATTTTTAAGAACACTGCAGTTAGAGTACCATAAAACTGCTTATTTAATCAATTTAATCCAAGGCACCAATGCACAAGAGTCTGTTGTCTAAACTCTAGAAAAATACAATATCCTGGGTTGAACTATATAATCAATGCACTAAAAATAATTGAAAACTCCTGAAAAATCAAGTTAGAGGTATTTCTTTCTATACTGTAGTTGTCTTATCATGAAAGCTATCAGAAGGCTGATTTACGTAAGCATTCAGGGGTGACTGCGTAACTGTTTTTATATTGGAAATATTTGTAAGCACAAACTACCAATCTGTGTGCCAGTTTTTGCATTCAGATAAGATGGTAGAGATGTTATTAAGAAAATGTACAACACACACTCTGGAAGTCAATATAACTCAGCCGGCTCTGTACCTGTACAACTTGTGCAGGACTCTGGGCTCAGTTGCCAGTGCTTCAAAAGCAAACAAACAAACACGAACAAACAAGAAATAAAAGAGAAACATGCATCTCACTTTAAGTGAATAATAATGAATAAAACATATTTATTAGATAAAAATAACTTTGTATGTATCCATCTAAAATACACAACTAAAAGAATTTAGAAATATAAAAGAAATATATATTTCTATGTATAGCGGTATATATATGCATACATATATATGTATATATATATATATATATATATATATGGATTTTAGAAGTAGCTTAATATTTATAAGTGCTCACCCTTTCTTTCAGAGATAATTATCTACCCCGAAATGTCAAAGCTGTGGTGTACATATATACAGGAATATACTACATAAAAAGTTTCAACACTAAAGCACATATGATCAATCCGTTCATTCGCCCATGTCATCTAGACAAAAATGATTTGATTTATTATGACCATGTCACAAGCAAAAAATTGTTTCTAAATTCTTCATTTAAATCTACTTTCTTTCTTTCTTCCTTTCTTCTTTCCTTCCTTCCCTCCTTCCCTTCCTTTCTTTCTTTCTTTTCTTCCTTTCTTTTCTTTCTTCCTTTTTCCTTCCTTTTCTTCATTTTTAACTGCATTTACTGGTACAAATAATTTTCCACTACAGGTTGAAAGTAACTGTCTATATTGATGTATACAACAATATAGCATACATTCCAATTTAAAATAAATATTTTGGCATCACTTTAAAGCCTTTTATATAATAGTATAGATCAGGAAACCATTAGAATTAATCACTGAAAACATAAACATCTAAATTGCCAAGTGACACAAGCTGGAAATTTCATATTAGTGTGAATAGAAAAACATATGATTTGATATCTATGTAAGAGCAGACAATAAGAAGAGTAGCATCGCAGGGATTTTTTTCTAAGTGGAAAATCAGATAAATATGAGAATCTTTTTATAAGTGTAAAGAATGATAATAAGTATACACTGTCACTTATTAAAAATTTCAAGTATACTTAGTAAGTTTTTTCGTACTTATAGTTTTAGGCATCCTGTATTAATTCACTGTGAACACAGAATAGAATTGTCCCACATAATGCTATATGGTCTGTCTGAACCTGTCATACCAGCTTAACTGTGTGAGACCTCTTGCCATATGTATAGACCACAATGATTACAGTTTTTATAATAATACTATAATTTTCACTGCTTAAAGCCAGTCACAGTAGTTACAAACACACAGTTTTTTTTTTTCTTTCTAGGTCTGGTTTCTCTCACTCAGGATAGTTTTTTCTAGTGCCATCCATTTACCTGCAAATCCTGAGCCTGTATATAGTAGGGAAGGCCTTGGTCCGTCCTCAAAGCAATGTGCCTTACACTTTTCTTTATCCAATCTTAGATTGTTTATCCATTGTTTCTAGGTTCTGGCTATTACAAATAATGTCTCTATGAACATAGTTGAGCAAATGTTTTTGTGGTATGAACGCGCATGCTTTGGATATGTGCCCAAGAGTGGTATTGCTTGGTCTTGAGGTAGATTGATTCCCAGTTTTCTGAGGAACCTCCATACTGATTTCCAATGTGGTTATACAGTTTTGAACTCCCACCAGCAATGTAGGAGTGTTCCCCTAACTCCACATACTCTCAGGAGTGTTCCCCTAACTCCACATACTCTCCAAAGTAAGCTATCATCTGTGTTTTTGGTCTTAACCATTCTGACAGTTGTAAGATAATATCTAAAAACTGTTTTGATTCGCATTTCCCTAATGGCTAAGGATGCTGAGCAATTCTTTAAGTGTCTTTGGGTGATTAGAGCTTCAAACATAGTATATACTCACTTATAAGTGGGTATTAGACATAAAGCAAAGGATAACCAGTTCATAGTCCACAACCCTAGAGAAGCCAGGGATCAAGGAAGACCCTAAGAGAGATATACATGGATCAGCTTAGAAAGGGGAAATAGAAAAAATCTCCTGAGTAAATTGGAAGCATATTGGGAGCGGGTAGAAGGGAGAAGGGTAGAGGACAAGAGGGATTAGAAAGGTAGAGTTGAGGGAAAGACAGAAAGGGAGCACAAGAAAAAGACATCTTGATAGAGAGAGCCACTTAAGGGGTTTGTGAGAAACCTGGTACTAGGCAAATTCCATGAATCCCCAAGAAAATCCCCAATAAGAATTCAAGCAATAGAGGAGAGAATACCTTAACTACCCTTCCACTGTTATCAGATTGATGACTACCTTAATTGTCATCCTAGACTCTTCATCCATTAACTAATGGAAGTAGATGCAGAGATCCACAACTAAGCACTAGGCTGAGATCCTGGAATTCAGTCATAGAGGAGATGTGATAATATGAAAAAAGGGGTCAAGTGCATGATGGGGATACCCACAGAAACAGCAGACCCAGAAAGTGGAAGCTCTGGACTGAGAGCAGGGGAAACTGCATTGGACTGAACTAGTCCCTTGAATGTGGGTGATAGTTGTATGGCCTGGGCAATTTGTGAGGCCACTGGCAGTGTGGTCCATATTTATTTCCAGTGCATTAACTGTTCTCTATGGAGGGGTACTTTGCTTCGCCTAGATACAGGGGGGAGGGCCTTGATCCGGCCTCAAGTTATATGACAGACTTTGTTGACTTCCCATGGGAGGCCTCATCCTCTTTGAGGACTGGATGGGTAGTGGTGTGGCAGGAAGATTGGAGGAGCTGGAGGAGGGGAGATAAAGGAACTGGGATTGGTGTGCAAAATTTAAAAAGATTGTTTAAAATAAAATAAAAGTAGTTTTTCCTTTTTGGGATAATACTCATTTTTTGTAGTACATGACTCTGTCAAATTACATTAAAGATTCCAGTTAAGTCTGTTACAATAATATACATTGGCTGACCATTCTCAAATACTAAATTGTATTAACAGTGGAATGAAGTCATGATAGCATTGAAAGAATGTCAGCGGCTTGGAAACTAACTTCTACAGCAAGAAACACAGATGAGCAGCTAGCAGTCCATGCTAATCATACAGAGGACCTTAACTGACCTCCAAAGCTTCTGCAACTTCAACTCCCAAGGATTCACTGACTTCTTCTGACCCCTGAGGACAGTAGGAACGCATGGACCCTAAATGTATGCATGTAGGCAAACATCCACATATATAAAATAAAAATACAACTCTTCAAAAAAGAAACTGACATTTCTCCCAGATGAATAGCCAACAGAAGAGCAGAAATGAACTTAGTTCCAACATTCACTTGAATCTAGAGCCAACAGAACCCTCCAGGTACGGCATGTGATGAAAAGGCGCAGGAAGGTGAGGCACAGGAAGACTGCTTGGCTTCTTAAAGAGCCTTATGCTAAGAATAAATCTCTTTGACCTGTCCTACAGGGAACTGATCTACTGGAGGGCTTTTCATTTCAGTTTCTTCACTAATTCAAAGATTCATAGATGAGAAACAGAATTTAAATATAAATCAGAATTTGTCTCAACAGATTTTCAGATGGTGAAAATGGTCTCTTGAAGTGCAAAATCTTCATTATTTTTAAGAACTTTTCAGTCACATAGAAATACAGTTCATAGGTTATTTAATGCATATGTGTATAATGTAAAAATAGTTTTCTAAGAAAATTATGAGATTTGGTATGTAAAGGAAAATCTGGTTATATGAGTTAATATTAACAAAGGACTGTTAAACTCTATAAAAATTACACAATCATTTTATTTTTAGTCATCATTTAGATTCATGTGGAAAATCTGCTATTTGGGGCTAGATTGAATACTCACTGTATAATATAATTGTCTCATAAGTATGAAGCCTGAGTTTAGCTCTCCAAAATCCATGTTAAAACAATCCCTAAATGATGGCTATCGGACCTGCTAACCCAGTGCTTGAACGAAGAGTTGCAGGATGCTGTGGGGTTTGCTGAGAACCAAATCAGTGAACTCCAGATTCAATAAGAGACTCCATTCCAAAAATAAGGTAATGGCCAAGAAAAAAATAAAGCTATACATTGGCCTTCAAACCACACACACACACACACACACACAAACTTCTTATTTCAACTTATAACTCCTGGAATACAAATTTCATTCTGAAATAATAATAAATTATATATATGTTATTTTAATTTATATGCTATGTGTGTTTATACACTTTATAATGAAACGACATGACACCCTCATTTACTGAAATACACTATCAACTTGGTTATAATTATACTCATTATACCAAAAGAAAAAAAACACTACACATGATTTTTGGAAGAAAAACAAAGTATTGATTCAAAATACATTTGAAATTTTAAAAATGGTAGCATTACATATGTAACAAAAGAACATATACATTTTATAAAAGAAAGTTGGTAAATTTACAGTCTACTTCAACAGTAACAATTGGTTTCTCCCAAATGTTTTTATGATGCAAAGTTTACCCACTCTGGAAACAGAGAAATGCTGGTTTATAAAGTAGCCTGTGACTTCACACTCTTCCTTGTCTTCATTCTCCTTTTACGTTGAACTGAGCATTGTCTCGTAGATGCCTGTGGTGAATTCAAGATGATAAACACCTGTCACTTCTTCCACTGAGAACTCAAGTCCACTGCCCTTCTCTTGAACCTGACTTAGTTCTTTAAGTTGTTTATCTCTAGAATGACACAGAGCCTGAGTATTAAAAACTCTGATATTCTGGACTGGTACTCCAAACATTTTCTTAAGGAATCAGCTTTCAAGCAGTGGAAAGGTTCTACCCTAAGCAAAAAGTACATACAGAGTAACCAAGGCACTTCCATGGATGTTCTGAGCTGAGTCCCAAGCACCTCCAGTAAAAATTCCAGTAAAAAAAAAATGCAAGAATGAGCATCATGGGGTATCACTTTCAGAAAGCTTCCAGATACAGCAAATCCAGCAAACCAAATGGAGAATAATTAATTCATGACACATGTCAAGCCATGAAGCATGACAGGATGAAATGCAGTTTGTTATTTTAATGTTGTACTAGATAGTTTCAACGAATTTGAGGACTAACAACAAAATGGAACGTGTTTAAACGAGTGTATTTGCCCAAGCTCCTGACTTCATCTCAACACCATTAAAGCTCATCTTAAGTGGATGAATTCAGTCATCTTCATGTTGTATGTCAATCTTGGCGATGACTGGCAGTCTACCGTGAGTGTCACATATTAGCTTAGGATTTGGTGTGATTTTTACTGTTTTTTGATTGAATTCAAACTCAGTATGTGTCTCTTTTCCCCCCTAGCCCACATAAAACTCTATGTTTTTGTAAAGATCTGTTTCATCATCCTGTATCACTTCCTGCTCAATACTTTAATACTCATTTCAAACTTATGTTTCATTCTGAAGACAGGAATGAACTTGAGATCTGAATCACTCAGCTCAAATGATTTCACACACCATTACTGTGATCTGATTTTATTTTCTGTCTTTTCTTTGATTAAATGAGGTTCTAATAAAAATAGAGAAAAATGAAACAAAAGTTGTCCAAACGCATATGAATTGAGAGAAGATAAAAGACAATGGTGTAAAATGAGAAGTTTGTGAAACACAGATGGTAACAAGGTCAAGTCAGGAGACATCGATGGAGAAGTGCTGTCCTCAGAGGAAATGTTCAGAAAAGTTAAAAATGATGAACTGAACCCAGAAATTAGATCTGATAGAATTGTGAGAAAGTAAAGAAACAACAGCAAAGACTATAGTTCACAAAAGTTGGAAGAGAAGGAAAGAGAATACTACAAAAACAATCACTAAAGTACACAAGTTATCAACACAGAAGGTACACAAATGAGTTGTAAATTATCCAAGATGAATCTGAATGTACAATAATGAATCTCAGACTAGTGATACTGTAACAGGAATTATTTCATTTCAGGAATTCACCATTACGAATTCCTAAAAGATATTGGCAGTGTTTGAAGAGAGAGCAAATGGCTTATTTAGAATCCACATCTGGGTAGTTTTCGTTTATTTTCATTTAAAGTTACAGCCAAATTCATCTTAAACATTTTGTTGTATAATTTTACAATATTTGAATATGTAGTGGTAACTGCTATGGGAGATGCATAATTAAAGCTTGATTATGGGTTCATTTAAAATTAGATTTCTTTTTTTTTAAAGAAGAAACTAATTCTTTTAATTGATTCTACATACAATTGATTATGATCTTAAAATCTAATGTTCCAAGTTTTGATTTTTCTTTGAGTAGGATTATGATGTAGAGGGGACCTGGAAAAAATGATAAGGGCATAAAGTCTGTGATGACAAAGTTCAGTCACCTGAATTCACATAAAATGTCAGGTGTTGCAGCACATGCCTGCAAACAAAATTTTTGTGACTGCATTCCTGGAACTTGCTGGCTAGCCAGTAGAGTAAAAAACCACTATTCAGAAGGAGAATTCCTAAAGTCATTCAAATAAGTCAGTATTACTTGGATACCCAAACCAGGTAAAGACATAACTAATTTAAAAAAAAAAAACTACAGACAATATCCCCAATGAACTTAAACAAAAAATTACCCAATAAAATACTTGCAAATCAAATTCATATGTATCATCTACCACAATCAAGTTGGCTTTACAACAGAGATGCAGGGTTGTTTCAACATACGCAAGTCAAAACATGTACCACCTCAAATATATGAATTTTAGGAGAAAAATCACATCATAATAAAAAAATAAAATACGATAGAGAAGTGAATTCAAATGACATCTATGCTTCAAACTCAACTCTTACATTCATAACTATCACATGCACAGAGAGAGATGGAGAGAGAGAGAAAAAGAGAGAGAGAGAAAGAGAGAGAGAGACTGACACAGTAAATAAAATACTTCATTTTATCAGCAACTGCTTCACATTAACAGGACTGCAGAAACTCAGTATTGACAAGCCATGTGGCAATGGCATAGAGTTTAGTTAGACCTTTTTCTCTTAGAATAGGAACTGTAGAACTTTTACACCTATGATGATGTGAAAGCACACAAAACTGAGCAAGATAAAACTTGCTACTGATGTAGGATGTCCTTCTGTCTAGTGTAAATATGTGTTTCTTTCATTGGTTTATGAATAAAGCTTTTTCAACCAATGGCCAGTCATAGCAGAGCCAGGCAGGAAATAGGAACAAAGATACCGAGAGAAAGAAGGCTGTGTCGGGGAGATGTCATGTAGCTGCTGAAGGAGTACCATGCCTAGGCATCACCGATGAACCAAAGCTATGTGGTGATACTCAGATGAATAGAAATGAGATAATTTGATTTTGAGAGCCAATCTAGGTCTAAGTCATTGGCCAAACAATTACAATTAATATTAAAGCCTCTGAAAGGTTATCATATAAGCAGCTGCAGGGACCAGCATGTGGAAAGAAACATGACCAGTGAGGCCAGGAAAGATGGAGAAAAGTCTCCGTTTATATGCTACCCTCAAAAAATTCTGTGAAATTATTTAATATGGTGTTTATTGTCTAATTAGAAGTTTCTCTGATGTCAACAATGTTTCTATTAAAGACAGTGGGTAGAGCATTTGTTTCATGTAACACATGTAGTGATCCTCTACATTTACTCTAAGTACCACCTAGGAAATGGGGATAAATAGTTCCTAAAGCCGCCGAAGAAGGTAAGTCTAGGAGTATTTGTATATGGAGTGGGTGTGTTTCTCTACGTTGTTGAAATAAATCAACCAGAGAAAACTTAAGAAATGTCTCTCAAGGGCATAGAAATATTTCCATAAATTGTGATTAAAATACTTTAATAACTCCTTTAAATTAATTCAGTTAATTTTTAAAGATTTATTTATTCATTATATTTACAACATTCTGCCTTTATGTATGTGTGCAGGCCAGAAGAGAGCACCAGTTCTCATCAGAGATTGCTGTGAACCCCCATATGATGCTGAGAATTGAACTCAGGACCTCGGGAAGAGCAATCATTGCTCTTAACTTCTGCACCATCTCACTAGTCCCAGGATCCACTTAATTAAAAGTAAAGAAAAAAGCAGAGCTCTTAACAGCAGGGTACCATTCACAGGTGGTAGGGGAAAATCCAAATGCTACCCTTTAATTCTACAAATGCAACCTCATCCACATAGTAGCAAGATTTAAAACATCTGGATTATGTAACCTAAAGTTGTAAATCATGGCACACTGCTTAGAATATGTGTAGACACATATTGCAAGCCCTCTGTCACTTACTTTTGAAGCGACAGCTAGTAAAATCTTTTTTTTCCATTCAGTTACCATAAGACTTTTGGGGAAATCCAATCAAGCAATAAATGGAAAAACAAAGTAACAGCAGTTAGTGCAAGAACTGGATGAACCGCAAGCTGTCAATCAATGCCCACATACAACAAAAGAAAGGAATGAGACAGCATAAGCCAGGGAGAGCACAGCAAATGCCAATGGAAGGCATGCTAATTCCTGACATAAATAACACCTGATAAGCCACAAACTGTTTTAAGCTTAAGAGCTGATTCTTCCCTAAGATAGCTACATAATGCCACCTATCTTTTATCAGCTAGTGTGGAAGATGCTATGAGATTTGTAGCAAAAGCAGTTTGGTTCTACAGATAAGAAGTCTGGCTTCCATAAGGAGTTGGCCTTTCCAATGTTCTTGGGTGATTCTTGTTTTGAAAACTTGTAAGTATTCATTTTCTGTCACGTACAACAACAGTACTGATTTTATAGCTACTGTTTATAACACAATCTAGTCTCAGCGCCATATTTCTAATTTTCTTCTTTTCGATGCTGGTTACTTTGATGACGGAGAAAGGCGCACACTTGTTGAATGGACTGTTTCTATAGATAGTCGTATTACAGTGAAAGGCCAGGAGGCATTTTCATCCGGGGTTTGCCATCTGTGGCTCTCTCTTTCTAATCTTCTTATACACTGTGTCATGATCACGTAGAGACAAGGGAAATAACTGTTTCTGTTGTGACACAAAGACAAACTACTTTCAGTTTAAATATACTCCTGGCTAGAAAAATGCAATAAACCATGGTGTCTATGGTAATACATTAAACATTTCTTGAAGTTAAATTGAGGAATTATACATGGACACAAACAGTCTTTGCGTGAGTGATTGGATTTTTTTCCCCTCTGGGAACAATAAGAGTATTTCAAAATTTTCCAGATCAACTCCCTGAAGTTGGAAAACATATTTAATTTCAGCAAATCTGCTAAAGCCTAGAGAAAAGAAGAATCAATAAGAAATTCAAATCAATCTATATATGCAATTTGACCTGGGAATATATTTTGATAGGAAACGTGTTCTCCAATGCAAGCTCTAATAAGAAAATATCTTCTGACTATGAAGAAAGCAATTAGCTTTTGGCATTAATCATTTCGTACACCCCCAGTCTATTCTCATGTTCATATCTGAGTAGCCTTCAGTTTTTATTGTACTGAAGTGACTGTTCGTCACTTACCGCATGTCTTCACCAGTATCATTAAGAACACCCTCACGTTAATGACAAAATATAGCTAAACAGTAATTTCTCCTCAATATAAAACAGCCCCAACAATTTACAGAAAATCATCAATGCATTTTAGGTTATAAAAAGAAATGTGGAAGAAAAGACAATTACTTTGGGAAACATATATAGCCGTTGCTATGAAAAGATATCCTCCAGACTGATGAGTTACTGGGATACTAAATCTACAGATGTCATTTGAAAGAGAAAGAACCATTCTAACTATAGTAACAGAACTTGACTAAGAATGAGGCAGAGGCAGAGGCAGGGGCTTCCCGTATCCTACAGACAAACCGTGCAAGTCTGTAGAACTCAGCTATGGGAACACTAATGTAGAGTTTCTGTGAGGAAATACTGCAGGCACAGCAAAAATCTACTGTAAATCCAATTAAGTAAAAGAGGTTAACTTTTGATGATAAGGGCTAGTCTATACAAAGAGCCCCAGTTTGAAGCCTAGAAACTAAGCTTTATAAAGAAGATACTATACCTAGAATGAAGCAAAAGACTTCTCCAAGCTGCCCACAATGTCAAATCCAGGTTCCTGTTTCCTTACATGGCATTAGGTGATCCCCAACACATAACATTGTGTTTAGTATGCTTTTTTACACTCACATACATCCGTGTAAACAAGTATGTATATATAATGTGAATATTGCCTATATATATAAAACTCGTCCTCGTTTCAAATACAAAAGAGAAATGTAAGAGAGAAGGAGAAGAAAACAGTGTGCTCCCATCCAGGCTCCTAGGCAATTACACGACTTGGACAGGCCAATGAACAAAGGTGTCCTCAAATAAAAGAAGTTGGTGCAAATTGCAATAAACAGCAACACTTTAAAATAATTGCCTAATCAATATTAATTCCTGTGGTATCTATTTAACAGCATTAATCACAGTGAACTCATCTAGTATTAATGTGAATGTCACAGTAATTCAATTGGATTTCCTCTGTAATTCAACAGTAATTACCTTAACTGGGCCATTATTTTAAAGTGTTACTCAGTAAACATGAAAATAAAAACAATAAAATGATACATAATTATAATATAGAGCTATTTATTATAAATACATATAATAAACTAATTCAATTAAATATTTCCTTTAATGTTTGAATTTACTGGTATATATATATATATATATATATATATATATGTATTTACAAACTTACAGCATATTCCTTACTCATATTTGTCAGGAAAATAGTTGAATCATATAAGAAATATTCAAATATGGACACTTCTCCATTAATTTCCAACTCAGCAAAAACACATACTTTAGCTACTAACTTCCCGTGCATAAGTGACAGCCTTTGAGCTTGTGGGAGCTCATGGTCTCTAGATCACCAGTTAAGAGCCCTGCATGGGAGCAATGTAGGACCTCTGTATGTGTGTGACAGTTGTGTAGTTTTGTCTTTTTGTGAGGTTCCTAGCAGTGTGATCAAGACCTGTCCCTTTCTGAATAGAAAGAGAGGAGGAGAAGGGGAGAGGGGTTGTCGAGAGGGGAGCACAGGAGAGAGAAGGGAGGGGAAACTGTGGTCCATGTGTAAAATAAATGAAAAAATATTATTTATGTAAAATAAAAAAACACTCTCCAGCTGATCACAGCATCAGAGGCTTTGTTTTTGCTGCATGACCTCAGCATCCATACATCCACAGAGGTCTCTTTGCTTCATTTTTCTGATATTCTCTCCATTATTCTATAACCCAATGAGCTCATATAATTTTTCACCATATACCATACTAAAACTTTCCTTATTATGTCAAAATTGCTGTCTTCTTTCTCTTGTGATAAATGCATGGATAAGCCAGGTAGAGCATGGAGGGTAGAAATAACGATGGCATCAAAGCCAGGAAGAAGGAAGACTACTAGCGTATAGGCAACACACTGAAGAGAATTGGGGATTAGGGAAGACTAGTCAATGAGGCCCAAGGTTGTGACATGTCAGGAGTCCAGATCATATAAACCTTTATAACTAATTTTAATTTTTAGTCTGAGCTACATGGGAAGACATTGGATGATATAAGCCTCTTTGATTTACAAGTTCAAAGGAGAACTGCTTTATTTATGAAAAGAGACTGAGAAAAGGATGTCTCCTGACAGACAGTAATACTGTTTTGAACTTAAGGACTCATGGTACAACTGGGGAAGTATTTAGAATTGGAGAACTCTGAGCATGTGTTTATGTGTTTTTTTTTAGTGTGCCTTGAATTGCATGTATTTTCATAGTAAATAAAGGTACCTTGAACTAAGGGAAGATTCAATTTATGTTCCCATTTGTACTGATGTAGAATGAAAACTCTGGAGAAATTCATTGTTTTTTATTTACCCCCTGTATTATTATTCATGCCAAAAGGCTCCCTTCATCAGGAGTGCACACTCCTATTCCAGTACTAGAGAAAATCCCATTCTCCAAACCTCCTTTGTTTGATTTATAAAATGTTTGGCTTTGCAGTCTGGTTAGAATATATCTAATGAGACAAGTAGTAATATTTTGAAAACTCTCAAAGTTCTTGCATTCAGTTTTCAGGTGTAATCAATGCATTTAACTTGTTCTTTCAGGTCATGCATCATGCTCATATAAATGTGCCTTATGATTTGTGTGACCCTTGTCTGATGTCACTTCCATATCTGTTGCTTTTTATTATTATAATACTATGTGTTCTTCAGAATCTGGCTGTTTGTGGAAGCGACCCTATCTGAGTTTCCATATGCTTGAACCCCAAAAGAATGTGCTAGGGCAGGTTGGAGATGCATCTGCTGGGAGATCTCTCCAAACCCAGAATAACTTTACCATCACAATATGACATAATACACTACAGATGGAAAGGAGTTATTGTCTTTCATGAATATAAGTATGTTAGAAAATATGTTTCTTCCTTGTGATCTCTCGCTTGCCAGTCGTGGCTAGACTTTTTCTATTTTCTCTTTTGGTCGTGAGGAAAATGTATAGGACAATTTTTATAAGATATTGCCTTTGTGTTTTTTTATGGCTCTCTTCAGTTTCTGTCTGCCTATCTCTTTCTTTTTCTAAGTTCTTCAAATGGTTCTTGCTCTTTGGCCTTTTCATGCAATCAATTTTGAAATCAGAGTACATATTTCACATTCAAGTAACTCCAAGATCTATGAAGATGAGCATGGCATTTGAACTGTGTTTATACAAGTGGAATGAGATTTCTTTTTAGGTCTCTGAATTATTTGGCCAAGTCTAGTGATAGATAATGAAAAGTTGACCTAAAAAGATTGACTGATGTCATGATACATTGATTCTGAGTTGTTTGCTTGTCTTTTTGTTTTTACAATAAACCCATATAAGGATGGGCCAGTTAGTTTTTATTAGTTCCAGGCTATGTTTGAAAGGAAACTTCAAACATTTCATAGTATCATTCAGTGGAATCTATCTTAAGAAGATTTACATACTTTCTGCTTTTTTCCTATATGAAAAGGGGTCAAATGAGCAATGAGATATTTGTAATACATATATTCATTCATTTGTAACATCACAATTACTCCATATAACAAAGGGTTAACTCATTTAAAATGTGCAACTTCACTGAGTTTAGTATATTTACAAACCTTGGTTAAAATAGCCTAATGAAAACATTTATTCTCCTAAACCGAAATACTGTACCTGTTAACAGTTACTCCACAATATCTCTCCAGCACAGGGTTAAAAACTTCCTGACCTCCATGCCTGCCTCCTGGAAATTTGTTACACTGCTATACACTCTTAGAACTTTTTTGAATATTTCCTTAATTAAACATATGATTTCAGATTCAATACTATTAGACATTCATGAAATATTTGCAATAAATGTACACATTATTCTTTAACATTACATCAGAAATGTTATAATCTACATACTGAAGTGTTGACACACCTAAAATATGCAGTTTTGTGGGGGTTAGACTAGTTAAACACGTATCATATTTCTGTATTCCTTTCCTTCTATTTCTTACAATAATCCATTCTGAAAATAAAAACAAGTTTTATCCATTAATGATTTGATGAACATCTAGATTTTGGCACCCTGTTGCTATTCAAAATATTGTTTAAGCGAACCTCATTGTCTACTTTTTTAATTTAAAATTTGTCTATTCCTTTAAATTTTTATTCTATAGACCAGTAAATTTCTATATTGGGCTTCACATATATTTGTTATTTTTATTAGTTCTGTCCTTCACACTGTAATTTCTCTACCTCCCTTTATCTCATATTCTTTTCTCCCAAGTATGTCCATACTTTTATGTGGAAAATTGTTTTCATTCCTTTGAAGTGGGTAGCTAGATTAGAACTGCTAGATTACATAGTAACTTTGTTTTTAACCTTGTAAAGAGTTTAATATAGCTTTATAAAGTCACTCCACTATTTAACAGTCTGAGAAAGGAATTTCTCTAAGTCTTATCCAATACTATTGATTATCTTTCAATGGCATGCTCTTCCAAATGTTCTTGGTTATACCCTAAAACCTGACATTAAGATTCTATGATTGAAGACATCAGGTAATGGGATCATAGAATATTGACAAATCATGCTGATACTTAATATTTCATAGCACTATAAAGTGCTGTGCATGCTTCAACCTGAGAAAAGTAATTGTCCCTACCACACTGCTCTGAAACATGTAAAAACAATGATGATTGTCAGCAAAACATGTCCACTGCGGCAATAGCGGCAGGAATAGCAGAACTCACCAACCACAGCATGTTTGGATTTAAGGCCCACCTCACAATACAAAACCAATTATCTGGTACCATTGTCATGCCACTAAACTATGGCTAGGTCATAGGTCCTAGAGGAAAACCAAAACTAGAATTCTGCTAAGTGGGCATACTATTCAACCAACTCCTGATAATTCATCCTTTTGATCATATATCATTGCATCCCTCAACCCCAATCACAAAAGCATAGATTGTAATTAATTATCTACAGATGGCCAGGGAAAGAAGAATAAGATACTGAAGAAGTTTGCTCCCTAAATAAAAGATAAATACTGATTCTTTTCTCTTGAAGCTCAGAGATCATTGAAGTAGAGGGGCAGAAAGAGTAAGAGCCAGAGGTGGTAAATGGTTCCAAGGCAACAATGTCATCTGAACACAACAGCAAACTCCACAACTGTGAGATTTCACAATGGTTGTGTCAGCACCCACAAAATATAAATAAGCCCAAGAAAGACCAAAGTCCATCACAGAGAGAGGAATTGATTGAAAGTCCCAACCTGTGTTATTGGAAGAAAGAGAATTAATTTTCTCTAATAATGTAGGCCCTGTTCAGTCAATTTCACAGTATAGGGAATGCCACACATTGAAGGCATTTTGGGTAGCAGAAATTTGTCCTGATGTGTGTTTAAATTTTTTTATTTTTTAAAAGAATTCATGCAGTGCAATTTAATAATCTTTCACTTCTCCAACTCCTCACAGAACTTCCCACATCCATATTCATCCAAGTTAATGCTATTTCTTAGACTATACAAAAAGCAAAATAGAGAACTACAAAACCAAAAGAATGCAAAACAAAACTATAAAGCAAAATACCAATAAGAAAAAAAGGAAAAGAAGAGGAAAATGTCCAAACAAAATGAATGAAACAAAAAATCCACAAAAAGCAAAACAAAACATGGAATTAATTTTGTGTTGGTCAACTTGTTATGGCCCTAGGCCTTACCTTGGAATGTAGTTGTTGATATACCCAGTGGTATTCCACTGAGGGAAACTGATTTTATCTTTGCCTGCTGGCATCAATTGTAAATACTTTCTAGGTTAGGAGTAAGAACCTTTGTTCATTTCTCATTATTAGTGATGAGATTCTGTCAGGCTTAAATCTATATGGGTTTTGTGTGCTCAGATGTGTTTCCACACACACAAAAAGACACATCATGATATTTGGGAAGACCTTGAAAAGGACTGTGAATATTGTAAAAACATGTTGTGGAAACTCTGAAAGCACAAATAAAATATGTACATGTATGTGGCACATCTGGTGTCCACTACTGTGTTTCTTGTGCTTTTTCTGTTATTGGTAGCCTTCAATGCTAAAGACTTAGAAATCCTTCTTAAAATGGTTTTATTTCTGATCAAGTGTTTTCTACAACCTGCATAACCAGTAATTTGTAAGTCTTGCATACAATTCAAATGTACATCATGTTTTTTTAAAGAAATATATAGTATTTTTATTTAGATACTTCCAAATTTGGACTCATTTGTGAGAAACATTGTAAAAGATACAAAGATACATTTCTCTTTGAGTACCATCACTATTATACAGAGGTTTGCTCTGATTCTGTTTCTCTACTGTTATTGATAACCATGTAACAGTGATTTTATCGTACATATATTTGGAATTACAAATAAGTGAATTTATTGAGAAAAGCAAAAATAAATTAAATGAGAAAAATTAAAATATTTTAGTATTTTAATTAATAGTGTAAAATAAAGAAAAGGAATAAAAGAAAAGAAAGAAAGAAAAAAGAAAGAAAGAAAGAAAGAAAGAAAGAAAGAAAGAAAGAAAGAAAGAAAGAAAAGTGATTAATTTAATTTTGGGCCAAAGTAAACCTTGTACCATTGTTGTCCGCCTTTCTTTACAGTCTGGCACTGTTGAACACATGTCCCTTGACTATGGGTTCATGTCTTTGTTTGACATATTTGAGAAATATTTATTCAGACTGCTACAGTTATAAAGTTTATTCTTTCTTTTACTGGCATTACCTACATATTTTATATTCAAAAGTCTTATTAGATACTATATTTGAAGAATTTTCACCCATATTTGGATATTCCATCAATTCTTTGTTAGCGTGTCGTTTTTCAGCACAGACAATTTAGTTTTGATGAAGTCTGATAATTCCCCTTCAGTCAAGGCTAGTGATTACTTCTGTAAAACCACTGCCTAATTAAAGATGCTAAAAGAATTACACTCTTTTCTCCTAGGAACATCATAGTCTTGTTTTTTATATTTCGATCTTTCTCCAGGTGGTGGTAGCACACACATTTAATCCCAGTGCTCAGCAGTCAGCTGCAGGCAGATCTGTTTTCATTCAAGACCAGCCTTGTCTACAGAGTGAGTTCCAGGACAGACAAGGCTAAAACAGAGAAACCTATCTCAATATACAACAACAACCAAAAGATCTTTGATCTGCTTTTGTTGTTTTTTTAACATAATATAATTTGATCAAACAACTAAAGTCTAATAAATATTATTCTTAATGATCTAGAACCATTTGTTGAAAATAGGATTCTTTCTCAAGAAACATTTCTCCTAATGTTTAGATATTTTTTCTATTAACACTGATGAGAATGCAAGAATGAATAACTATCTTTATTTCATTCGACAAATATTTGTTAATAAACCTTTTACATAGTTTGCATGGGACCATGTGCTAGCAGCTAGTAAGGTCCCTCCACCACAAGGCAATACAGCATTGTTAGTTCCTCTATGAATTATGAAGACAAAATAAGAAAACATTTCATATATACATAGTGCTTTTCCTTCTTTGTCTCTCAAAAATCTATATTGTTGTTCATGTTTCTCTAACCATGTCAATTATTTAGTTCTATAGTTCTGCTCTTTCTCTACCCTCCTTTTCTTCTTTCAGTTACAGGTTTTAGAATTAAGACACCACTCTCATCTATAAGACCCTTCACATTTATGACTTTCTTTCTTCCCAACAGCTTAAGATACTAGTTTTACCCAAATATGAACTCTGAACTATTTATACCTGTTGCTCATGTTCTGTATTTTCTTTCACACCTTTTTTAAGTTCTTCCCATTTCTGTTTGTTTTTCTCATCTTCTTTTTCAGTGCTTTCCAGTAAGCTTAACTGTCTGTTAAAAAGACAGACAATCCCTTCTTCAAGTGTTCTTTCAGTCCCCTGATGATGCTGACAAAAGCTATGCACATTTGCAAGCAAAATTGTTTTACAAAGAATGAGAATGCAGGAATGGACTGCTATAGTATTTCATCTTGTGATGTAACTACCTCTGAGATGATTAGAACAGGTGTAGCACTAGCAATCAGAGCTCCAAGGTTGAATTTGCAATAGGTTTGTTATTTTATTATGTTTCTCATCACCTTCTGGTTCTCTGGGCACTTGGGGCTTTTCAGAAATAGTAGCAATAACAGTAAGAAGCATGGAGAAGGATCATCCCAGGATACTTTGGCCAAATGCTCTTTCCACTTAATAACCATGCATTTAAATCCCCATTTCAACCCTTACAGATTGCTTTGGTCAATGCCTGCAGTTGTTATGGAAGCATCTTTGTGATTTCCAGGAAACTGTGAAGGTCTTTACCTTGATCAGCAGCTGTTGGTCAAACAGCATTTCTGTCTTTAACAGCAGTCTGCTTTCGTGAATACAGAAGCAATCCCCACAGGAGATCTAAAATGCTAAATCAATTTCGGTTTTAAAATCTAAACCAAAGCAACTGATGTTTGATGCAGCTCTTAAAAATTTTTAATTTTTGTGATGCCCCCAGGGACTCCCAGAGAAAGCCACTCAGAATCTAAGTGCAATTGCAATTTATTGTCTGAATTTTATGAAGTCTAACTCTCCTTATTCATTTGTCTTAAAGAGAAAGATATCAGATTATTGGTGTGTTTTTCTTTGATTCTGAGAAATTATGTGGTTTGAAGTAAACTGTGCCAGTATCACAGAAGTGTTTCTGTAAAACCCAAAGAAAGAAAGCCTGTAAAATCATCATAAATGATTCTACTTTTTCACTGGATGATTTGACGGAGATTTTCAAATCTTCGGAGCAAGACCGGAGTGGAGACTTTCCTAATAAACAAGAATGCATACCTATCCCACATTCCTTTTAGCTGGAAGATGACAAGAGGCTCTCACGGGATGAGTTTCAGTCCAGTTACAGCATTCACACACATTTCCCCCTCTTCAGCCATTAAATTAGAGGAAGCACTGTAATGATGTGTCACTATGGACATGGAGAGGCAATACTGTCATCTTAAAAATGATTGTCCAATTATCTAATCAGTGCTTTAAAAACTAACTTTAATATGATATGGAAAAGAATCCTACCAAACAGAGTTTGATTTTCAAAACGCCTATAAAGGGAGAAGAAGAAAATCAGCTATATAAAGTTTACCTCTGACCACTACACATATAGCATGGCTTGATCATCCTCTCCCTATTATGTAAAATAAAATTAATTATGATCAATAATACAATCTATAAACAATAATAGATGTATATTTCTTAGTATTTTGAGTATTTAAATAATAAAATAAATATATAACATGTAATGCCATGCAAAAACTTTGAGTTCATATCCCAATATTAGATAAAGTTGTAAATAATGTCTAAATGCCCATAATAAACTCATATTTTACCTTAAAACAAAATATAAAAAATGTTTTGCACCCTGAAAAATAAGACACCCAAAACAAACCTTTTAATTTTATTCTCCTTCCTGGGTGACTTTGGAAAGATCCCTAGGACCTCTATGTGACTGTATACAACAAAAGTCTGTCAACCACGACACTTTAGGAAAGCTTCCAAGACAAAGGTCATATCTATGCCTGATGTAAATGGAATGTTTTCATTTCTAGTTGGCCAATTAGCTAGACATCAAGCTGCCATGGGCTTTAAATGAAACAGGTTTGAATGTATGCTTTTGGAGATCGAGGGAGTGGGTGATTGACTTCCTTTACCAGACTGAAGCTGCACCAACCTTCTACAGCCAGGCACATGCATTGGTTCTGTATTGAAGTGCCACACTCTCATTCTGTCATCTACCAATGTTCTTTCCTTCAAACAGTGAGTAGGGATGATGATGAACCTCAAGGGTCAGATATCTGTGGAAGTCGAGATTATAAGAAGAAATAATGTCATGCCCAAGCAAATATGTGCCTTCTCACTTCTTATAGTTGAAATTATGCTGAAGAGCCACCATTCTTGGTGGAGCCTTAAAATGTGACAGGTGTTTCTAAAAGACAAAGGGAGGCAAGATTTTTTTCACGATCTTAAAAACTGTTTAAATTTTTTGTCATATAGTGATGAGTTTCCAAAGAGATTGTGAGCCTGTGTCATCCCCATTTCTCAGACAACAGATGAACCTAACAGGACAGAAGAACGTTCCATGTTTTGTTGAAAGATCAACAAATGAAGGAATAAATAAAACTCTTGACTTTTATAAAAGATGAAAATTCCTTTATCATAGTTTACCAATATCTATGTTTATATGATGCAAATATTTCTACGACATATGAATGAAAATGATAACGATAAAAATTTATATAATCCCAAAGTACCTTCACATACAAAATATGTAAGATATATTTTATATATTTTGGGTTTTCGACTATATTTTACATATATATGTGTATCTCATTATCTGTGTGTGTGTGTGTGTGTATGTGTAATTTCTCTGTGAACTTTTAAATACCAACACTTCCAGGTCTGTGGCATTTATATTGCACTCTATTGGTATCAGTGAATGTGCATTAAGAAATAAACAACAAAAAGAGTAAACAAAACAAAAGTCTTTGACTTTCTAATCTCTATTCCATGCAACTCAAATCCAGTTGGAGAGGCCATTGGAACATAAAAGTACAGATTTCTGTCCTTCCAATTAATCTGCATGCTCCCTATCTACAGGAATTATCAGTCCCAGCTTTCCCAGATAATAAGTAGTATTCAGAAGTATGCTGTATTAGTTACTGTATTGTTGCTATGATAAAATATCATAACCAAAAATAAGTAATGAGGAAGTTTATTTCAGCATACAGTTCCAGAGGAGAGTCCATCATGGCTGAGCAGATGGCTTGGATAGAAAAATGAAATATCACATCTTCAATCATATACAGAAAATAGAAGGCAGACTTCAAGAGGACAAGGCTCCAAACTCTCAAATCCACTCCAGTCTTGCACCTACTCCAGCAAAGCTACAACTCCTAAAGTTTCCTTAACATTCACAAACACTGCCACCAACTGGAGACCACATGTCTGAGCCTATGGGCAACACATTCAAATCACTACTTATGCATGGATAACAAAATATATGCAGTAAAAAAAAAAAAAGTTCTGAGCCAGTGGTAAAGTTCAGGGACTAAATACACCAGCTGGGACCAGGGAAAACAGCTGAACCTTGAATGAGATAACTAACATGTCCGAGTTGTTCTCCCCCCCCCACATCCACACATGCACAAACATGTAATAAACTCCCCTTGACAGTATCTGCGTTTCAAAAAAGTGGTCATTATGCTACAGTGCAATGCTGAAGAGTGTCTAAAGCTTTTGTTCACAGTTATTGTAAGTACAAACACTTTTTTTATTTCTAATTGCCTACATAATGAAGAATGATTTAGGAGATCAGATGTGGCCCAGCAGTCAGTGCTGACTAAACATTTATAATACCTTGAGTTCTGTCCTCAGCACTGCCAATAAATGAATAGCTAAACAGACTTGCTAGGAAGTCCCTCAAGCAACTCCATGAACAAACGTAAGAGCAGATGTTGAGTTTTAGCCAATGGGGAAGTCATGTCTGGTATGTACAAAGCAGTCATTTGACCACCACACCACTATTCAATCACATAAAATGAGTTATTTAATCGATATGACAGTCTTGCCTTTTCAGAATAACACCATTGTAATGGGGACCTGAAATAACGCTGATGAATTTAAAGTAAATTTCTTATGAACAAATAGTACACAAAATGGGAGTAAGAAATACTCTATAAAGGGGAGTACTAAGGCAGAAGGAGAAGGGACCATGACCAAGATGTCAAAATATTTTGAAGAATACAGCTATAAATGTAGATATATAGAATCAGAATTCAAATCTCACCTTAGTCATATGTGATAGGCTCTTAGCAAAACCTTTGCGTGCCAAATAGTAGAGAAACAAACAGTACTGATTACCACTTTTAAGAAAGACACTAGAACATTACAATTCCCTGAGTGAATATGAAAAGTGTGGAAAGTGTTCTATACAATTATGGAGAGGAAGCACACCAATCTCATGAGAAGTGTGACCATTGATAGTTAATCTTTATGTTACTAGATTAGTGAATTGGTGGACACTCAGCTCTCTGGGTGTTGACAAGCGTACCAACAGACAGATTTAATGTAGCAGTGCCATTCACTGGACTGATTCCCAAACTGTGTAGTGGTATTTCATTTGTATTTTAATAAATATGGCTTGCCTGAAGATCAGAAAAGTAAAACAGTCAAACTGGACAGTCTTACAAACCAGGCAACAATGACACACATCTCTAACTCCAGAGGTCACACTAGCTTGCCATAGAAACCAGGCAGTAGTGGCGCATGCCCTTAATCCCCAAAGTAGAGCGAATTATAAAACGGTAGGAAACAGCTCTCAGACACAGTCTCATTCTGAGATTCCTGGAGGCAGGATTGTCATTTGGGACTAAGTTCAAGGCAAGAGCCAGTGTCTGGCTGCTTTGCTTTTCTGGTTTTCAGGTTGAATCCCAATATCTGTTTCTTAGTTTTTATTAATTGTGCTACAAAACTGAATTTAAAAAAAAAGAAAGTAAAGTGAACCCCAGGAGTCACCTCTCTTTTTTCTAACCATGAAAGAAATTTGAACAGCTGTCTACTAAATCTTCTGTGAATTCTCTCTCCCAATGAACTGTATGCCCAAACTGTGCTCCAACACAGTATTTGATAAGTATGTTGTTACTTGAAAAATTGATACAGGAAGTTTCATAGGACATTATTACTAGGAAACAAAGGAAGATTGATTTCTATTGGAAGGGAAATAGAAAATGTTCAAGGCAAATGGAAGGGCATTTAGAAAGTACACAGTAATGAAGGAGTCTTGCAAGGAAAGCCACAGGAAGGTTTGAGAACTACCCACGCTGAGGTAATGGGGAATACAGACTGGGAAAGTTGAATTGAGAACATTTCTTTGGATTTTATTTTTCACGGAAACAATTTTAAAACTTACTTTTATAAAAATATGGTGTGTCCAAGGTATTTTACAAAGGTACTCCCCATGAGGAGAAACAACTGGATCAACAGGAAGGGATGGCAGTAACAGTACGTTGTTTGTTTGTTTTTAAGATTCCACAACTATTCAATCAGTATCACTATGATATTTGCTGTTAAATTATTTTATTTTCTAGCCATGTCACAAATGTATTAACATTAGCTAAACATTAACATGCTGTATAAGATACCTAAGGAATTAAAATTAGCAATTTTCTTTCAGTTCACACTGAGGAAAAGGTGAATATTTTTAAAAAAATGTGCCCAGATGTGTATTCAAAATAGATGAGAAGCCTATTCCTGGGTAACAGAAGTCAGAGCATATAATTCCACCACTCAAGAACCTCACATTCTTAGAATTTACTTTTAAGTATCTAAATCTGTCAACTCTTCACATATATAGTTTGGGCTATGTATTTATTAGGAGCAAGAAGATTCATCATATCTTAATTCTGAAATCTAATTCACTTGAATTTAGTGCTCCACTGAAGATACTATATTCTACATACTGATTGGTCAAGAATTTAGACTACTCAATACGAGGGTTAGAAAGATGGCTCAGTGGTTAAAAGCACTTAATTTTTTGTTATTTATTTATTTATTTATTAAAAATTTCCACCTCCTCCTATGCTCCCATTTCCCTCCCACTACCCCCACTCCCCCTCCCCCTCGCTCTCCAGTCCTAAGAGAAGTCAGGGTGCCCTGCCCTGTGGAATGTCCCAGGCCCTCCCCCCTCCATCCAGGCCTAGAAAGGTGTGCATCCAAACAGATTAGGCTCCCAAAAAGCCAGTACATGCAGTAGAATCCAAATCTGGTGTCATTATCATTGGCTTCTTAGTTCTCCCTCATTGTCAACCACAATCAGAGAATCCGATTTGATCACATGCTTGTTCAATCCCAGTCCAGCTGGCCTTGGTGAGCTCCCATTAGATCATTCCAACCGTCTTCATGCGTGGATGCACCCCTCATGGTCCTGACTTCCTTGTTCATGTTCTCCCTCCTTCTGCTCTTCTTTTGGGCCTTGGGAGCTCAGTCTAGTGCTCCAATGTGGGTCTCTATCTCTTAATTTTAGACAGAGACTGTTTGTTCATTCCCAGCCTCTGATACCTAAAATAATCACACAGAAACTATACTAATTACAATACTGCTTAGCTCAGGTTTCTTATCAACTAACTCTTACACCTGAAATTAACCCACTAATTACTATGTATTTTACCACAAGTCTTGTGGTTTACCTGTAAGATTCCAGCGGTGTCTGTCTCCTTTGGCAGCTACATGGAAACTCTATGACTCCCTCTATTCCTTCTATGTCAGATTTCCCACCTGGCTATATTGTGCCCTGCTATAGGCCCAATGCAGACTCTTTATTAACAGGTGTAGGAAGTTCTTTTGCATATGTGTTGCTTTTATTGGTTAATGAATAAAAAAACCTGGCTTGGCCTGATAGTGCATAGTAGAGCTACATGGGAAAAATTAAACTGAATGCTGGGAGAGAGAAGGCAGAGTCAGGGAGAAGCCATATAGCCACACCAGAGACAGATGCTGGGGATGGTATTTTATCTGGTAAGTCAAAGCCATGTGGCGACACAGATTAATAGAGATAGTTTAAATTAAGACGTAAAAGTTAGTCAGAAATATGCTTAAGCTATTGGCCAGACAGTGTTACAGATGATATAGTTTCTCTGGTCTTAAAAGCAGGGAAGAAACAAGTGACTCTTACAACAATTAACCATGATAATAAGACATATTCAAAGCATACAGAGGGGAATCCCACACCACCTTCCATTTTCTGTCTAATTGAAAATGAAGGTTTTAACTTTAACATAGTAAAATTACATATAAAAAGAGATATCAAGCAAGAACTACAGTTACAATATTTATATCTACTTTATCTTTTATCATAACTAAGGAAAACTATAATTATAACTTTCTAGTCTTCAACTCCATCAAAGACCACAAAAGGATATAATATTACCTAAGTAAACAGGAAGTGCATCATAAGCAACTTCCAAAACTCCAAAATTGACAGAGACATTTCACTGCCTGGACAGTCACACAAAGCTCTTCTGTAATATTACTAATTCATCTTCAACCTACATGACCATAATATCTGACAGACTTTTCCATGAAACAGAAAATTTGTCTATATTGGCAGTTTTTCAATCACTTTCTTCTGTGTCCTGAAGAATGTCTAGCAGACTCTTTCATAAATCAGGAGCCCTGAAGGTCTCTCTTACCTTTTTTAGGCAACTTCAGAAGTCTTTTCTCTGTGAGTCCTGCATGTCCAGTAAATATAGTATACCATCAAGTAGTCCAAGCTAGAGTTGTTCCTTGCCCAAATGACTAATAAACTCTATTAGGAGTCTTTTTGAAGCTCATCATCCTTGGATGTTTTATTTCTTTCTCTCAAGGGTCAATTATACAAATAACTAATACATGGTATAATGTGAAACATTGGGTGCTTTCAAAATGAGAAACAAGAGATACAATAAATGAAAAACTGATGAAGCAAACTTCTGAGAATGTCTGAGCTTTTATCATTAATCTATATTTGGTGTTTCTCTCACATCTAAAATTAACACTGACAACACAAAGACACTGTGCTGAAGACAACGCTGGAGTTTGATTATCTCCCATGATCTGATAACTCGGCACTTCTCCAACTTTATCTATTTGATGACTGCAACTAATTTTAATGTATGTTTGTGTGTTTATCTGTGTTTCATGTAATGCTACCTGTCATCATCATTCAGAAGATCTTTGCAGTAAATATCCTAGAGCAGATTTTCCATGGTGCCTACATAAAGTGGTGCTTCTAGCTGAACTTAAGTTCTAAATTCACTGGTGCCATATAAAAAGAAGGGATGGAAATAGAAAGGAACTTGTTGAGGAGAAGAGTTCTAGAGAGAGAAGGATGAGTGTAGGGGTAAAAACTCCTAAAATGGATTATGGAAAACCTATGAAATGGACAAACATCCATTTTTTTTGAAAGGATGAATCAGGCAAGACAGAAGGAGTGTGGGTCTGAGTGCAGGCTGTTTTTGCAGAGGACTCAAGATAGGTTTTCTGCATTCACATCGACTTGCTCACTGGTGTCTATAAGTCCAGCTCCCCAGGCATCTGATATCTCTTGGTGCATTTATCCACACACAAGAGCTCCAGCACACATAATTTAAAATAATGACAAAATGATTTTGAATGGTGGTATCAGTTTAAAGGCTCAATGAAAAATACCTCTTTTGACATCTCTTTCCTAGATTGAAGGTAATAGATATCAATATACACATTTGCTCCCACAAAAACAAATCCTTCTTGTGTTAGGTAAATACAAATTAAAGTGTAAGTAGTGATCAAATTCTCCCAGATTGAGACAATGTCATTCACTGTGGAAAAGCAGTTTTTGCAACTTACAATGTGGTTTGGAGAAACTTTACGTCTTGGATTAGAAAACACACACTTAAGAGAAAAAGACACTGTGAGGAAATGGAACATGGCTTAAGTTGTCAGCTACACAATGACATGGATGATTTTTTAAGCGTTTTGTAGGGTCCTCGAAAAACACAGTTTTTGAGAAGAGTTGGAATTTTAGCTGGCTAGAAAGCACCTGTGAAATGAAAAACAATCAGAATTTGAATAAGAAATATTGCCTTTGCCATTTCACAGTCTTTGTGCCTTAGGAAGAAACTTTTATGCATCTAAATATTTGTTTCTAAAGTTTTAAAATTAATCATTGTTTCAAAGATTCATATGTGGAATCCACGCGAAGCATAGGCAATAAGCATCCAATAATACTGCATGAGAGTAGTTAGAACTTTCCTAGATGTAAAAGATAATTCTGCTAAAATAAAAATGAATGAAGTAAAATAACAGGGGAGAAAAACCATAACATATGTTCAAAATCTTTGAAGTGAGCTAGTTTTCATGGCAAAAGGAACCCATAACAAGGGAAACACTAGACACACTTGGAAATCCCCCTGGAAGTCTGGGACATAACTTTGATCACTGTCCAGGGAGCAAAGGGGTTTTAATGAGAGCACCATCATGACAAAGACAGTTTGAAAGTTCAGTCTGGTAGAGGAATTTTTGCTTTTCCAGGATCTGCTTCAGTTCAAATATTTTATGACTGTATTTATTAAACATCCACCTTCAGTTGTTTCACCCCAGAGTGGTCTGAAGAGACAGGGAGGCAGTATGACTTAAGGAAATGCCCATTTCTAATTTGTCTCTTAAAAATGAAAACACCTGGGTAAAGAACTTTATCTGAATGT
The DNA here is from genome assembly GCF_982192425.1 of Myodes glareolus. Classification (NCBI taxonomy): domain Eukaryota; kingdom Metazoa; phylum Chordata; class Mammalia; order Rodentia; family Cricetidae; genus Myodes; species Myodes glareolus. The sequence continues at coordinate 7,791,778 of NC_142042.1, read as the reverse complement.
TTAAGATGGTATTGCAGGGAAATAATTTATGCAATTTGAGAAAATTGTTTGATTAAACTATATCAATAACACTTTGACAATAAAAATCCTAACGTTCAGGATTATTTTATTTTCCTCAGCTCTGTGACAAAAGTAACTTACAAAAGCATGATCGGGAAGACAGGCTGTATTTGGCTCCCAGTTGAGTACACCACGGTGTGAGGCATGATGAAAAGTGTGTTCACAGAAACAGAGGGCGGTGAGCTGGTCACATTGCATCCACGAGCAGGGAGAAGAGAGACTTAGATGCCAGTGCTCAAGTTGCTTTCTCCTTATGCAGTCCAGGAAGAGTTCATGGAAGAGTACTACCCATAGTTAATGCACACCTACCCACCGCAATCCCTCATAGGAAGGCCCAGGAGTTTGTCTTATAGGTGATTCCAGAACTTGTCTAGTTCATCATCAATATTAACAACCATAAAGATCCTCTGAAATTTCGAAACTCATGCAAGGTTTCCCATTCAGAAGTACCATGAAGCCATACTCCAAACTGGGTAGTCTGCTCATTTAAGCTGTATGGAAAACAAGTCAGATAAGACTGCGCCAGGACAGTAGCCTTCTCAGACATCCTGGGAGCATGGAAAAACGCATGGAAATTGCTTTAGGACTTAATCCAATACTCCTGTTCCCTTCCAAGTGTTTTTGTTTATTTATAGCTATAATTGCTCTGATAGAAGAAGTGTGTGTGTGTGCGTGTGTGCGTGTGTGTGTGTGTGTGTGTGTGTGTGTGTGCACTCACAGAAAGAGATAGAAAGCAGGTTATTATAGGAGTAGCTCTGGGGCATTCTCCCAGTGGCAGTACTGGTATTTCTGAGATGAAGCATCATGTTTTATAATTCAATCTCCATCAGTCTGCTGATTCCTGTCTTGGTGCTTGAATGAGTTCCAATCTTTGGCACAGTCACATTCTTAGTTACGTTTTGAAACCTCTAAATGAAGAAAGTGAGAAAGAAGTGTTAATATTTAATAAGCCCGCTGATGGATTGCTGTGTCCCCTAAAGTGTTCATCTCTCTGACTGTTGGGAAATGGACTTCATTAAGAGTTTGCCGCTCCCTGACGGTTCCTTGTTAACATTTCCCCATTTGGGGACCAAAGAAAATACATGTAGCTCCTGCCCATGAAGCTCTGCCAACCACGTACTCCTACAGAGTTTTCTGTACTCACTTTCTCAGAAGAGGAGATGTAAATCTCATTTTGCAAGGAAAATATTACCAGTTCTTTGGGATATAAAGTAGAATTCATGACAGAGTACTTTTATCATGCTGAGAAATAACCGGTAGACTGATTTACTACATGGAAACCAGAACTCACTTTAGTTTCAAGCTATGACTATTAAGACCATTGAGCATCTTTTCATCATTTAGCTCCATTTTATTTGTTTCACTCAAAGAGCAAAAGAAGAAAATGTGTAGCTTTTAAAATACTGTTAGGGAAACTTCTGTTCACACAACACAGTTATTATAAAATATCATTCATTCAAAAGACCTCTAATATGTGGGGATGCGACAGGAGACAGACCCTTACGTAACGTTGGCAGTGAAATATGCTGATTGATAAAGAATTATTTATGTAATAGTTTAAGATTTGTATATTTTATAGTCACTTCAGGTAATAAAATATATGCATAATAAAATTGTGCGCATGACTATTGATGAGAAGACAAGGAAATATATTGAAAACTCAACACTTGCTAGGA